>NC_136270.1:7079538-7119538 GCF_964187855.1 Myxine glutinosa | reverse complement strand
GTGAATTCATCGCTCCATAAGGATGCATTCTTCACTAGTTAATATTAAATCATATTATTCGACAAGGGCTGAATCCCCACGCCTGGTGCTGTTGCATCGCAGACAGGTTGATAGCCCCTCTGTCTGCTACTGCCTTGTTTCTGGTCTTACACCCTCTGCCCTTTCCAATTGACTTTCTCCACTGAAATTGATTGAAAGTTCACTGAAGTTATTTGGTGTATCTGCTTAATGGATAATGATGCATCTTTTTTCACAAGGGTTTAAGTCAAGATTTTGAAAATGATGGAAGCTACTTGTTCTCAGTTTTTGAGTTTTCACACACGATTAAAATGAAAGTCAATTTTATGGGAACGTTAAATTTTGTGATCATTTAATTCATAACTTGGGAAATCTTGATTTGATTGTGATTAAAATAACAGAGAAGATTCATTTCCCAAATTGCAACTGAAAATGTTTCACAAATTGAAATTCACACATCTTATCAAATTGATACTTATGAAGTCACTGAAGTGTGATTACCGGTACATATTTCTGTTTCACTTGACTTTATGACTGATGCACTTTTCTTGACAACTTTGTAGGTTGTTGAACAGCTTAATAATAAAGATAATTCTTCGAGTAAATGAAACGATGTCTAAAATGTGAAGGACCCATATTCGAATAGGCTTTTTTTTCTTGCACATAACTCTGCTCTCGCAGGACCTTTTGGGCACTTTGTTACTTCGGACCTTCTCCTGTTCCATTTGTGCAGAAAAGACGACCCTTGGTTGACGGAATGGAAACAAAACTGCCTGAAGAAACGGTACTGTCATCATCCTGAGCAGTTTGATATAATTAGTGGTTGCAACTTGGATACAGCAAGGTTGTTGTCACAATTGATATTGATGATGTCATGTTTTCACAGGGAAATTTGGCCTCGGATATAGTTGAGAATGCAGATACCTTTTCAAGTGATGTCGTGGATTTTGCTTCCTTTGAAATGTCCTTGCTGAGCTCATTTGGTTTGTAACAATGTTTTTAAAAAAATACTTTGCATATCTACTGCTTGATCAAATGGACTTATTCATGACCAAAATGTTCTACAAGTTAGCCACATACAGTGTATAGACGTCATGCTGTTTGGGGACTTTTAAAAATGATGTATGCACATGAGGGGGGAGGGTGTGAATTGATCATTTTAATATTGAAGCAGAGGAAGAGGAGGGTAAGTATACAGGAATGGGAGAAATAAAAAAGGATGTCGAAAGGGGATAGGAATAAAGGGAAGGTGGGGAGTTGAATCAAAAAATTTATATGGACGCAGGAAGGATTTACCCACTCTTTGGTATAATGGTTAGATCGTCTGCTCTGAGTCTGGGAGGTTGGCAGGTTGAACTCCGGCCGAGTCATACCAAAGTCTCTAAGAATGGTATGTCCAAATTCTTTGCTTGACGCTCAGCATTTAAAAAGGATAGAGCATGGACAAGCACCCATAGGTTGGGAGTAATGATGCAGGCTTTGATGGGCCGAATGGCCTCCTCCTGCATCAAAGTTTATTGGAAGGAAACTCGGATTATTATTATTGGTTAATAAATATCTCCTTTTGTTATCTTATGTATAATGCAGTTGGGCAACCTTAATTTCTGATCTTTCAACTTTGCACTTTGGTCAATTTGAATAATATGTTTGTAAGGCATGTACAGTCTTGAACATGTTTGTAAACATGGTAAATAAAGAGGTGTTGTAGTAAAATATTCACAAGAGAACCAAGCAATGGGTGCCTTTAGAGGTGTACAGTGTTTTTGTTTTTATAGAGACTAAACAAATTATTTGCGGTTGGAAAAATGTTTGGTGTGTTTACATTTAGTTTGTTGAAAAAAAAAAAGAATGTCGTTTTAAGGCCATTTTCCCTGCTGGAGCGGGGGTTAGCCTTGCGGGCCCCATGACAATCATGGTTCCTTGTTTGAGGCAATGTTTTTATGGCCGGATGCCCTTCCTGACGCCAACCCTTAGTCGCCTCTTACGATGCGCAGGGATACGGTGTACCTATTCTAAACTGGGGTACACACCGGGAGAATATAATATTGTTACAAGAGAATATTTGACTATATTATTCTTGAGTGTTAAGGTGCCCTTATGTCGACTGTTTCAGATAATGCATTTCATCACGACTCTGACAAACCATTTTTACTGGCAGACCCAGGTCGACGTCGCTACGCGGCACGATTCCACTCATTGATTGCAACACAGGTCGAGTCGAAAACCGTCTTACGATAGTGCTGCCGAACAACACTGTTCTTGATTTATTGTGGCAGTTAAATTGCAAGTAAGGGTAATCTATGGTGTATGCTTTGGGTACGTAATATGAAAAGTCAGTTACAAAAAGGGTATTTAGCCTGTAAACAAACATTGATTTATATTTTTCGAGAGAAATACATTTTGTAGTGGAATCTAAAATGTATATAGAAATGCAAATGAATGAGCCAAGAGTGGGAATAGCTAGAGAAAGATAAAAGCAAGAGTAAAAAACCTTGTTGGTAAAATATAAAGTCAGCCTGGCAAGACATAAACAGGAAAGCCAAAATGGGAGCAGAAGGCGAATGCTGAATTAAAAATGGAGAAAAGGAAGAAAAGCAAGCAGATCCTGGTGGAGATCCACTATCGGCAATCAGCACTGCCCACCACTCAATGTCTATGTATACATTTATTAATTCATTCATATACAAACTACAAACGTTAAACTTTTATACAAACTTGAAAATGTAATAAAACTTCATCGAGGTGTTATTTATGTATGAATTTTGTGTCGATGCTTATATATTAGATGTGGTTGGTCTCTGCCGAAGGTGTGGTTATAATAAATTACAAGTTTTCCAACATAAACGATTCTCTTATTGTTTGACACAAGTGTCGTTTTAAAGAGTCGGTAAAACGACTTCGGTCGATAAAAGATTTCATTACATCGTTGAAGCTGAACATGTTGAGAATTAGATTTATGACACGACTGGATGAAACTAGAGCAATGTGACTGTGTCGCCAATATGCCTCCGCATAGTCTCACAATGGGTAGATGCCCTTGTTCACTGAGCTAAAAATAAACAAGTTTGATTTAAATCCCTTCAGCTGTTTTCAAGTATCACATTTTCACCAGCCATGGCAGGTTTCACATCGATCGGTGAAGCGGTTTCAGAGAAGGGATTTCTTTAAATATCGGCTTTCAAGCTAATATGGTTACCATACCACGTGACATATGACCTTAAAAATGCACACTCTGCATATGTATGGGTGAAGTTTCGTGTTGATCGGATAAGTTCGGTTTTTTTATCCAATGTGGCTGCCAAATGACATCATTTTCAAACTATATGCAACAGTGGTGTTAGATGATATATGTAAAATTTCGCATCGACAGGGTAAGCAGTTTCAGATATGCAGGGTCCGGCTGGGAGGTGTGACGATTTTCAGAAAACTCATACACAGTTATTTTTAGTCGAATTTCAATTTTTATTTTTTTAAAGACTACATATATAATGCCATTTAATACACTGTAACAAAGACATTTAAAAAATGTAATTCATGTTTGAATTGGGTATAACAATGCAAGTGGGGGGTCTAGCGCATGCGTGATGGCTGTTGGTTACTCGTTGTTAGGCGCCATTTCAGTAGCCATGGAGCTGTGGACGATTGAACATCGCGTCTTTGTTGTTGAGACGTTTATTCAAACGGGTAGTTCGGTGGTGCTTACACAGCGCAGATTTCGTACTCACTTCAATGTTGGTCGACGTGGCGCCGTTCCGTCTCGAAACACAATATTGAAGTGGGTAAAAAACTTCAGGACAACTGGATCTGTGAGGCCGGGAGCAGCTCGGGGAGGTGATCGAACCGTTAGGACCCCGGAAAACATCGAAAGGGTTCGACAAGCTGTGGAGGCCAGCCCTCGTCGGTCAGCGGTACGGCACGCTCGCGCTCTACGGATGTCAGACAGATCAGTTCGTCGAATTTTGCACTTGGACCTTCATTATCACGCATACAAAATCATGGTGGTTCAAGAACTGCAGCAGAATGATTTCGTACAGCGGTTTACGTTCGCAGAAAGAATGCTGGAACTGCTGAGGGATGCTGCTGTGCTGAGAAATGCTGGAACTTTTCCGCGCGTCTACAAGAATGCTTGGACAAGAACGGCCGCCATTTAGATGATGTCATTTTTCAAACATGAATTACATTTAAAAAATGTCTTTGTTACAGTGTATTACATGGCATTATATATGTAGTCTTTTAAAAAAAAAAAAATTGAAATTCGACTAAAAATAACTTTGTATGAGTTTTCTGAAAATCGTCACACCTCCCTGACGGACCCCGTATAATTATTTAATATTTTCCCTCAATCCAATATGGCTGCCACACCATGTGACCAATGAATTTTTTGTCATCATCTTTTAATCGCCATGCCTAGTCAATGACATACATAAAGTTTCGAGTCAATCGATTTGGTGGATTGGGAGAAGATGTTTTTTTAATGTTTTAGGTTAAATCCAATATGGCTGCCAAACCATGTGACCTATGATGTTATAAATTTAATATTTCAATACAAATGGGTCATAGATCATGTGCATGCAATTTCAGATCTTTAGGATAAGGAATTTGATTAAAACATTTTTGGCTGGTCTACCACTTATCATGCCTTTGTTCCCCATTGTGAGTACTTGAGAATGTGCCAAGTTTAAAATTTTTCCATTCAGCAGTTTCCAATAAATAATTTTTTAATTATTTGTGTTTAATCCAGGATGGCTGCCATACGACGTGACCTATGACATTACAATTATCATAAAAACATTATGCATTGGGAGTCACTCCTACCCTGAAAGTTTTGTCTCAATTGGGCATGTGGTTGCTGAGAAAAACGAGGTTTAGCCCGTACGGACGGACGGACGGATGGACGGACAACCCGAAAACATAATGCCTCCAGCCACCTACGGGGGCGGAGGCATAAAAAGAGATGCAAGGCATTACAACCCCATTGTTGGTACACCCAGGTTGAGAAAACGCGACCATTGAGGTGTGATGTGCTGCGTTGTGTGAAGCAGTCAATATAAAGTGACTACAACAACAACAACAACAACATGCATTTTAAGGCCATTTGCCCTGCTAGAGCGGGGGTTAGCCTTGCGGTCCCCATGACAATCTTCTTCATTTTACCCTATTTTCTGCATCTCTCCTTGTTAACCCCCTTGCCCGCATTTCTTCTTCGACCATCTTTAGCCAAGTCTTTCTCGGTCTTCCCCGTCCTCTACTTCCTTCTACATTCATTTCCATCACTCTTCTCAACCAGTCACTTTCATCCTTCCTCAACACATGACCAAACCATCTCAACCTGTTCCTCTTCACAGCATCAATCACAGGGTCTATTCCCATCATCTTTCGAAATTCATCATTTGTCTTCCTCTCTCTCAACGATACTCCGCACATCCACCGAACCATTCGCATTTCCACCCTTTCCAGCCTTCGTTGCTGCTCTACATTCATGACCCATGTCTCGCTCCCATAAATCATAACACTTCTCACACATGCAGCATACACCTTTCCCTTCAGCTTCAACGACACTCCCCTCCTCGTCAGCACGCCACTCAGTTCCGAAAATATAAATTGTGACTAAATATAAAGTGACTACAACAAACAACAACAACATGCATTTTAAGGCCATTTTCCCTGCTAGAGCGGGGGTTAGCCAATAATAAATATAAAGTGACTAAATTACATAAATAGAGGAACACTGAAAGAAGGCTGTAAAGCTCAGGGGTTTTTTTTCATTTGGTGTCATTTGCTTACATAAGAACTATTTTTTTATGCCTCTACTGACGAAGTCCCTGGAGGAATTATGTTTTTGCGTTGTCCATCAGTCAGTCTATGATAGGTTTGCGTAACCGCGATAACTTAAGAATAGCTAAAGGGATCCAAGTCAAACTTGGTTCAAGTGTGTATAATAATGTAAAGATAAACTGATTAGATTATGGGGTCAAGAGATCAAAGGTCAGAGGTCCCATTTGTTAAAAATTCTGTGACCACTCTAACAAAATGGGATTTTGACCAAACTTGGTATAAGTATATATTATGATGCAAACATGAGCTGATTCGATTTCGGCATCAAGAGGTCATGTCAGGTAAAAATGTGATACTTGAGAACAGCTGAAGGGATTTAAATCAAACTTGGTACAAGTATGTAGAATTATGTAATAATGTGGGCGTTAGCATGTGGACGTTGCGACGTCAAATTATGTCTGTTTTTTAATGAAACGGGAGAGAAAACATTTTTCCATTTTGAAAACATGTCGGAGCCAAAAACATGGTTCCTTTTCCAATGGCATCAGGAAATTTACCCACTGCTGGGAAAATGTGCGATGCTGGCTAAGACATAAACTAAGTGGAAAAAGATAAACACCTGTGCAGGATTTCACAGGTGCAGGATCAAGCATTAAAGACTTTAATGGTTGGTGGAAACGTTTTGATTTCCCACTTGTACATGTAGGACAATTTGCTTTTATTACAAACCTCTATGGCCACAAGGCAGTAATATGTATGTTGTGCTGGAGGAAGTGAAGGAAGTATCAGAAGTGCTAAGAAGCTCTGTTTAGAAGAGGAGAAAGCCAGCTTGTAGGTCAATGGAATGACGAGTTGGCCAACTTTTAGATGGAGCTGGCTATATATAGTATTACATTTCTTGATGAAATTGTGGTCTGATTATTTTGTGATGTTGCGTTGCGCAGGAAAAGAAAAAGATGAAGTTGAGCGGTGTGATTCAACGCAGGCTGATCGAGTGGAGCAGAAGCTGCCAAGTTTGGCAGTCACTGCAGCAGTTCCAGCTGTTGTAAACTTGGCAGGATCCAGCCAATGTAAGGCTCTGACACGTGCAAGCAACTGCTCCAAGGCAAAACCAATCGAGAAATTATTTTTGGACAAATCTTTGTAGAAACATTGGTCTACATTTCTGCACCTCTGATTGAAGCAGCTTTCATTGTGAGCTAATCCTCTCAACCATCAACGTAGCTTATTCCATATTTTCTAAAATGGTATTGCCTCTTTTTGCATTGTGGTGTGCAAGGTGGTCATGATGCAGTTGAAGAAAGACTGGAGAGGCCCCTTGACTTGGTCCCATCTCCGATGCAAGCTCACGATGCCACACCATGCCTCGATGAACAATCTTCCAATCTGCCAAGTTTGGGTAGGTCTTGTCATTCATTTTAGGAGTGATTTCATCCATTCAACTCTCATTTGGCATTTATAATATCATCAAACAACTCCATTAAGGCCAAACGTTAAAAAAAAAGTTATTATGATCTGTTCTCTACAAGGGTCATTACAAAGGTTCTGTCAGCCCACCTACTCACAGACATAGTGCCATTTGCAATGTTTTATTCATGGCACAATAATTGACATTGTCTCCATCCTCCTCAATGCACTTCATCCAGCAATGAACTTTCTGATCCCAGCAGAGCAGCTTTTCTTCTGAATTGCTTTAAATGCATTGGATGTGGCTGTTAATTTACACATGTATTTTTGTAGAGTAGCAGCAACACAAATATTGCACACATGCAAACAAATACATGAGACAACACCGGACTTGACCAGGCAAACACGGTTGCTGAGCTTGGGGGAAGTGACATAACTTCCTGGGGGCACTCTGGGTACTCAAGACACCGTCTCCATACGTTGCTTTTCTCTTCGTACTCAGCGGGGCAAATAAAACCTCTTTAACATGCTAACCTCCGCTCTTGCAGGGAAAATGGCTTTAAAATGCCTGTTGTTGTTGTTGTTGTTGTTGTTGTTGTTGTTAACAGATGCAAAACATCTTCACATAATTATTGGAAAAAATATTTTAAACAAGAATTGCACAAACTTGCATTCTATCTCTGCATCATCATTAATTACCTCTGCCACCAAAGGTGGATGGAGGTTTTGTTTTCACCCCTGTCTGTCTGTTTGTCCGTTTGTCTGTCTGTCCGTTTGTGAACAAAATATCTCAAAAGGTTGTGGACGGATTCGGACTAAATTTGGCAGAGATGTAGCGTATGTGACAAGGAAGAATCGATTCAATTTTGGTGATGATCTGGCTAGTATAATTTTAAAGGTGATTCTTCACCATTGGGAGATAGGGCCAAAAACAATATATAGCAGGATATCTCAAAAAGTTATGGACGGATTTGGACGTAACTTGTTCGACAGGTTGTGTGTGTGTGACGAGGAAGAATCGATTCAATTTTGGTGAAGATCCGGAGCCGGATCCAGCTGGTATAATTTTTTAAGTGATTCTTCACCATTGAGTGATCTGGCCAACCAGGTGGAGGTATGCTCTCTACTGAGTGCCGTTCTAGTTTAACAAGGGTTTATATGCCTTTTTGTCATGGCCACATCCTTGGTATTGCTGTGGTTGTCGCCGGTTTTGGTCCTAAACTGAGGTTTGAGTCTCAACCCGGTCGACAGTGTTGAAACACATGACTGGTCCGTTAATGACCGAGTCTCATAGTCCACTAAACAATGGCCACGCCTGCGAACCGAGTTTGCTTCCCCGGAAAAGGGTTTCAGGCCTATGTGCTGCGGTACCTTTCTGGTGGACACCGAAGCCGATTGGGAGTTGTGCTTAGTGTCACACACCAAATCTGATTGTTTAAGGCTGATTGAAGCCTGGTGTGTGGCACATTGCAACATAAACAGCGTACGCCAATTGTTTGGCTTATTGACCAGTGACCATGCGGAATCATGCACACAATTTAAAGATACCAGACGAGTACATTTGTGCCTAAGGTGTGTATTTGAAAAAAATAATCACAATAATCCCTACACGCCCCAAAACAGACCAAGCTAACACACGAGAAGTCCTTAAATACCTAACTTAGGGCCTTCGGACATTCAACAGTAGTGGACGTAGTTGGGAAACGTGACAGGATAGGAAAGCATGCAAGGTCCCACCCCCTGGTGGTCCCGGTGGGGCACCACCTGTCCACAGTATTTTAGCTTTGGTCCTGGTTCAGGACTTGGTACGGTACGGATGAGCACAGGGCGCAGACGAGTGGCAACACCTCGGCGTTCCCTCACCGACTGACCTAGCTTAGTCACGTATTACTGCTCTCTTTGTGAACGCTTATCTGGCCTTGTGCCTGCGGGCTCTCTGGTGTGCCGAACTGAACGCCCTGCCTCGCTCTTTTCTTTAAGCCCTGCCTCGCTCTTTATTGCTTTTTTCCCTCTGTCTGCTCAATCTTTCATAATCCTAGATTTTGTTCTACAAAACAGTGCAGCTCTTCTGATTGGCTGGAAGTGCCATATCAATTGGTGGAGTTTTGAACAATCAAAACATTACATCGTGAAGGGGCAATTTATGTCTCTTGGTCCCTTCATCAAACCATGCCATCTGTTTTGGTTCAAGAAAGTGGCGTTGGACATTTAAAGAAAATTTAGCTTCAAAGTTGCACTATTAAAGTTATATTTTGGTGAACTTTCATTGCACATGGATGTTTTATACTGTAATTCATTCAAGCATCTGTATCACCTGGCTGCTGGTTTGCATTATTTTTTGGGGCATTGCTATGCCACCGATTCCTAGTAATCGAGCCAGCCAAGGCAGCAAAAGGTGAGCTCCTTTCATCTGAACTGCTCTGTCCTCTGAACTTTGCAATGTGCTTCTTTAATATATTGTATCATCTAGAACTTGGGTAAAAAAATAATAATAATAGGAGGCTTATCCAGAAATAATGTATTATTATATGAATGCCAAAATTATTAATGAAGAACTAGTTTGGGAAGGTTACTGTCAGGCTGTGTTGGCAGACAGGTAGAACAAATCGACAGTGTTGATTGAGGTTATGCTAACCGCCGTGGGAAGTAAGGCGAAGATAACATTTTGGGCGTTAACCGTTTGTGGGAGAAAAGAGGAACCCTAAAATATTAACCCTAAGCACACCTCTATCAGCGTTCTGTTGATTTGATTTAAAAAATTATTAATATCTCACTTTCTCGACGTTTTGTTAAATTGCTTTCAAATGAGTTGTGGGTACTTGTGACTTTGTGTTTGTTGTACTTGATCGGAATGGGTTGGGTTTGATGCATCATTAATATTGCAGCTGGTAATTTGGCATGTTATTTTTTATTAATTGAACACATCTCATTGGGAATTTATTATTGTATCATGCGAGGCACTGCTCAGCCAACTGGGTGCACAGCAACGATGTCATGCCATGGTCGCACTTGGCATTGACTTTACATGAGGAGCTGAGGAAACCCATTGTTTCCACTCCCCTTGGAGAAGGTTTAAAAAAAAGGCAGTTTGCAGACCCCAGAGCAGTCTTGGAGTCGGAGAAGGCAGTTGGATTAAAATTGGAGTGGATATGTGGAAGTTGATTTCGGGGCGGGGCAGATGCGGCAGCCCAGTGTTTTCCATCACACTGAGCGCTGAGTTTGAGCCACGACCGAAACCTTCCGCAGGTGGGACAAGCCATCACGCCTACGAGTCAACTCATTTGAGGCCGGGAACCTGCATTGTTGGCCCGAGCCATGAGGTCCATTGTTCAAAGGTGGACTGCGTGGGAGGCACCATCTTGCCGATCGCTCCCTATGACTGATGACCTGCTACTGCCTTCCGGCCGTGAGTGGTTACAAATGCAATTTAACTACTTTTAACAGCAAGAAAAACGTCAATAAAGTCAGATATAAATAATTTTGGCATTCATGTCACTGTGTTTTTTTTGTTTGTTTGTTTGTTTTTCTCTCAACTGAAGGTTGTTAAGTTTCTTGATGCATGGTTGCTGATGCTGGTTGTGATTGAGTGGTTATTTTGCAGAAACACCATCTCAGTTGAGCCAGGAAGACCAGGATGACATAGATCGGGAACTACGAGAGTTCCTCGAGATGCCGGGAACCAGTAGCTCGGTCGAGGGCTCCGTGCTTGGCAGTAGCTGAGTGGAAGAAAACGTGGACATGCGCACTGAGAAAAACAAGCACTTTCCGATTGCTGTAGTGGTTCTGATTACAATGGGATATGTGCAAAAAAAAAAAGGTTTGTGTTAAACTGTGAACAGTCCCCGAAAGGTCACAGCAAAATGTGTACTGTTATACGCAAGAGCATCTCTAGGATGGAGACGCCGGTACTGGGAAATGCAAACAAATCCGTGAGTAACACCAGCTTCACGGATAAGTTAAATTTTTGCTCGATTCGGTAGCCAAAATGTATGCATTGTTGTGCGGAAAAGTATTTGGGCCTTGAATGTCAATAGATCTTCATGGGAGGATATTTCTTTTGAAACCCATCTTCAGAATGTTACAGCTTGCAATATTGGAAGAATCTCTTAGGACAAGAAATGTGAAAAAAAAAAAAATGCAGATATGGATTTTCTACAAAAGACCCATTCTTGCATTGATGGGATTCAGATGATAATTTTTTTTGAAGATCTTACCTTTGTAGCACATTCCAGATTGAATGTCGGTTTGATTTTTACAGAAGTTTGGCAGGTTTCCGAAAGCTTTTAGGGCCCGCTCGAAGGCCTGCCTTTTTTACGATGAAAAATGGTAAAAAAAAATCAAACATTTGAACAGCCTTGGACGTGCACGTTGACCCCATGGCCAAGGCACACCGTCTATCAAGGCTGTCCCAATAACATTACACATGCACCTCAACCCCAAGGCTGAAGCACATGGTCATTCAAACACCACTGCAAAGCACGATCACAGAGAATTTGAAAAAAAAACACACCAGCGTTTTCATATGAATCACCTATGCTGCGTTGCATTCGGGGTACTTTTCACAATTATTTAGACCAAAGGTGAGTTTATCCACCAATTCCCCTCCATTTTGTATCTCACTGCCAGGATCGTGGATGGTACTTGGTAATGCGAATGCAGAGCCTGTCTGTTTGTTTGACGTCTTATTTTAAATACTTATTTATAAATGTACATACTGTATTTTTACGTTGTGCCCTGTTTTACAATTTTATGTTGTACAGCATTAATCCATTATTCTTGCCATTACTGAATTTGGACCAATTTCACGATGTGCAGTACACAAACATTTCATGTTTGAAAAAAATAAACGCTACATTCATGATCCTGTTTGAGTGATACTACAGCTTTTGAAATGGCATATTGGGCACTCGTAAGTGAGCAAGCATGGCAGAATGTCATCCTTACCTTTCATGCATCGACTATGGATAGTGTGCTTTATTCACATCCAGACACTGAAAGCTTTAACAACAAATTGTCTGACAGTTTTTAGTAGCACGTGGTTTTTAGTCCAACAGAGCAGAGGTAGCACACTTGCCTTTTAGCTGTCTAGTTTGGGTTTGATTCCCGACCGATTATAAACTCGCATTGGTGCTTTTCAGTTTCAAAGATTAAGCGATATTGCTGGCATCTTGGAAAAATTCCAAATCCTTGTCGTGTGTGTGTGTGTGTGTGTGTGTGTGTGTGTGTGTGTGTGTGTGTGTGTGTGTGTGTGTGTGTGTGTGTGTGTGTGTGTGTGTGTGTGTGTGTGTAAGAGAGAGAAAAGAGAGAGAGACAGAGAGAGAGACATCCACCATCGACTACTCAAAAAATTGTGCCATCACAACATTGTCTCAGCCAGAAAGGAGTCCTGATTTAAATTCAATGTAGGGTTTTGGGACATATAATTAAAAAAAAGTGAACCATCCTATGCAGACTCTGGCACAGTTGGAGGCTACTTTGCACCAATAATGGCAACAACCCCCTTTGGATTCTCTCTGATGGCTTATTTGGTTGGACAGAAGGGTTGCAGCAGACATTGATTATAACTTTCAGGGACCTGCAGAACATCCGCACAATGTAAAATGTAACTTCAAGGCCTCAACTCTCTCCCCACCCCCTGATAAACTCCAGGTCCTCACCCTCCCAACCCTAAAGTGTCAATCTCCTCCCAACCATAACTATTCAACGCCCCACCCCCAACCCCAAAGCCTCAACCTCCCAGCCCCAATCCCCCATCCTCTTCCTTCCAACCCTAATGCGTCAATTCCCTCCCCACTCAAAGCCTTCAAACCTCCTCCGCCCCCCGAACCACAACTCTTCAACCTTTCCTGTCCCCAACAAAAGTCCTCAACCTCCCAACGCTGTCCCATATTTGCTCTCCCCCAACCCCACCCCTGTCATCCCCTCCTGGCCCTCCAGATCATAAAAGCAAACGGGCATTCCCACATGGAAACAGCGGAATATTTAACGCTTTCCCCTCAGCTTTCATTCTATCACTGATTTCACCGAAACCACGATTGAAACAACTCCTTTTTGGATTCGGATCTGAACCAAAATCTAATCAGCTTGTTCTTGTCACTTACTCAACTTGTCCACCAAGTTTAGTCATAACTCTTAACTTTTTTAATATCATGTTATGTATCGCTTTTGGCCCGATCTCTCAATGGTGAAGAATCACTTAGAAATTAAATAATTATCGTATCCAAATCCATATTCAGATTTCAGATCTTCAACAAAATCTAATCGATTCTTCCTCATCACACACACAACCTATCAAACAAGTTTCGTCCAAATCCGTCCATAACCTTTTGAGATATCCTGCTATATATCGTTTTTGGCCCTATTGCCCAATGGTGAAGAAACACTTTAAAAATTCTACTTGATGATAATGATGTCGAGTCTCCTCGGGCAATGATGGCATTGCCTTTCCATTGCTGGTACACACGGGTAAGTGTGTGGTAGAGACGGGAGGTCGCCACTCCTCTCCGTCTCCCTGCTGGCCGTTGGGGAATTCACCCTCTTCCGCCCGTGCTGTTGGAGTCGACTGGACTCTCATCCACCAGATGTGCAGAACCATCTGCCATTTTAACCGCATGGCTGCGGACCGTTACCCTGGTAAGGGGGGCTGACAGGTACTACACCTTGCCCACAGGTGACCTGGGGTTATGCAAAGCAGGGGCATCCATCTCCCTGAGGTATCAGAAGACACCCACAAACCCAAAAATTATACTAGCCGGATCCGAATACGGATCTTCAACCAAATCTAATCATTTCGTCCTTGTCACATACACTACCTCTCTGCCAAATTTTGTCTGAATCCGTCCTCGACGTTTTGAGATATCTTGTTCACAGACAAACAAACAAGAAATATGTCGTGCATAGCACGATACTTGCGAAATCCCTAAAATAAGTTGTGGGGCTATGATGACCTCAAAAATAATTGGTGGTTGAATTTAGTGACCAGATATGCAAATCCTCCTCAGATTTCAAGTTAATCGGATGAACATTGATGATTTTAGAAACTTCCCCTATGTTGACCTTTTGACCTATCTTGACCTCAAAAATACTAGGTAGTTGAATTCAGTGACTAGATATGCAAGTCCTTTTAAAATGTCGTTAATCAGATAAAAATTGAGAATTTTAAAAATCTGGCCTATGTTGACCTTTTGACCTATCTTGACCTCAAAAATACTTGGTGGTTTAATTGTGTCCAGATATGCAAATCCTCTTAAAATTTCAAGTCAATCGGATGAAATGGAGGATTTTAGAAGTTTGAGAAGGTTGTTGACCTTTTTTTTTTTTTTTTTTTTAAATACAGAATCGAGGCTCGTGTAAGAGCGAACACATTGAACATGAAAAGATGCACAGACACATAAAACATGCAATGACGGGAGCAGGAGACGAGGAGGAGAGAGGGAAGTACATAAGCACAACAACAGAATAGAACAGGGACGGCGGTATATCTGTGGAAGGGAGAAGGCTGGGGGAGGAGGGGGAGGGTTACACGGTATAAAGCAAATGAACACTTCTAGGAATTTCAGGAAAGAAGTTGGGGATTTAAAGAGGTGGATTTGGGCTATTTTAACGGGGGTAGAAAAGATCAAGGTTTTGTATGGGGGAAGATAAGACATGGTGGTGCACAGCTGTTTTGAAGACCTGGAGGGAGTAGAGGGATTGGAGAGAGTGTGGGAGTTTGTTCCAGAGGTGGGAGAAAAGAGGAATGAAGGAGTGAAGGTGAGCAGAGAGTCTTGATTTTGGCAGTTTAACCATAACAGGGATGCTGGCAGATCTTGTGCGACCTGCAGGAATATTTGGGGGACAGAGCACAGAGAGAGCTGGGGGGGCAAGGCCGGAGAGGAGTCTGTAGAAGACAGAAAGACCACCTACCTGCCTGTGGTGAGCGAGAGAGAGAAAGTCCCTCAGAATCAGCTTCATCGCGGGAGATTCCAACAATTCTGAATGCTTTGGTTTCAACCGCGGGAAGCCGAGCTAGGTGTGAGGCTTGGAGCGCCAGCCCAGAGGGGAGAGAAATATTCCATCAAGCTGTGGATGAAAGCTTTGTATGTGTTGAGGAGCGCAGGTGTGCCCAGAAAGGCCTTCACACGACAGAGGATGCTGAGTCGGCGACTGGCCTTGATGGCCAGCTTGGAAATGTGGTTTCCCAGGAAAGATCATGGCAGGTAGCGAGACCCAAAAGCTTGAGTGACAGAACTTCTTCAAGAGGATTGTTCAGAAAGTAGATGGGAGGGTTGTCCAAACAGTCTTTTCGGAGAGACAAAGTGAGAGTGTGAGATTTGTCAGGATTGAAAGACATGTTCCACTTGTTTGACCAGTCTGTGATTTTGTCCAGGTCTGCAGAGAGTGAGGAGGCTGCTGCCTGCCGATCTGAGGGTTGGGATATGGAGCGGCAGAGAGTGGAGTCATCAGCAAAGAGATAGAGAGGATTTTCCAGAGAGTCGGAGAGATCATTAATGAAGACCAAAAAAAGCACAGGGCCCAGAAAACTGCCTTGGGGAACTCCAGCCTGTACAGGAAGGAGAGAAGAGAGAATTCCATTCAGGGCCACACGTTGACTGCGACCAGAAAGGAAGTCTGCAAGCCACGCGTGGAGGTTTCCATGGATACCAAAGGAGGAGAGTTTGGTGAGCAGAGCGGGGTGCCAGACCGTATTGAAGGCACGAGATATGTCAAGGGAGACAGCTCTAATTTCCTGTTTGGCATTGAGGACCTCCATCCATTGTTGAGACAGCAGAAGCAGCATGTCCAGAGTAGAATGACCTTGTCTGAAACCAAATTGATGATCAGAGATCAAGCCATTGGAGCAGAGGAAGGATTTTATGTCAAAAGAGATGATCGATTCCATGACCTTGCTGATAATTGGGAGCAGGCTGATTGGTTTGTAGTTGCAAGGATCTGTTTTTGCACCTTTCTTGTGTAAAGCGGTAATGTTGGCTGATTTCCCAGCAGATGGCAGATGACCTTGAGCAAAAGAGAGGGTGAACAGAATTGAGAGAGGGTGTGAAAAAGCTGCAGAGCATGATTTTAGGACCCGTGGGCTGATGCCGTCTGGTCCAGTTGCAGAATCAGAGTCGAGGTTTGACAGAAACTTCTCCACCTTGTCAGGAGAGAAGGACACAAAGTCCAGGAGCAGCTGGGTTCGACATGGTGAGGTGGGTACAGAGAGAGATAGGTTTGGGACACAAGATTCTGAGGCAAACACAGAGTTGAGGCATTCGGCTTTGTCATGTGCGGTGCCAGCTGTGTAGCCATTTGATGTAAGGAGGGGGTGGAGAGGGAAACATTTGACCAGACGCCATCAGGATTTGGAGGAGGGAGACAGGTTTGAGAGTTAAGTTTGTTTTTTTTGGCCTATGTTGATCTCCAAAAGAGTTGGTGGTTGTATTCAGTTAGCTGATGTGTAAATCCTAAACAAATATTAAGTCAATTGGATGAAAATTGAGGATTTTAGAAATTTGAAAAGAGCGGTTGACCTTTGGCGTATGTTGACCTTTTGACCTAAAAAATAAATAGGATTTTGTCGGACCATGAACTCTATCATTTGGTGAATTTTCGTGAAGATCGGTTTAAAATTGTGATCTGTAGGCAAGTATAAGTGAGTGGACAGACAAACACACACATAAACACACACAAACGAGAGTGATCAACATACTTGGCAAAAATATTTGGTAAAAAATATCCCGTTCAAAAATCTCCCGGCTCGTCCATGGGGACGGATAGTGGCCGATATCCTTGAGTTTGACAAGAAACACTACCTGGTCATGGTGGATTACTGCTCCAGATTCAACGAGCTCGTATACTTACCGTCTCTCACAAGTGAAATGCTCATTCATAAGATGAAGTCAACCTTTGCTCGTTGGGGCATTCCTGATTCTGTCATCTCAGACAATGGAAGTCAATTCACGTCCAAGGAGTTTGCCAAATTTGCTGGAAAATATGGCTTTGCACATGTGACCGCAAGCGCAAGGTATCCACAGGCCAACCAACGGATGTGCTGAAAAAGCTGTACACGTTGCAAAAATGATCCTACGCCAACCTGATCCATATCTAGGGCTGATGTCTTACCGTAATACTCCTATTGAGCCTGCAGGTTTTAGCCCTGCACAGTTGATGCTGGGTCGGAGGTTGAAGACAACTATGCCGACCTTGTCCCAGAATCTTCTACCAAACACAGACAAGATCGACCCTGATATCGTGAAGAGCAACGATGACAAGGACAAGGAAAGAAGCGCTTACTACTACAATCGGAGGCATTCCCCTCAGCTTCTCCCTGAACTTCAGGTCAGTGAAAAAGTTAGAGTAAGAACAGGTGATCAATCGACATGGGAACAGTTGGGTACTATCTATTCCACCCCGACACCCAAAACCCCTCGCTCGTATGGTATACGCATTGGTGACAAAGTTTTTAAAAGGAACAGACGCCACCTCAAACCTGATACTTCCGTACCTTCTTCATCTTCTGCATTGCCATGCTCAGAAGACGTTCCTGAAGAGCCCGAGGATGAAACTCCAATTGATATTGGAACTGAAGGCTCTGAGAAATCTGTCGAGTACAAAACTCGCTCTGGCAGAAAAGTTAAGCCAGTTGAAAGACTTGATCTTTAATGAAAGTGAGAAAGAGGTTCTGGGCCAGAATAATGGCCTGGATTATTTACACGAAAGACGGATACTCCACCCTGATGGTGTCGCTCAGTTTGCTTTAAAGTTTGGTTCAGTTTTTGTTGTTCTGATATGTGGTCTCGTTTGATACTTTAGAAATAACCGTTTATTAAACATTTTGTTGTGCTTTGTTCTGCCTATGAGTAATTGGGGCTTTTGAAGCCTTTCAGGCTTATTTGTTGGGGGAGATGTTATGGAAGTACAGCTAATACATATGCTAATGAGGGAATGATGACGCGTTCCTGTGACGTATGTACAATCAAGTATTTCCATCATGGCTGCTCACTGAACGGGTGTGTCTCCATCATTCCAGGGCTTTCGGCTACTGTTACAAATGACGTCATGGCTGCAACCGGAGCACGTGGTTGATTAAAGTGATTGCCGTTTACAACGAGAGGGCCTGTCGGGTTTTCATTGAGCACACAGCTGTGTTTGTACGTGTTGTGAGTGCTAATGTAACTCTCTCACACCACTACATTTGGCGACGAGGATTTCCTGCCTCGAATCAAACAAAAGAATCTACGCCCCGCCAGGGCCGGCGCTACCATTAGGCCAACTAGGCAGCCGCCTAGAGCGCAGACATCAGAGGGGCGCATTACTGAACTTTAAAGGGTCACAGTTTTATACAAATTATTGTTTCAAGAAAAAACATAATAAAAGGAAAATATAATAGTTCATTGTTCATAATAGTGTAAGTGATTAATTTTGAGCATGTACGCTTCGTGGCATACGTCACATCCTGTTCGAAACGGACGTAGCCTGCTCCCATGCGCCTTCTCCCATACGTCACATCCGGCATGTTCAAAACGCTGCCGCCATTTCGTTGTTGGGCGCATGGATTGATCATCGTCAGGAAAACGGGAGATTTCATTGTTTGCTGATGTGAGATTCGAACGGATCGACCAGCATTCTCATTTTGTTCTGTACCCTGGTCAGACAGGGGGTTCTTTCATTACCTGCATATTCGAATACAGCAAGTATCATCCACCATCCTGTCTTGCTTAATTCTTCCTGCGTCACAATAGTTTATAGTTCATTGTTAGTTCATTGTTAGTTCATTACCAGTTTATTGTTTTCAACACTAACAATAGTTATGTCAATGTGATATTTCAGTTTTTTTCTTTTTAATAAATTTGCAAAACTTTCTAAAATCCTGTTTTCACTTTGTCATTATGGGGTATTGAGTGTAGATTGATGAGGGAAAAAATGAATTTAAACGATTTCAGCATAAGGCTGCAACATAACAAAATGTGAAAAAAGTGAAGGGGTCTGAATACTTTCTGAATGCACTGTATGCCTATGCTCAAAAAAGACCATCCTGGCAGCACAAATTGAAGGAAAGGTGTGGAGACAATAACTTTTCAAATTTCTACGAAACTACAGAGCTACACCACACTGCAGCACACGCGGAAGCCCTGCTGAAGCTCTTTTTGGCAGGAAAATGAAGATAAGACTTCCGGAAATTGGCAGTGAAAGACGAACCTCACCACTGGACGAGGACATCTGAAGACATGACACCGACATTAAATTAAAGGTGAAAACCTATGCTGACGCCCGACATCATGCAACACATCCAAACATTCAGGTGGGCGACACTGTCCTCGTCCGACAGGAGAGGGAGAACAAATTCACTCCGCTTTATGACCCATCACCTCTGGAGGTTACAGCAAAGAAAGGCTCTATGCTGACTGCAAGGGCAGGAGACGAGTAGGTCACCAGTAACTCGCCTTTCAAGAGAGAGTCCCAAATATGTCTTTCCAGGAGATCTCCCAGCAAAGCCCTGATTTGAATGGGAAGGGGAGAGGAGGAAAAGAACCCCAAGAACCTGAAGAAGACACTTCAGCGGACAATCTCGAGTCAGAAAAACGATCCCACAGAGCCTGAAAGAAGCCCCAATATCTGAAAGACTATGTCACCAAATAGTTTTCATGTTCAATATAACAAACTGAAAAGCGACATTGCCAGAGCGGAATATCTCAAAGACAATGATCACTTTGGTTTCTTCCTTCTCATGTTTTTGGGGTTTTTCCCGGATGATTTTGTGTGTGTTGAAATACTTCTGTTTTGTAGTCTAGTGAAGACAATATTATCACAAGTTAGTTTTGCTTGAATTTGACTGTATTGTAGTATGATAAAGTGTGGAATGACAAAATCTACAAACTGTTTGAAATAATATTGTTACGGTTGTAGGGGGTAGGCAGTGATTACCTTAAACCAGGTAGATTTGTATAGGTAGGTGCTCCGGATGTCGTGTAGGAACCACCATGTAATAAGTACTTGTTTAGCCCGGATGTCGGATTAAGGTGCATCTTCGTCCCCATTAAGAGGAATGGGGAATGTTAAGTAGTTATAGGGATTATGTTAACTATTACCTTGTTCGTCAAACTTCAGTAATTTACATCCCTTGTCCCTTATGGCACCGCAATAGACACGAGTGAGAATGGCCATTAAACCACACTAAATAATAGACAACAATCAACCGAAGCCAGTTCGGAACACTGCCGATAGCACCGCGGCGGCTACATCGGCACAAAGACAAGCAGGCCGAGAGCCACGCCCAGAAGGGCCGTGATTGGGCGGAAGGTTTTGATTGAGAGGCGGACTGCGTCACAAAGGGGACTGCACATTGATTGGAGGAGAAGCACGGAGGACGTCAGAGGTTGGCCGTTAAAATAACGCTTTGGTCGGCATTTGACCCGCTGGCCAGCATTTGACCCTTCTTCTCGTGTATTCTGCCTCATGCCTTCTTGTGCTCTTGATTGCTCTTGTGCCTGCTCACGTGCTGGGTGATGGACTGCTGTGTGCTGCTGGCATTTGAGATCCGATTTGCGAACGGTCGAGACCCGACATTTTTCCTGCTGCTTTCGCTTGCCTCGCTCTTTGTTCAAGACACACCGAACGGTAGGAGTACATTGTGGGAGTGGAATTCCTTGGATTCTTTCACGAGTGCGTGAGCCTTTTTATAGCGCTCTTTATGGGGGACATTGAGTTTAGACTATTCGTGCGCAGTTCGGAAGAACACGCGCGACTGGAGAAGCGAGCTGCATGCCCACTGTTCGCGTCGCGCGAAAGGCCTACTTCGTGGCAACGAGTCCGAATGAGGCGGACTGAGGCCTACTTCCCGCCAAGGCAGGGACCGCGTCCGGATTCCCGCGCAGGAACGGGAGCCTGAGACGGGTCTTGACAAGGTGCCAGGACAGCCGATTGAGCGAAATGCAACAGCACCACACCTTTTATTTTTATACCATTATATTTCTCCCTTGTCTGTGTGCAAGTCTGTTGTGGGGACGTCCCAATGTAGGAATTTAGTTTGACCGTGTTTTATTTTGTACCGGCATTTTCTTTTAATGAATCCGGTGTTTTGGACATTTAAAATCCGGTTTCGTTTTGAGTTTATTTTCCGCAGGTTTGAGGACTGCGTGGGATCCGTGAAGGTAAGCTCTTCATCTTTCCCTTTCTTTCCCCGCGTGTATAAAGTCCGCCTTTGATCATCGCCCCGGAGTTAAAGCTTGCTCGGCTAATCCGTTTCCTGGTAAAGATTTTAATCGCCAGGAACGCGACAATATCCATCCAAAATAGAATCAATAAGGATTGGTAATAATACAGTGTGTTGTTGTTGTTTTGTTGGCCAATCATCTTACAGCAAATGTGTGCGTGTACAATAAGGTGGGGAAGGATGTAGTATTCTGTGATACCGAGTATTGAAACTAGCCAATGAGCTTTGAGCTGGGTTTCAATGAATCGGAGCGGGCGTTCTAGGAGAGTCGAGAATTGACGTCATGGCTGCAACCGAAGCATGTGGTTGATCAAAGTGATTGCTGTTTACAACGAGAGGGCCTGGCGGGATTTCATTGAGCACACTCAGCTGTGTTCGTACGTGTTGTGAGTGCTTGTGTAACTCTCTCACACCACTACAGTGTCAGGTGTGCTTATATAATCTTTATTTATGAGACACCATACAGACGTTAATGAACATTCGTTTTACTCTGTGCACATTGCACATCACGTGCAGCAAATTTCACCTCGCTGTGTCTTGTTTTTATTGTGATTACAAAAATACCGCTTCTGTACACTGACCTTGAGGCTCAGTTTGCAAGCCACCGTCTACAATTCCAATGTTAGAGGCATAGTTACTCTTCTTTTGGGGTCTTTTGTGTCCATGAGGTCTTTTGTGTCCTCTGGGTCTTTTGTGTCATCTGGGTCTTTTGTGTCCTCTGGGTCTTTTGTGTCATCGATCTGGATATTTGGGGTATTTAAGGGTCTTTAGGGTATTTTGGGTCTTTGGGGTCCTCAGAGTCTTTAAGGGTATTTGGCGTCTTTTCAGTCTGTTGGATTGTTTGGGTCTTTAAGGGTCTTCAGGTATGTTGGGTCTTAGGAGTCTTTTTGGTCTTCTGGGTCTCTTTGATCTTTTCGGTCTTCGAGGTTTTTTGGGGTCTTCTGGGTCTTTGGGATATTTTGGATCTTTTCGGCCTTTTGGGTCTTTTCGATCCTTTCAGTAACCGGGATATTTGGTATCTTTTTGGTCTTTGGGTCCTTTGGCTCTTTGGGGTCTTCAGGATCTTTTTGATCCTTTCAGTAACCTGGATCTTTGGGTCATTTCGGTCTTCAGGATCTTTAACGGTCTTCTGGGTCTTTTGGGTTGTTTGGGGCCCATTGGGTCTTCAGGGTCTTTTCGGACTTTGGGGTATTTTGGATCTTCAGAGTCCTTGGGGGTATTCTGAGTCTGTGAGGTCTTTTGGGTCCTCTTTGTCGTTTGGGTCATTTGGGTCTTTGGGTATTCTGGGTGTTTGGGGTCCATTGGTTGTTCGGGGTCTTCTGGGTCCTTTTGGGGACTCGGTCTTTTAGGTCTTTCAACTGGTGGGCACACAGTCGTGTTCATAGATTGCTCATTAAACTCCCGTACTCAAAGCCTTTAAAACTTACCAAGGGACACACACGGACACACACACGGACACACACACACACGGACACACACACACACGGACACACACACACACGGACACACACACACACGGACACACACACACACGGACACACACACACACGGACACACACACACACGGACACACACACACACGGACACACACACACACGGACACACACACACACACACACACACACACACACACACACACACACACACACACACACACACACACACACACACATTATATATATACACACACGTCTGCTTGCCTTGTTTCATCCCGACGGACCCCATGGAAGAGAATTTTAAACCAATAAACATCGTTCGAATTAACGTGGTGTTGATGTAGCGCAAGCACGGTGGGTCGGCCATTAGGCCTCGTCCGTTTCGTCCTGCGTCAAAGTTGTCTCGAGTTGAGGAAAGCACCATCGCGTGATTGATTCCATTACGTCATCCAACGAATACCTTCCGCAGTTACGTCATGCCACCAGCAGTTTCGGGCAGTCGAATACTGTACATCCCGGCGTGCACAATCGCTGATGAATGCAGGGTGTGAAAGTACAACTTGTGAATTGTGATGTGGACATGCATTTACTTACTACGTACGCAATTATCATTATTTGACGTCAAAACGACGTCGTCATGCAGTTATCGCGATACTTCGTAAAATCTATTTATACAGTGGAATAATTTCGGAATATATAAATGATATATTTATATATCCGTTAAATGTATATAAGGTAATTATGCTGCTACACGCTTAACGAACAATATATTTGAGATCATTACTTCATATTTCTTTAAATTACTCCTGAAATCCAAATTAAGTGATGTAATGTTTAAGGTTTTTTTTGGTTTTCTTGTTCTATAAAAATTAAAATGTACTTGTTCCATTTACCGGTCACAATTAAACACGGAGTCCGTCAGATTCACAAAACACGGTCTTCACTCTCCTTGAGTAATAAATAACCTCTTTTTGACGACGTATACGTCGTTCATGTATACGAGGACGATGTATACGAAGTCGTAAAGTCTATAATTGTTTTTCTCCACGTTTGTCTCGCTCTATGTGTAAGTTCTGGTAATGTAAACCGCGCACGTTTGTCAGAATCGGGTGCTTTGATCTCTTTATACTCTTCCGATTGGTTGCAGTTTAACGATCGATGTAGTTGTAAAGAGGTGATTCCCATTGGATGAAATTATATATATGTTTAAGTGTGCTTGTGTTACGGTGAAAGAAACCTCGAACGGAAAATAAATAATAATAAAAACGAACGTCATGACGTCACGACGTTTAAATCGTCAGCGCGTGTTGTCCGAGGTAAATACGTTGGTGTGATCTTCGTTCCGGACGTTGAGGTGCTAGTTCTGCTCCCTTCAGGTTTTTGAAGAGACGAATAACGTACTCGAAATCTGGGGCTGCCAAGCACAACACAAGTTGGACAGGTGAGTCTGGATGTAGCGGATTTTATTGGTCGCACCCGCCGAGTGGCGTGTCGTTGAAGCCGTGCAGTTATGGAAACGTTCGTGGCGGACGAACCCTGTGAGCTGTGACTGTGACGTGAGTGACAGGTTCGAATTCGGTTCGTGCGGCCAGCTGTGACGAACGGTATGAACTGCACCTTTCCACAAGGGTTACCGGACCCCATGACACCTGCCTCAGCTGTATAGTCACGCAAATCGGATACCACAGCAATCGGTGAAAAATTCTGAGTTAAACCTGGACGTTCTGTCTCTTGTCGTTTGCTTCGTTCTTCACGCATAACAACTGATTCCATTGCCCTTCCTCTTCCTTAAAGCACCGTCATTGTGAAAGTTCCGATAAGAGCTTAACGATTGGGGAATTCTCTTTAAAACTGAAATGACTCTCAGCCGTTGCAGACCTAAGTGGAAAACAAATAATAATAATAACAACAACAACAACAACAACAAAATCTTCCACCAACCGGTATAGGTAGCTTTTCCAGGTGGTTGGTGGTCTCTCTACCTTTTCTTGCTCGGTGCCCCCCTCCTCCCCACCTACCCCTTTGGGTTTCTGCATATTGTGTGTGTGTGGTCTGCCAGTTCCCCCTCCCCCCCCCCCCCCCCCCCCTGCCCCCTCTGGTGAAAATCACTGCTCACTTCCACTCATTCATTCCTCTGTTTTCCTACCTATGGAACCAACTTCTTCACGATGTTCAATATCAATAATTCTTCCTTGCAGGTTTAAAATTCAAGACAGCTGATCACCACCATCTCAGGTCATCACTCGTCCATACCCATGATATTTTATACCCCCATTAGCTCTCCCTAAGCCCACCTCTTTCCTTACCACCCCCCACCAATCCTTCTAATTTTTTTGTTCCATTTATTTTTCTTCCCCAGTTTTCCCTTCCATTTCTATGATTGAGAGAGTGCCTGTATTTCATCTACTGTGTCCTAATCCTTTGCTTTCATTCTTCCGCATGTCCTTTATTCCTCCAAGTCTCTCTCTGCTTTTCCTCGACCCTGCTGTTGGTGTGCCTCCCACCCCTCACTCTCTCCTCCACCCTGTTCCACTGTTATTACCTCCGCAACCAAAGGTGGATGGAGGTTATATTTTCACATCTGTCTGTTTGTCTGTCCGTTTGTCTGTGAACAAAATATCTCAAAGTTGTAGACGGATTCGGACGAAATTTGGCAGAGATGGAGCGTATGTGACACCGACGAAATGATTAGATTTTGCTGAAGATCCGGATTCGGATCTGGCTGCTATGATTTTTAAAGTTATTCTTCACCATTGGGAGATAGGGCCAAAAACGATACATAGCAAGATATCTCAAAACGTTATGGATGGATTTGGAGAAACTTGGTGGACCGGTTGTGTGTGTGACGAGGAAGAATCCATTCAATTTTGGTGAAGATCCGGATCCAGCTTGGTGAATTTTTTAAAAGTGATTCTTCACCATTGAGTAATATGGCCAACCAGGTGGAGGTATGTGTGCTCTCTACTGAGTGCCAGTCTAGTTTTCATTCTGTTATGTCCTGGTCCTATCTGTGTTCTAGCTCCTCCACGACCTTTGAAACCAAAAAAACAAGAGTGAAAATAGCTTTGCAATACATGTCCCCTACTATACTGGTGATGTTTTCCAAGTCCAAAAAGGGCATTAACTCGATGAAAAATTGGCAAAATGCCCAAAACTTATTCTCGCTCTAACATAAAGCCATGTACCAAGTTTCAGTTGAACGTGTTAAAGGGTAAAGGTGGAAAGTCAGGAAAACCATAGGTGGGAGATTTGGATTTCACTTAGATTTCTGGGTAGTGTTATAAGAGGTTGACACATTCAAACACAAGTCAACAAAAGTGAGGAAACTTGACATCAGGGAATGAACTTTGATGGGAGTCCTACCACTTGCCGAAGCCAGCGAACAGACCTCGGTGTGATTGATTATCTGCTTTTACAACAGTGCTTTGTGTTATCTATTATATTGCTTGTTGATACATTTAACGTCCTCTCAATTGTGTTGTCAGAAATACGATGTGGCATTGCCTCCGGTGAATTGTGAGTTCGTCTTTTGTGGCTCTCGTTTGAATGTTTTATTTTGAGTTTGCACATTTGAATATTTTTTTCAAATCATATTATTCATGCACGTTTGAATATTTGAGTTTGCACATCCATCTCGTTCAGCAAGGAAATCGACAATAGCGTTAGAATTTATTTGCTCATCAATAGGATTTCCGGATGAGACTTGTTGAATTTTGTCTTTGAACAAGTTTGTTGCACTTCCACTTATCAAGGAGCAGTTTATGAGATCTTTGGAGTTGCTATTGGGGATGTTCAACAATTTTGTAGATGAAGACTGCAATGCATTCTTGGTCTGCATTTCACAACGAAAGAAGGGGCCTCATGATGGGAATGTAAACTTCCACTGGATATCCTCCTTAAAAGTTCAAACATCAGCCGGGTCTGATTCACCAATTTTTACCAACCGGTGAACAGCATTACATGCTCGATGGGCTGATTCGCCAATTTTTACCAACCGGTGAACAGCATTACATGCTCGATGAGCTGATTTGCCAACCGTCACCAACCGGTGAACTGCATTACATGCTTGATGGGCTGATTCGCCAATTTTTTACCAACCGGTGAACAGCATTACATGCTCGATGGGCTGATTTGCCAATCGTCACCAACCACTGAACAGCATTACATGCTCGATGGGCTGATTTGCCAACCGTCACCAACCGCTGAACAGCATTACATGCTCGATGGGCTGATTTGCCAACCATCACCAACCTGTGAACAGCATTACATGCTTGATGAGCTGATTTGCCAATCGTCACCAACCAGTGAACTGCATTACATGCTCGATGGGCTGATTTGCCAACCGTCACCAACCTGTGAACAGCATTACATGCTTGATGAGCTGATTTGCGAATCGTCACCAACCCGTGAACAGCATTACATGTTCGATGGGTTGATTTGCCAACCGTCACCAACCGCTGAACAGCATTACATGCTCGATGGGCTGATTTGCCAATCGTCACCAACCTGTGAACAGCATTACATGCTTGATGAGCTGATTTGCCAATCGTCACCAACCAGTGAACTGCATTACATGCTCGATGGGCTGATTTGCCAACCGTCACCAACCGCTGAACAGCATTACATGCTCGATGGGCTGATTTGCCAACCGTCACCAACCGCTGAACAGCATCACATGCTCGATGGGCTGATTTGCCAACCGTCACCAACCGCTGAACAGCATTACATGCTCGATGGGCTGATTCACCAATTTTTACCAACCCGTGAACAGCATTACATGCTCGATGGGCTTATTTGCCAACCGTCACCAACCGCTGAACAGCATTACATGCTCGATGGGCTGATTTGCCAATCGTCACCAACCTGTGAACAGCATTACATGCTTGATGAGCTGATTTGCCAATCGTCACCAACCAGTGAACTGCATTACATGCTCGATGGGCTGATTTGCCAACCATCACCAACCGCTGAACAGCATCACATGCTCGATGGGCTGATTTGCCAACCGTCACCAACCGCTGAACAGCATCACATGCTCGATGTTACTGAGTACACACTATGCTGAATCGCATCATTTAGCCGGACAATTGTAGAGGCTTGCAAACATTTTAAAGTACTTCAACGTACTTGTAATGGTTTGTCTAATCTTCTGCTGTCACCATAACAGATTGTTGAAAAGGTGGGTCAGCTATTTTACTTAAATACAATATAGTGGCTTGTTTTGCTCACTTTGGTTTTATCACTTGGTACACCACAATCTCATGTCGTCCCAAATACCAAACATACTTGGCTCAACACTCTTACTTGCTCTTACTTGCATGTTATTGTGTTTCTCCCTTCTCTCGTGGATATATTTATGTTACTTTGTTTGGGTGTTACCTCATTTCCTTGCTGATAACCATATATAGCCCCACTGTCACTACATTGCCCTTCTTTTCTTTTTTAAACCTTTTGTCAACTCGCTCTTCCAGGACTGTCTATTATTGTATCGAAAACATAAAGATGTCATGAAGTTGAGCAGATGTATGGTACAATCCAACAACCCTCAACTGCTCAGACGATCCAACTTGTCAGGGGATGTGAAGATTTGTAATTTCACGAGTTTTCTCATTTCTTCATACAATGAACTTTGATGCAAGAGGAATGGTCCATCAGGCCCATATCGGCACCATCGTGATTGAATCTATCACTTCAGTGATATAATTTGACTCGTGGGGTAGAGAAGTGTGGAGAACAGTGGGCAGGCGCAAACATATCCTCAGGACATACATACAGTGCCTTCAGAAAGTATTCACACCCCTTGTTTTTCGTTTTATGCCTCTGCCCCCGAAGGTGGCCGGAGGCATTATGTTTTCGGGTTGTCTGTCTGTACGGGCTAAACCTTGTTTTTCTCAGCAACCACATGTCCAATTGAGACTAAATTTTCAGGGTAGGAGTGACACCCGCGCAGAATGTTTTTATGATAATTGTGACGTCATAGGTCAGGTATGGCAGCCATTTTGGATTAAACGCCAAAAAAAAAAAATTATTTCTCGGAAACCGCCAAATGGAAAAATTTGAAACGTGGCACATTGTCAAATACTCCCAATGGGGAATAAAAGCATGATAATGATATCATTGGTGAAGTGGTATACCAGCCAAAAATGTTTTAATCAAATTCCTTATTTGCATGGAAAACCTAAAATTGCATGGACATTATCTATGACCCATTTGTATTGAAATATTAAATTTATGACATCAAAGGTCACATTGTGTGGTTGCGGCTAGGGTAAAGCGGCTAGGGTAAAGGTACCCTGGTGTTGGGCTAGCGGCTAGGATGCCAGCTTAGGATCCTAGGATCCTGGGTTCGAATCCCGGTCGATCGCTGAATTAACGCCAGGGGGGTTGACTCAGCCTGTCATCCTCCGAGGTCGGCTAATTGAGTACCAGTTCACTGGTAATTCCCTGCTTGTCGTAAAAGGCGACAAAAAGGGTCGGCGGCAGGAAGGGCATCCGGCCGTAAAACATTGCTTCAAAAAGGGGACCGAAAAACAACAACAACCACGGTCCCCGAAAAAGGCCAACCCCCGCTTGCGGGGAAAAATGGCCTCTAAAGGTGTTTTTTTTTTTTTTTTTTTTTTTTTTTTCCCAAGGTCACATTGTGTGGCAGCCATATTGGATTGAAGGAAAATATTAAATAATTATATCTCTGAAACCACTTACCCTATCGATGCAAAATTTTACAAATATCTAACCATTGTTGCATATAGTTTGAAAATGATGTCGTAGGTCACGTGGTTTGGCAGCCATCTTGGATAGAAAAACTAACCTTATCCGATCAACACGAAACTTCACAAACGTGATCCCCTGCCCATACATATGCAGAGTGTACATTTCTTAAGGTCATATGTCACGTGGTGTGACAGCCATATCAGCTTGAAAGCCAATTATAAAAAAAATCCCTTCTCTGCAACTGCTTCACCGATCGATGTGAAACCTGTCATGCCTGGTGAAAATGTGATTCTTGAGAACAGCTGAAGGGATTTAAGTCAAACTTGTTTATTTTTAGGATGGTGAACAAGGGCATCTACCCGTTGTGGGACTATGCGGAGACATATTGGCGACACAGTCACATTGCTCTAGTTTTCACATTTTGTTGTATTAGTCTATTTAAAATGGATTAAATTGAGATTTTTTTGTCACTGATCTACAAATAATACCCCATTATGTCAAATTGAAATTTCCTTTCTTGTCAATAAGTATTCAACAGCTTTGCTATGACACTCCAAATTGAGCTCAGGTGCATCCCATTTCCTTTGATCATCCTTTGGATGTAACTGTAACTGCAAGGCAGTTGCAGGAGAAGTACATGGAGAAGAGGAAGAAGTTGTTTCTTGGGTTCGTTGATCTGGAGAAAGCATTCGATAGGGTTCCACGCAAAGTAGTGACATGGGCATTGAGGAAGTTAGGAGTGGAGGAATGGTTGATCACAGTAGTGATGGCAATGTACGAAAGAGCGTGCACAGCTGTAAGGATGGAAACAGTGGTGAGTTTGAGGTGAAGGTGGGAGTGTATCAGGGGTCGGTACTAAGTTCACTACTATTTGTAGCTGTGATGGAGGTGCTGGCTCAGAACGTAAAGGAGGGTTTTCCGTGGGAGTTGTCGTATGCAGATGATCTGGTGTTGATTGCAGAAAGTATGGATGGACTGAAGGAGAAGATGAACAAGTGGAAGGAATGTATGGAGACGAGAGGTCTGAAGGTGAATATCGGAAAGACGAAGGTGATGGCATGTGGTGAGGTGGAAAGAACTGGGAAGTGGCCATGTGCTATCTGCAGGAAGGGTGTCGGAGTGAACTCCATTCAATGTACAATGTGCGCTGAGTGGGTTCATCAAAAATGTAGTGGTTTGAGAGGGTCATTAACCAGTGTGGCAGCTACATTCAAGTGTAAGGTGTGCACAGAGGGAGCTGCAGATGGAGGAAATGTTAAGTTGGATCTTGGAGACGGCGTGAAGCTGGAAGGTGTGAAAACATTTTGCTACCTACGAGACATGCTGAATGGAGAAGGTGGATCAGACTCGGCAACGGTTGCTGGAGTGAGATGTGCATGGAAGAAATTTCGGGAACTGAGTGGCGTGCTGATGAGGAGGGGAGTGTCGTTGAAGCTGAAGGGAAAGGTGTATGCTGCATGTGTGAGAAGTGTTTTGATTTATGGAAGCGAGACATGGGTAATGAACGAAGAGCAGCAAAGAAGGCTGGAAAGGGTGGATATGCGAATGGTTTGGTGGATGTGTGGAGTATCGTTGAGAGAGAGGAAGACAAATGATGAATTGCGAAAGATGATGGGAATAGAGCCTGTGATGGATGCTGTGAAGAGAAACAGGATGAGATGGTTTGGTCATGTGTTGAGGAAGGATGAAAGTGACTGGTTGAGAAGAGTGATGGAAATGAATGTAGAAGGAAGTCGAGGACTGGGAAGACCGAGAAAGACTTGGCTAAAGATGGTGGAAGAAGAAATGCGGGCAAGGGGGTTAACAAGGGGAGATGAAGAAAATAGGACAAAATGGAGAAGATTGTCATGGTTACCGCAAGGCTTATGGCCTTAAAACAATCCTCTTGAGGGAAAATGGCCTTAAAATGCCTGTTGTTGTATCCTTTGGATGTCTTTACAACTTAATTGGAGTCCACCTGTGGCCAATTCAATTGATTGGACATGATTTGGAAAGAATACACCTTTCTGTACAAGGTCGCACAGTTGACTACTCAAGGACTTTCATGTTCATGTTCTGCAGCCATTCCAGTTTTTGCTTTGGTGTATGCTTGGGGTCATTGTCCTGTTGGAACGCAAGTCTTTGCCACAGCCTAAGGTCCTTTGCACTCTAATGCAGGTTCTTCTCACGGATTTGCCTGTATTTGGATCCCTCTGTTCTTACAAGTCTCCCAGTCCCTGCCGCTGAAAAGCATTACCATAGCATGTTGCTGCCACCACCATGCTTCACAGTTGGGATGATGTTAGATGGGTTACGAGCTGTGGTCTGTTTCCGCCAGATATAGCGCTTTGCATTCAGGTGAAAGAGTTAAATTGTCATCTCGTCAGACCACACTAATCTTTTGCCTCATGCTCTCAGAGTATTTCACGTGCCTTTTTGTAAACTCCAGACGTCATGTGCCTTTTTTCAGGAGTGGCTTCCGACTGGCTACTCTCCCACAATGCCTAAATTTGTGAATTGCTGCAGCGACTGTTGTCCTTCTAGCAGGTTCTTCCATCTCAGCCAAGGAGCTCTGTTGTTCTATCAGAGTGGTCATTTGGTGATTGGTCACCTCCATGACCAAGGTACTTCTTGCCTGGTTGCTCAGTTTGGTCGGCCGGTCAGTTTTAGGAAGAGTCTGAGTAGTTCCATATTCTTTCTATTTCCGAATGATGGAGCTCACTGTGCCCTTTGGAACTTGTAACACTCCATAAATTGTTTTATATCCTTCCCAAGATCTATGCCTCTTCACAATTTTATCTCTAAATTCTGCTTACAGTTCCTTGGACTTCATGGTAGCATTTCTGCTCTGACATGCAATGTCAGCTGTGGGATCTTGTATAGAAAGGTGTGTTTCTTTCTAAAGCATTTCCAATCAATTGAGTTGGCCACATGTGGACTCCAATCAAGTTGTATAGACATCTCAAGGATGATCAAAGGAAATTGGATGCACCCAAGCTCAATTTGGAGTGTCATAGCAAAGGGGTTGAATACTTATTGACTCGAGATACTTCAGCTTTTCATTTTTAATTATGTTGTAAAAAAATACAAAATAAAAATTCACTTTGACATGATGGAGCATATTTGTAGATCAGTGGCAAAAAATCTAAATGAAAGCAATTTTATATTCAGGCAGTAACACGAAAAAATGTGAAAACAGCCAAGGGGTGTGAATACTTTCTGCAGGCGCTATATCTACCGCCTCTGATATTAACTCGGTCTGGAAATTCTTTTACAGAAACCTATTCTCCCTTGTGCATAGATTCATCCCATCTTTTCTTCAGGTATCATACCCATCCTCATGCCCATGGTACACTGAATCCGATGGTGAGGCAGTTGTCTTGAAGCAACTTGCCTTCTCCTCCAGGAAGGCAAATACAACCGAAGGCAAAATCAGATAATTCCACCAAGCTTGCAACAAGTTGTGTGTACAATCTCACGAGAGCCAGAAAACAACATCTGTTCAACCTCTAGATTGAACTTTCAGACTTGTCTCCCTGCTCTAAAACCTCATGGTGCCTTGTTAGGTCTGTCTCTGGAGTGTGCCCTTCCTCCTCCCCCCCCCCCCCATCCCTTCCTTCTCTTCAAATGGCACTCTTTAACAGCTGACTCTGCTCACAAGAAGGCTGAATGGCTCAATTCTGTGTTTGTTTCTAAATATTGTCCCCGACTCCTCGCTCTCTCTGCCCAACCTATCCAGGTGCACCCAACTGCTCCTGGACTCTGTGTGAATAGCACCTGAGAAGGTGGAGAAGTTTCTGGCAACCCTCGACTCGGATTCTGTAACTAGACCTGAGTGTCCTAAAAATCTGTTCTGCTGCTCTTGCACATCATCTCTCTCTCTCTCTCTCTCTCTCTCTCTCTCTGTCTCTCTCTGTCTGTCTCTCTCTGTCTGTCTCTCTCTGTCTGTCTCTCTCTGTCTGTCTCTCTCTGTCTGTCTCTCTCTGTCTCTCTCTGTCTCTCTCTGTCTCTCTCTGTCTGTCTCTCTCTGTCTCTCTCTGTCTCTCTCTGTCTCTCTCTGTCTCTCCCTGTCTCTCCCTGTCTCTCCCTCTCTCTCCTTCTCTCTCCTTCTCTCTCCTTCTCTCTCCTTCTCTCTCCTTCTCTCTCCCTCTCTCTCTCTCTCCCTCTCTCTCCCTCTCTCTCCCTCTCTCTCCCTCTCTCTCCCTCTCTCTTCCTCAACCTCTAGATTGAACGAGCGATTCGAAGCTCGTTCAATCTAGTGGTTGAGGAAGCTCAACATGATCGAAGCTCAACATGATCATGATCCAAAATCGAAGTCTGAGCGATTCTGCAGGTTACATATTCTTGTCTTGTATTGTCTTTGTATTCATGTGTGAAGTTTCAGAAAAATCAGCTGGATGATAAGAGAGGAGTAGCAAAAATAGCAAAATGTTAACCGATGACCTAACGGACATTTGGACATTAAGACCGTTTTTAGTAGTTCCATCTCTTCGAGATTGAGATTAGATTACCTGAAAAAGGTGAAAAGACCGATCTCCTTAACTACAAACCAATTAGCTTACTTCCAATCATCAGCAAGGTCATGGAATCCATCATCTCAGTTGATATGAAATCCTCGTTTTATCCAACGACTTCATCTCAGATCATCAATTTGGATTAAGCATCCAAAATGCCAAAGCTGCATCTACTCGCCCAACAATGGATGGAAGCCCTCAACATCAAACATATCTTGAGCTTTTGATACAGTCTGGCATCCCACCTTACTCTCCATACTCTCTCCAAGGCCAACTCCACACATGGCTTACTGACTTCCTCTTATCTCATAGCCAAGGTGTGGCTCTCAACGGAATCCTTTGACCTCCTCTGCCTGTCAAGGCTGGATTGCCCCATGGCAATGTTCTGGACCCAGTCCTATTCATGATCTTCATAAATGATCTGTCTGACTCTTTGGTAAATCCACTTTATCTATTTGTTGATGACGCCATCCTCTGCTGTGACATCCCTCATCCTGCAGACAGGCAGGCTGCAGCCTCTTCCAATTTCTTTAGACCTTGACAAAATCACAAGCTGGTCAAACACTTGGAAATGTCTTTCGAGCCTGACAAATCTCACACTCTCACTATCTCTCTCTGAAAGGACCATCTGGTAAACCGTCCTATCAATTTCCTGAACAATCCTCTTGAGGAAGTTCATTCTCTCAAACTCCTGGGTCTAACTGTCAGCCATGATCTTTCTTAGGCTAACTGCATTTCAAAGTTGGCCTCCAAAACCAGCCAACTTTTACTGGGCATCATCCGTCATATAAAGTCCTACCTTGACACACCTGATTTGCTATCCACCTACAAGGCCTTCATCTGCAGCTTGATGGTGTACTGCTCTCTATTCTGGCCTGGCTCCCCTGCCTTATACCTTTTTCAGCTGGACGCTATGGAAACCTTACAAGATCATTAGAATCTCCCGTGATGAAGCTGAGTCTCTGGGCCTATCACTTTAACATAGCAGACAATTTGGTGGTCTCTGTTTTCTCCCATCTCCTTTCTGGTCTTGCACCTTCTGCCTTCTCCATGCTTTGTCCCCCTCCCCACAGATTTCTGCAGGGTTCACATGGTTCACCATAAACTCTCCACTGGTAAAAAAAATACCCAAATCCAAGACAACTGCTCATCTCCACTCAAATGTTCCTCGTTTTTCCCATCTGTGGAATCAACTTTCACATTCTCTTCAATCTCATCCGTCTCTCCAGGACTTCAAAACAGCTGTTCACTGCCATCTCAGATCCTCCCCAATCCAAAACGATCATCTTTTCTACCCTCGTTAATCCTGCCCACCCCTCCCTTTTCACCCCCTCCCCCCAGCACCACTTCAAATCCCTTCTAATTTTCCAGTTTTTCTTCCTTGGAGTTTCCTTCTCTGTGCATGCGTGTTTTGTGTCCTGTTTTTGTCCGTTACATCCTGATCAGTTCAGTCTTAGCTCTTCCAAGAGCCTCAACCTCAACCCGATGTCCCTGCTCTCCATCTTGTTCTCCCGCTCCCTTTATCAGTGTCAATGTTAAAGTGTCAGTTTGTCTTTTTGTGATCAATGTTAACTCTTACATAAGCCTTGACCTTGTATACAAAAAAGAAAGAAAAAAGAAAAAGAAAAAAAAAGTGGTCTGTCTTGACGATCACACTCTCGCCAAACTTCTCTGCCTCGTCAGTGAGAGTGTGTTTGACCTGTACTTCGTATGGATAAAGTTTGTTGTCCTGCTTCAGGATCCGAAAGACAGTAGTGTGCGAAAGACCAAGTTCTTGTGAGTGCCGACGAGAAGGTCTTCTTGGATTTTGAGTGACAGATTGTCTCAACGCCACAATGTTCTCTTGTGAACACCCAGTCTTTCTACCCAATTTATTGAGATTGTGAACAGTGCCTTCTTTCTGGAACTTCTGATATTGTGAAGAATACAGTTCTTGCTGGTGGGTCTCTCACTTTGAAATGTTTGTGATAAATCCACTGAGTCTTGATCACAGACTTTATCTCAAGGTACAATTCTACCATTTTACTTCGGTGTCGTACTGTATATGTGGTGAAATTGTCTCCACCAAGGCTTATTAAGCTCGATGGAGAGAATTTTCCAACTTGCTCGAACAAAACCTGAGAGAAATACAACAACAGGCATTTTAAGGCCATTTTCCCTGCCAGAGCGGGGGTTAGCCTTGCGGTCCCCATGACAATCTTCTCCATTTTGCCCTATTTTCTGCATCTCCCCTTGTTAACCCCCTTGCCCACATTTCTTCTTCCACCATCTTTAGCCAAGTCTTTCTCGGTCTTCCCCGTCCTCTACTTCCTTCTTCATTAATTTCCATCACTCTTCTCAACCAGTCACTTTCATCCTTCCTCAACACATGACCAAACCATCTCAACCTGTTTCTTCCACAGCATCCATCACAGGCTCTATTCCCATCATCTTTCGCAATTCATCATTTGGCTTCCTCTCTCTCAACGATACTCCACACATCCACCGAACCATTCGCATTTCCACCCTTTCCAGCTTTCGTTGCTGCTCTACGTTCATTACCCATGTCTCGCTCCCATAAATCATAACACTTCTCACACTTGCAGCATACACCTTTCCCTTCAGCTTCAACGACACTCCCCTCCTCGTCAGCACGCCACTCAGTTCCCAAAACTTCTTCCATGCACATCTCACTCTAGCAGCCGTTGCCGAGTCTGATCCACCTTCTCCATTCAGCATGTCTCGTAGGTAGCAAAATGTTTTCACACCTTCCAGCTTCACACCGTCTCCAAGATCCAACTCAACATTTCCTCCATCTGTGCACACCTTACACTTGAATGTAGCTGCCACACTGGTTAATGACCCTCTCAAACCACTACATTTTTGATGAACCCACTCAGCGCACATTGTACATTGAATGGAGTTCACTCCGACACCCTTCCTGCACACAGCACACGGCCACTTCCCAGTTCTTTCCACCTCACCACATGCTTTACCACTTGCCATTACCTTCATCTTTCCGATATTCACCTTCAGACCTTTTGTCTCCATACATTCCTTCCACTTGTTCATCTTCTCCTTCAGTCCATCCATACTTTCTGCAATCAAAACCAGATCATCTGCATACAACAACTCCCACGGTGAACCCTCCTTCACATTCCGAGCCAGCACCTCCATCACTGCTACAAATAGTAGTGGACTTAGTACCGACCCCTGATGCACTCGCACCTTCACCTCAAACTCACCACTGTTCCTGTCCTTCGTCCTTACAGCTGTGCGCTCTTTTGTACATTGCAACCACATCGTACATTGTACATTCATTGTACATTGTACATTGTTTGTACATTGTACATTGTACATTGTTTTGTACATTGCCCGCACATTTCAAAACCTGAGAAAGAAATGATAATTACAATTAATAATAATCAATAGAGGCCCAGTCCAAATGGTACCAACACTTTTGAAACATCCTGTATATATAAAGTCTTTTAATCTCTACCTTTAGGGTTGTTTCAAGAGTTATTTGTGAAGGCAAACATACCTTTCCCACCCTCTTGTGAATCCTTTATTTAGTGTACATAATGCATAATTTAAGCATGAAAAGCTGATGTGGCAGTATCGATTTTCTGCAATAGGGCCTTGTACTTTCACCCACGTAGCCATCACAATGTGATGCCTCGTCTAGAACAAAGTGAACACTAAATTAGTAAATGCACAATATCACACTGATAAGACTCATTGCAGAATTTATCTTTTTGGAATTTTGAACTTTGGCCAGAATTTGGAATTTGGCCAGTGTGCCGGCGATAGCTCGCCTACTATTCACGAAGGACACTGTGAGATCTTTATCGTCCACCAACTGATGCCGGCAAACGGGATGCCGGTTTAATGTCGATCCAAGGGATGGCATATATATATATATATATATATTGTTACGGTACGCGGTTAAAGATGTTATATTTGCCGAGCGGAGGCTCCGCGACCGAACAGTTATTCCCCGACTAACTCGATTCAACCCCAAACGTTGGCCGTATCGCACCGCAGCTGCTCAATATGGAAAACTCTAAAGCGACCGAATGCAAAGAGGAACAAGACGTACAGAAGAGTAACTGGGTTTATTATTTACACATATAAGCAAGAAGAAAGCAGTCACGTTTATTTACAGGCACATGAGACGCAGGTGACACGGTGAAATCTTTAGCTTATACAAGCTTAATTACCTACCCAGGACAGAACAAACAAAGACGACTCACACGGGGAATGATGACAGGAATTGGCTGGAAGGAGAGGAAAGTCCACTGGGTCCGGCAACACGATCCGCGCGTTGGGCAGCCGCCGTTCCTTCGCGGCCCTGCTCTGAACTGCCTTGCAGGCCCCTAAGCGGCTGGCGAGCGTTGTTGCTGCTGCTGCTGTAGACCCTGCCGCTCGCGAGCAAGGTGACGAATAGCAGGCTTGGTGCTTCCTTGGATGATCTCTGCTTGTTGGACCTCACAACTCAGCTCTTTCTTGGACCCTCTCTCTTCTCAGCTCATCTGCCTTGGACCTTTTTGCGACTCTCTTAAAAGCTCCTCTCCTTTCTCAGCCCATCTCATGTCTCTCCCTCCTTGTCTCAACTGCTTGGACTCCCTCTCGTCTGCCCTTGGGAATGCCCCGCCGGCGGGTTATATAGGCCCCGCCCCTCAACCTTTTCGAACCTCCCCCAAACGTTCTCTCTCCGCCCTCTCAAGCCAAACCCCTTGTTCATGGTTGGTCGAGTGGGGCTGGCTCACTCCTCCCCTCCCTGACGATGTGGGGACCCGCCTTTCTTCACCAACCCTGCCTCGTGGTCAATGGCGGCAATTGGAGGGGATGTAATTGGCAATGGCGATCGAGGCCTGGCAATGACGAAAGGGGAAATGGAGGTTTTGGGAATGGGAATGAAGGGAATCTATCTCTTTCACTGGTGCAATGGTGTATTTCAATTAATGGGAGACACAGCCTTACCCTAAAACACATAATAAGATATAACTATCGAACAGGGGTATTCTATGATTGGCTGACGTGTATGCTTTTGGACTAATTATGGGACGCCCTTTGACCTTTACACAACTCCGGAGGCAGGAGGCGCAGAATAAACAATAATAATAATAAAGCACACAATAAAAAAAAATACAGTCCTCATATCCGCAAATATATATATATATATATATATATATATATATATATATATATATATATATATATATATATATATATATATATATATATATATTGTATATATATATATATAATATATATACAGTATATATATCTATCTATCTATCTATCTATCTATCTATCTATATATATATATATATATATATATATACAAGCTGAGGTACCCGGCTTCGCCCGGGTTGAATAAGAATAATACAAATATATGATGAAAAGAACATGTATATTTTAGAGCAATATCACAGTACATTTCCTACATGACGTTTTGTCAATTTTCAATTTCTCAAAACCTCTTGGTATACAACATTTCTGGTTTTCTTACTTGGTGCCAAGACATAAAGATTGCTTGGTTTTCCAACCCTCGAGCAGCCCACATACAGCTGGCCATGGGAAGTACCCGGCATTGCCGGGTGGGAGGAGGAAGGGGAGGGGAGGGGAACTGGGGGGGGAGGGGAGGAGAGGGTGGGGAGGGGAGAAGAGGGGGGGAGGGGAGAAGAGGGGGGGGGAGGGGAGAAGAGGGGGGGAGGGGAGAAGAGGAGGGAGGGGAGAAGAGGGAGGGAGGGGAGAAGAGGGAGGGAGGGGAGAAGAGGGGGGGGGAGGGGAGAAGAGGAGGGAGGGGGAGGAGGAGAGGGGAGAAGACGAGGGAGGGGGGAGGGGAGAAGAGGAGGGAGGGGGAGGCGGAGAGGGGAGAAGAGGGGGGAGGGGGAGGGGGGGAGGGAGAGGGGGAGGTGAGCAGGGATGGGGGAGTGGAGGGGGGGGGAGTGGGGGGGGGGGAGGGGGATGGGGGGGGGATGGGA
>NC_136270.1:6746613-7079338 GCF_964187855.1 Myxine glutinosa | reverse complement strand
CCAATTTATTGAGATTGTGAACAGTGCCTTCTTTCTGGAACTTCTGATATTGTGAAGAATACAGTTCTTGCTGGTGGGTCTCTCACTTTGAAATGTTTGTGATAAATCCACTGAGTCTTGATCACAGACTTTATCTCAAGGTACAATTCTACCATTTTACTTCGGTGTCGTACTGTATATGTGGTGAAATTGTCTCCACCAAGGCTTATTAAGCTCGATGGAGAGAATTTTCCAACTTGCTCGAACAAAACCTGAGAGAAATACAACAACAGGCATTTTAAGGCCATTTTCCCTGCCAGAGCGGGGGTTAGCCTTGCAGTCCCCATGACAATGTTCTCCATTTTGCCCTATTTTCTGCATCTCCCCTTGTTAACCCCCTTGCCCACATTTCTTCTTCCACCATCTTTAGCCAAGTCTTTCTCGGTCTTCCCCGTCCTCTACTTCCTTCTTCATTAATTTCCATCACTCTTCTCAACCAGTCACTTTCATCCTTCCTCAACACATGACCAAACCATCTCAACCTGTTTCTTCCACAGCATCCATCACAGGCTCTATTCCCATCATCTTTCGCAATTCAATCATTTGGCTTCCTCTCTCTCAACGATACTCCACACATCCACCGAACCATTCGCATTTCCACCCTTTCCAGCTTTCGTTGCTGCTCTACGTTCATTACCCATGTCTCGCTCCCATAAATCATAACACTTCTCACACTTGCAGCATACACCTTTCCCTTCAGCTTCAACGACACTCCCCTCCTCGTCAGCACGCCACTCAGTTCCCAAAACTTCTTCCATGCACATCTCACTCTAGCAGCCGTTGCCGAGTCTGATCCACCTTCTCCATTCAGCATGTCTCGTAGGTAGCAAAATGTTTTTCACACCTTCCAGCTTCACACCGTCTCCAAGATCCAACTCAACATTTCCTCCATCTGTGCACACCTTACACTTGAATGTAGCTGCCACACTGGTTAATGACCCTCTCAAACCACTACATTTTTGATGAACCCACTCAGCGCACATTGTACATTGAATGGAGTTCACTCCGACACCCTTCCTGCACACAGCACACGGCCACTTCCCAGTTCTTTCCACCTCACCACATGCTTTACCACTTGCCATTACCTTCATCTTTCCGATATTCACCTTCAGACCTTTTGTCTCCATACATTCCTTCCACTTGTTCATCTTCTCCTTCAGTCCATCCATACTTTCTGCAATCAAAACCAGATCATCTGCATACAACAACTCCCACGGTGAACCCTCCTTCACATTCCGAGCCAGCACCTCCATCACTGCTACAAATAGTAGTGGACTTAGTACCGACCCCTGATGCACTCGCACCTTCACCTCAAACTCACCACTGTTCCCGTCCTTCGTCCTTACAGCTGTGCGCTCTTTCGTACATTGCAACCACATCGTACATTGTACATTCATTGTACATTGTTTGTACATTGTACATTGTACATTGTTTTGTACATTGCCCGCACATTTCAAAACCTGAGAAAGAAATGATAATTACAATTAATAATAATCAATAGAGGCCCAGTCCAAATGGTACCAACACTTTTGAAACATCCTGTATATATAAAGTCTTTTAATCTCTACCTTTAGGGTTGTTTCAAGAGTTATTTGTGAAGGCAAACATACCTTTCCCACCCTCTTGTGAATCCTTTATTTAGTGTACATAATGCATAATTTAAGCATGAAAAGCTGATGTGGCAGTATCGATTTTCTGCAATAGGGCCTTGTACTTTCACCCACGTAGCCATCACAATGTGATGCCTCGTCTAGAACAAAGTGAACACTAATTAGTAAATGCACAATGTCACACTGATAAGACTCATTGCAGAATTTATCTTTTGGAATTTTGAACTTTGGCCGGAATTTGGAATTTGGCCAGTGTGCCGGCGATAGCTCGCCTACTATTCACGAAGGACACTGTGAGATCTTTATCGTCCACCAACTGATGCCGGCAAACGGGATGCCGGTTTAATGTCGATCCAAGGGATGGCATATATATATATATATATATATATATATATATATATATATATATATATATATATATATATATTGTTACGGTACGCGGTTAAAGATGTTATATTTGCCGAGCGGAGGCTCCGCGACCGAACAGTTATTCCCCGACTAACCCGATTCAACCCCAAACGTTGGCCGTATCGCACCGCAGCTGCTCAATATGGAAAACTCTAAAGCGACCGAATGCAAAGAGGAAGAAGACGTACAGAAGAGTAACTGTGTTTATTATTTACACATATAAGCAAGAAGAAAGCAGTCACGTTTATTTACAGGCACATGAGACGCAGGTGACACAGTGAAATCTTTAGCTTATACAAGCTTAATTACCTACCCAGGACAGAACAAACAAAGACGACTCACACGGGGAATGATGACAGGAATTGGCTGGAAGGAGAGGAAAGTCCACTGGGTCCGGCAGCACGATCCGCGCGTTGGGCAGCCGCCGTTCCTTCACGGCCCTGCTCTGAACTGCCGTCCAGGCCCCTAAGCGGCTGGCGAGCGTTGTTGCTGCTGCTGCTGTAGACGCTGCCGCTCGCGAGCAAGGTGACGAATAGCAGGCTTGGTGCTTCCTTGGATGATCTCTGCTTGTTGGACCTCACAACTCAGCTCTTTCTTGGACCCTCTCTCTTCTCAGCTCATCTGCCTTGGACCTTTTTGCGACTCTCTTAAAAGCTCCTCTCCTTTCTCAGCCCATCTCATGTCTCTCCCTCCTTGTCTCAACTGCTTGGACTCCCTCTCGTCTGCCCTTGGGAACGCCCCGCCGGCGGGTTATATAGGCCCCGCCCCTCAACCTTTTCGAACCTCCCCAAACGTTCTCTCTCCGCCCTCTCAAGCCAAACCCCTTGTTCATGGTTGGTCGAGTGGGGCTGGCTCACTCCTCCCCTCCCTGACGAGGTGGGGACCCGCCTTTCTTCACCAACCCTGCCTCGTGGTCAATGGCGGCAATTGGAGGGGATGTAATTGGCAATGGCGATCGAGGCCTGGCAATGACGAAAGGGGAAATGGAGGTTTGGGAATGGGAATGAAGGGAATCTATCTCTTTCACTGGTGCAATGGTGTATTTCAATTAATGGGAGACACAGCCTTACCCTAAAACACATAATAAGATATAACTATCGAACAGGGGTATTCTATGATTGGCTGACGTGTATGCTTTTGGACTAATTATGGGACGCCCTTTGACCTTTACACAACTCCGGAGGCAGGAGGCGCAGAATAAACGATAATAATAATAAAGCACACAATAAAAAAAAATACAGTCCTCATATCCGCAACAATATATATATATATATATATATATATATATATATATATATATCTATCTATAATATATATATATATATACAAGCTGAGGTACCCGGCTTCGCCCGGGTTGAATAAGAATAATACAAATATATGATGAAAAGAACATGTATATTTTAGAGCAATATCACAGTACATTTCCTACATGACGTTTTGTCAATTTTCAATTTCTCAAAACCTCTTGGTATACAACATTTCTGGTTTTCTTACTTGGTGCCAAGACATAAAGATTGCTTGGTTTTCCAACCCTCGAGCAGCCCACATACAGCTGGCCATGGGAAGTACCCGGCATTGCCGGGTGGGGGAAGGGAGGGGAGGAGGAAGGGGAGGGGAGGGGAACTGGGGGGGGAGGGGAGGAGAGGGTGGGGAGGGGAGAAGAGGGGGGAGGGGGAGAGAAGAGGGGGGGAGGGGAGAAGAGGAGGGAGGGGGAGGAGGAGAGGGGAGAAGACGAGGGAGGGGGGAGGGGAGAAGAGGAGGGAGGGGGAGGCGGGGAGGGGGAGGGGAGGGGGGGAGGGGAGAGCGGGAGGGGAGGGGAGGTGAGCAGGGAGGGGGGAGTGGAGGGGTGGGGGGGGGGGGAGGTGGGGGGGGGGAGGGGAGGGGGGGGGGAGGGGAGGGGTGGGGGGGAGGGAGGGGAGGGGTTGGAGGGGGATGGAGTGGGGGGAGGGGGAGGGAGGGGGAGGGAGGAACGGCTAGCTTGGCAAGCGATAGCAGGCTTTTTACTTTTATTTTTACCTCAATGAGGGCTATATATATAGTCCGTGCTTGGAGCCTTCAAGTTCAACATAAAGTTTTTTAATGAAAAATAATGCAGATGTATAACAATCCACCAATGCAAGTTCAGAAATGAATGCAGATCCTTTACTTTGCGATACAAACGCAATTCCCGCCATTTCCACGCACGAGCGAGGCCTCCACAGTGACCGCGCCTCTTCTGCCTCCTACAACTTCGTCTCACTTCTTTCACTCAAAATGCATGAAATTCTGCCGCATGAAATTATGTAGAGGCCTCGTCGGGGGGGGGGGGGGGGGGGGGGGGGATATAAGGTAGATAAGGAAGGCGTTGTAACAGAAGAATCAAAATAAAAGTGGAAGAACATAAGGAAATGGGAGCTATTCTGGACCCACAGCCAAACCCGACAAACCATTGCAATACACCCCGAACGTCTAGCGCCGCCACAAACTACACCATGGAATTGCAGCTGGCGCGGTTTTTTAAAACATTGATATTAAAATAAAACGTAGCCTAAAACCACCGGGATTTTATGCTGATTCCGAATCTGTGTCTAAAACTTTTCTCCGATGTGTAGTTCTTGAGTTATAAGCGGACATCCAGACAGTCACACACACACACACACACACACACACACACACACACACACACACACACACACACACACACACACACACACACACACACACACACACACACACAGACACTCCTCCTTTATATATATAAAGGATATATTATATATATATATATATATATATATATATATTATATATATATATATATATATATATATATATATGTATATATATATATATATATTATATATATATATTATATACATATACATATACATATATATATATATATATATATATATATATATATATATACACACACACACTAGCGGGGCCACCCGTGGGAATCCCACGGGCATGTAAGTGTGTGACATTTCGACATATTGAGTTAGATGCTGCACCTGCACATTCAGTTATATAAAATGGTTACTGGTAATTGATCACATCCACAAATGATGTAATCCACACAATTTATGTACTTTACATAACGTTAATAGGAATACATGGCCGTGCAGATGGGAAATACAGTTGTTTGAAATAAATCACAAATATCAGAAGAAAGTTTTTAAAATTTAGAACTATTCTCACTCAGAGTTAAACATCACCGTAATATTATGCGGTTGCTTCAACGTTTTCGGTGCATTCATTATATGTCATCATTGTGAGATTTTTTGGAATTTTTTTTTTGAAATGAGATTTTTATATTTAAAAACGGCAAAAAAGCATCAGAACAGCTGTGAAACAGCATCAAAACAGCAGTGAAAAAGCATCAAAACACTATCAAAACAACAGTGGAAAGCGTCAAAACAGCAGTGAAAAAGCATCAAAGAGCAGTGAAAAAGCATCAAAACAGCAGTGAAAAAGCATCAAAACAGCAGTGAAAAAGCATCAGAACAGCAGTGAAAAAAACAGCAGTGAAAAAGCATCAAAACAGCAGTAAAAAGCATCAAAACAGCAACAATGGTCCGGTGATTTTTCAATCACCGCAACTAAATGTGTCGGAGTAATTAACTATTTTCCTTCGTGCCCTCCTTTTGTTGCCTGAATGGTGTCACTGCAGTACCTCCGGGTAAACAACATTACGGGTGAAGATTCCACTGTGGCCACCAATTTTTCCCTGTTGGCCATTACTGACTACCTTTACCTTGACATCCTCAAATCGTTTAGCACGCGACAATGCAACATATAATTGGCCATAGCTGAAGACGGGTTCTGGTAAGTAAATCCCAACTTTGTGTAATGTTTGACCTTGACTCTTGTTTATTGAGAAAGAGAATGCCACACGAACTGGAAATTGATGGCGTTTGAGTATGAATGGTAGTGTTGTATCGGAAGGTGCAAATACTAATCCTGGGTATAAATGTGCGTGTTCCTTTGTGACTGCCAGAAATTATTTCTCCGTCTATTATGTTTGGCAACAATCTTTTAACAACCAATCTTGCACCATTGCACAGTCCCTGTTTCGATCAAAGTTACGGAGTAACATGATGACCAGCACCATCTTTGAGACGAAGTTTGTGCAATGGCATTCCAGAAGGAGTTAATTGATTTAGGAATTCCATAGGATAATTTAGTGCCTCTTCAGGGTCATCACAGACAATGGAATCAGCGCTGAAGTACGTCTTTTCTTCCCCAGGAAATGCATCCAGTATCTCATCGTTGATCACAAATGTGGATTCATTCTTTGGACACAACACGGCTCGTTGTGCCAGCGCATCATAGTTTGAATGGATTTCGTTCAAATTACCGAAAACAGCCTCTGCTAAAGAAATGTAGTCTCCTACACAGATACGATCAGGCAGTCGTATTAAATCTGAGTCAGGAATTGTTTCCACAGTCCCATTTCCAACCGACAGTAACCATTTTGAGAATTCTTCGTCATCATTAGCTCTCATGTTTGATGTTAAGTTCAGCTGTTTGAACTTTGGCCACAACTTGCTACGCTTCATGCATGTGGCGATGATTGCTGCAGGTGCAGCGCGAGGTACAACAGCAAAACCTGCCTGAAGTCCCCACCAAGAAGTAAGACCTTTCCACCAAAAGGAATGTTGTTGCTGGTTACATCCCGGAGACATCGATCAACAGCCGCTAAAGCATATGCTGGAGCCATAGGTGCTTCATCCCAAATGAATAGGTTGGCCTTCCTTAGAGCATCTGCATCTTTACTCGTAGGTGATATGTTGCATGTGGAGTTTCCAAAATGGGCACTGGCAATTTAAATCGATGGTGCGATGTACGGCCCCCTGCTAGCAATGTTGCTGCAATGCCCGAGTACGCCATTGGAAGAACCAAACGACACTGGCCTCGCAAGATTTGCAGAAGCGTATTATAGAGAAAGGTCTTGCCACTTCCGCTCGGTCCATCAACGAAAAACAACCGGTTGCCTGTGTACTGGTCCCTACAATGAACGGCCTGTAGGACCTCATCTACAATTTGGATTTGGTCATCATTTAGTAGTTGTCTGTTGTTTTCACCTTTTTCATGTTCATCTTCCGGTACATACTGATAATCATCACTCGAAAGATCAACAGTGTCTGGAGGTACTGGTAACTGAAATGCTTCCAAGGTCTGTCCATGTCTCAGGCGGAAGGACTGTATTTCTCGCAATGCCATGAAAATACTCTGTTCCAAGATATGGCCGCTGTGCACAAAATCTTCGCAAAGGTCGTTTTTATATTTTTCCCACAGTGCCGACGTGTCTGTTGGTGTGCAGAATATGCATGGGGTTGCAAAAAGAGATCTCAATTGTTGTGGCATGGCAAAGATAACTCCATCAGCTAAGGACCTGTCCCATTCTGTATCATCTTCTGTTAAATGTAATTTCCTGGCTGCATCCTTGTATGTTTCACAAACTGCTCCATCTACGGTTCTGAGATCTTCAAATGATGTTTTACCAGGGCAGTGCAGCAGGAGTACACGAAGATGAAAGCGCTCAATGTCTATAGGGCTTGCCGAAACCATGCGTCCGATAACCTTGTTGCCGCCCCGGCGTCGAAGTTTCCATGTCTTTCGTCCATCTTCAAATACGTAATATTTTGGAATGTCATGGTTCAGATAACTTCGTGCCTCAGGGTCTCTCTGGTTTAACTGAAACCAAGCTGTAAGTGTTGTACCCCTATGTCGTACAATGGTTTCTTCCTCGTTACCATCCCTGAACACAACAGTCTGCAATTCAGGTAAGTGTACCGCAAGTCTGGTGATGGAATGGGACTGTTTGTGCATTTCAAATTCCATCAATCTCCATGCTGCCTCTGGGGCACTGACATATCTGCAGTCCAAATATGTCTTTATTTCGTCCACCTCCACTCTCCCACGCTCTCGAATTTCGATGCTGGCACAGTCATGTCCCTTGTACACATATTTAAATAAGTACTTTATACTCTTTATGCTTGCGCAAACCTCAATGTTGATGTGTGCTCTGTACTTCTTCAGTAAATAAGCATTGAATGGGACCACAAATTGGCAATCAACATCGGTTCCATGAACGGTTATGGTGGGTCCATTTGGGGGACGCTTGTAAAGGGCATAGCCATCTATGCTCGCAAGTGTCTCTGCAGCATACGCTTTTGGAAAGCCTTTACTGCACACTCCATCTTTCACACAAATCGAATAGCGATTTAAAGTGCCACACGGACCATGTATCATGTGAGACTTCACCAAGGAATGGATCTCTGGTGACTCATTTGAATTAGGAATTTGTGCGGAAACAATTCTGTCAATGTCTTCGGCGGTACAAATTTTATCTTCTTGGCACAGCATGAGTAATATGTGGGCATGCGGTAGGCCACGCTTCTGATACTCGACGACGTAGAGAAATGCACGTACTTTGCCCAACACGTGCTTCTTCGTTATATCGTCGATTAACTCTTTTAATTTCAGATGAAACACACGTGCCACTAAATCTGGTCTGCCTTCAGCTCGTTGGTGTTGTCCGATGTTTTCTTGTATCTCTGTCCATTTTGGATTACACGTGAACGTGATGAAAAGATCTGGTTTTCCGAATTTGCGAACAATGGCCATAGCATCTTGGTAGTTCTGCTGCATAGCTCTTGGACTCCCTGCAAAACTCGACGGCAAAATGATGATACGACCGACAGGACGTTGGTTATCAGCAGCAACGTTCTGGACGTGGTCCAGTAGTCCTCTGTATTCCATGGCTCTAAGGGTTTCCTGATTTTGTTTGAAGTATTGCAGTCGATTTGCTTCTGCCTTGCAATATCCGTCGACAACATACTGCTGGAACAATTTCCCCGAAGAATGCATAGTGCTGAATTCATTTCGAATAGCCAGTCGGTAGGCATAGAATTCACGATGAATTACCTTGTTTCGAACCGCAGTCTGTCGCTGGTGAGGCATGTTTATCATCCATCCAGGCTCGCCATGTGGAAAGAGAATGGGATATGTCATGGGATCAATGTGAGAGGAAAGTGGAGAGAGATTGTGTAAGCCCTGGTCATGCAAATGAACCTGGAAATCCCTGTTTGCAGGTGGTTCACCATCTTGTCCACTAACGAAGACGGCAGCAATTTCATCAGCAGTTGGTATGTTGTAACGTCTTTGGTCGTCTGCACACAGTCGACGAAAATGCATTTCCAAGGTAGAAGGGAGGCGATCTTCAAGGACAGCTTTCCTGAGTTCTTCCTGTTCACGCTCAAACATAGTCTTGTAACATGTGACATAAGGATTAACGTCAAATAGTATGTTGTGCAGTTCTGCCATCAATTCTTGCAAACATCTGTGATTCTCAGGTCGATTCATACGTTCCTTTGTAGCTTGAGCTGTATCCAAAATAAATAATTGTGCAAATTGTGCTTGTTCATGTACATGTGATGGATGTAATGGACCACAGCGATGGTAAATTTGACCGTGGATTTTGAAACAGTACGGTCCATTTCCTGGAGGAGATGAGATCTGAGCACCCATTGATTCAAAAGCTAATGCCGAATTGTAATTCCGGATATTGTCTCGGAAGTTGCGACATTTTCCATCGTCACCCTGATAAAGTTGTTGCAGTCGAGCAGGTACGGCAAATAGTGGAGGCAATTTAACTTTTCCCTTGGAACAACACAGTGTAAATCCATCCCCTTGTCCTGTTGATTCATTTGTGAAATGGTGTGCAGAACAGTACACACATGGTGACGTCATTGGACCGCAATTATGCTCTTGAACAATATTATCGGATACTTCGGCCGGATTCATTATGGCTGCGGTTGTATATGTTTGCTGAGCACTCCAACGTCTTTGTTGCTCACCATGCCGTGCGAGTCTGTGTTGGCGTTCATCGACGGTCTCGTTCTCACACCTCATCGTTGTTGCAGCAGCATCCTGTGCGAGTCTGTGTTCACGTTCGTCGAGGGTCTCGTTCTCCCTCCTCCTCATCGTTGTTGCAGCAGCATCCTGTGCGAGTCTGTGTTCACGTTTGTCGAGGGTTTCATTCTCCCTCCTCATCGTTGTTGCAGCAGCATCCTGTGCGAGTCTGTGTTCACGGTCCTCAACTGTCTCGTTCTCCCTCCTCATCGTTGTTGCAGCAGCATCCTGTGCGAGTCTGTGTTCACGTTCCTCAACTGTCTCGTTCTCCTGTCTCATTCGTTTTCTTGCTGCATCCTGTTCAAGTCTCCGTTCTTCATCGACTGTGTCATTCATTTTGGAAATGGAAGTTTCCACGCAACGCATGAATTGTCACGAGTCAAGAGGAAGTGTCTCGTCATCATCAAATGACAAATAAATTACATTGTGAAAATTAAACATTTCAAATAAACCTATTTAAAGTGTATGCGCAAATAACTAATAAATAAAAAAACGAAGAAATATCTCTCGGTAATTTCCTGAACCATATTTTACTTCCGGCTAATAATGTTGAATGAAATAAAAACGAAGAAATATATGTCGTTTTGTGACGACTGTCATCAAAAGTAAACGGTGAATTCACTCGGTTTATTCAGTTCGGCTCGGTTCACTCGGTTTAAAGAAAAAGCGATAATGTCGACATGTTGCCGTCTGTCATGTTGGGCGGTGTATGATACATGTTTGGCGGTGTATGATACATGTTGGGCGGTTGTTGGCGGTTGGGCGGTGGGCGGTGATATGGTGTATTTTTAAAAAGATATCTCTGCATTTTCCCACGTTGCTGACACCGAGTCCAAAACCATCGATAAAAATGAAATCAGATGGTGAGTTAGATTGGAGATAAAGTCGCGAGAGAGACTCAATGGCTTAGAAGTTACAGGCCTTTGAGAATTCATTTCGTTCTATAAACGGCAACTTTCATCGGATTTTCTTCCCGTATTTTTTCAACCGAGTCTAAAACTATGTTAGCGACTGTGAAAAATGAAATGATATATCGAATTTGATTTGAAATAAAACTGGGAGAAAGAGCAAGACACCACGGGCCTACAAAACAGGCCTCAAAGCTATGCGAGTTAATAAAATGGTGGATATTTGTTTATATGAAGTGAAGCCTCTCCCAGAATGGGTGGAGCTATGGGTGGAGCTACTCTGTAAACCGAGTAAGTCCACACCCCGGACAGACGCCCAACAGACAGACAGACAGAATCACCGTAGCCTATTATAATATATATATATATATATATATATATATATATATATATATATATATATATATATATATATATATATAGTGTTACGGTTTTTAGAACCTTCACTAGCAAATTTTAGTAAATGTTTCCCTTATAAATGATCCCCTGTAAATATCCCCATCAATTGGCTTTGTTAAAGATCGCACCCTAGTTAGTCCATGTACAACACGTAGCGAACCATAGGACCTCTCCGTAGTTATTTCACTATTATGTGTTTCAGTTAAGGATCTGTTCCCAATAGTTGAATCTGCGTTGCATTAAGCAAATAAGTTAGGCCCCATTCCGTCCATTTTGCTCTCCCTCTCCAAATTGTGGTACTTTGTTTGCCAGCAGCGTTCGCCGCCATTGCATTGGGCGGTTTTCTGGCACCACGCCGCCATAAGCCATGCGGTTAAGCCGAGGAAGAAGGGGGCGGAGCCACCAGAACAAGGTGTGGCACGTCGACTCGTCAGCAGAGGTGGAGTCAGCGAGCCCTTACCGACCAACCAGCGCCGAGGTGAGCCAACCGGTAGGCGTGTCATCAGAGCCGGCGGCTTGATTCCGACACGGACAATAAAAGCGGCTGCAAGGGACTGCTTCAGGGTCGAGTGAGAAGGTTCATGAGCAGTTGAGGAAGAAGACGTGATCCGGCAGATGAGTGAGGTACCCGACGAGGATACGGAGCATTGTAAGGAGGAGAGTGGGTCCGTTTGACGGCGACAATCCCGCGCTTTATTCGCATTGTCCGACCGTGTGAGATACGAGACCAGAAGCTGCCGCTGGCTGTTCACTTCCAGCCCGGAGCGTGGACCTGGAGCGGACCTCAATGCTGTGCCTCTGCCCGAACCTTCCAGCCCTGCTGTCCCACCTGGACCTTCTCCCTCTTCCAGTCATTCCTGCCTGCTATTCCCCTTTCGTGTAAGTCTGTGTGTTTGTCCTGGGGTATAATATGACTGTTTAAGGCTGCACTGTGTCCTGCTTCTTCTTCTTCACTGTATATTACTTTTGTTTCCTCTTCCTTTGGTTTTGGTGTACATAATTAATAAATGTCTGTTATTTCTTACCTTTGGTTTCTTCTTTCCCCTGATCACTTTTGTCCTGTCTCCAATTGAGTACCTGTGGCACGATTTGGCCAACGCGCAGAATCGGGTTAGTCAATTGCCAACGCCTCGAATCGCGGATTGCTAAACCGCTCGGCAAATACCATCCTGTCCGTGGTTCGAGCGCTACTTGTCTCCCTGCTTTGCGGAGGGTTTGGTAAAGGTATTCGGGAGAACACCTTGACCAATAACCCTGACCAATCTCACCCCCGCAAAGGAGCGCGATACCTTCTAGGACTTGGACAGCCAGTGTGATAGACGAGGGGATTAATCCCCCCCTCGGTAAGGGGAGTGCCGAAACCGAGATCCGTAACAATATATATATATATACAGTCACGTGAAAAAGTTAGTACACCCCATGTAAAGTTTTGACTTTTTCAACATACAGCTATTCCTCCTGGCACACCTCCCATGTAGATCAAATTTGTGCAGCCTCTTTCTAATCGTAGACTCGTGCACTTTGACATCAACTGTGGCAAGAGCTACCTGTAGGTCCCGTGATGACATTCTGGGGTTCTAAGAGACTTCTTTCAGCATCTTGCAGTCTGCTATCGGGCTGAACTTGCTGGGGTGGCCTGGCCTGCACAAGTTGACAGTTGTTTAGAATCTTCTCCACTTGTAGCTGATCTTCTGGACAGTCGAATGATTGATTTCAAATTGTTTGGAGATCTTTTTGAATCCCTTCCCAGACTCATAGGCATCTATAACCTTCTTTCTGAAGGCCTCAGAGAGCTCTTTTGATCTAGGCATGGTGACGCCGCACTCTTCAACAACAAAGAGCAAACCAAACTAAATGTCTGAGGTTTAAATAAGACAGGTTCCTCCAAGATCCTCTCTAATGATGTTCTAATCATTTGCAGCTGAGCTGGTGCACCTGATTCTAATTTTAGGTATTTGAAGTAGTGATAAATGTAGGGGTGTACTTACTTTTTCCACTTGCAAAATTTTCATTTATGTTTATTTAAATTATACAATGGACTACAAAATGTAAATGTTTCATGATATTTGTTATATTATATCACCTTTATCTATCAATATTGTTGAAATGAAGATCAAATAGCTGTATGTTGAAATATGTTGAAAAAGTCAAAACTTTACATGGGGTGTACTTACTTTTTCACTCACTTGCATCTATGTTCATATATATATATTGTTGCAGTTTTTAGAACCTTCACTTTATCAAATTTAGTGTTAAAATTCCTTATAAATAACCCCTGTGTACATTCCCCTTTAATTGGCTGTTAATTGAAATGAGTGCACCTTAGTTAGTCCATGAACACCACGTAGGCCACCATAGGACCTTCTCAATAGTTATTTCATTATTCTGTGTTCCAGATAAGGCTGTGTGTCCAATAGTCGATCTTACGTTGCACCAAATCAAATAAGATAGATCCCCTTTTCAATAGCCCCAAAACTACATTGCCAGCAGCGTTGCCTACATTTCCAACAGCATTCGCCTCCATTGCGCACGTGGTCAGCTCGGAGAAGAAGGGTGTGGCCCGCCCCTCGTCATCGTGGGCGGAGCCAGGAAGAGCCCGTGCCCACCAATCGGCACTGCAGTGAGCGACCCGGTAGGCGTGCCCTTGTAGCCCGCGGCTTGATCTCGGGGAGGGCCATAAAAGGGTGGATGAGGGACTGCTTATGCAGATGAGTGAGGGAGCACGCACTGAGAGATACGTGGAGGGAGGTGCATTGACCGAGTTGGGTTCTGAGGAGGAAGGCGCTTGCGAGAGGTACGAGCGAGAGGAGGGACGCTGCTTCAAACAGCCCCCAGCCGCGTGCAGCTCTGACGTGCTGCTTCAAGCAAACCTAGCTGTGTGGACCCGAGCGCGGAGAGTCGGCGGCCGCTCGCCTCCAGCTCTGTCGTCCTGTACGGGATCGAACGTCATCTCTCCAGCCCTGTGGTCCCACCTTCTCCCTCCAGCCAATCCAACCTGCAATTACCCATTCGTGTGAGTCTGTTTGTGTTGTCCTGTCAGGGTATAAGTAAGACTGTCTAAGCTAAGAGTTGCACTGTGTCTTCTGTTCTTTTTCTGTATATAACTTCGTTCTTCTTCTTTGAGTTTTGGTGTAAATAATAATAAATATCTGTTCTCCCTTTACTTTGGTTTCCTTTCTCATCCGATTGTTTTCGTCCCTTCTGTCAATTGAGTACATGTGGCACGATTTTTGGCCGAACCGCTTTACAATCGGGTTAGTAATAGCTAACGGCTCGGATCCCGGACTGCTAAACCGCTCGGCAAAATACCATCTTGCCCGGGATTCGAGCGGTACTTGTCTCCCTGTTTTGCGGAGGGATTGATAAAGGTATTCGGGCTAATACCTGGACCAATAACCCTGATCAATCCCCCCCGCAAAGGAGCGTTACAAGTACCAGGACTGGGGGAATCGGCCAGTGTACAAGACAAGGGGATTGACCCCCCTCCCCCTTTGGTAAGGGGAGCGCCGACCCCAGATCCGTAACAATATATATATATGAATCGCCCTACTTGCAAGATGCCAGGATGACAGTTTGTAGCTGGGCTGAGATTCAAACCCAGGCTAGATTGCTCAAATGTGTGGACTTCCCACTTATTTTATTTATTTATGTTTTTGTATACAAGATCGAGGCTCGTGAAAGAGCTAACATAAATCACACAAAAAGTCAAACCGACACAAACCGACACATAAAACACAAAATAAGGGGAGCGGTAGACAAGATGGGGAGAGAGGGGGGAAGGACACAAACACAACATTTGAGAGCAGGGACATAATTCTCGCTCCTCGCTCCACATAATTCTCGCTCCTCGCTCCACATAATTCTCACTCCACTTGATATGTAGGTTGCCATAAACGTTTGAAAGTGTTTACATAAACACCTGTTTTTATTACCTCTGCCGCCAAAGGTGGATGGAGGTTGTTTTCACCCCGTCTGTTTGTCTGTGAACAATATAATGTATCTCAAAAAGTTGTCTGGATTCAGACGAAATTTGGCAACGATGTAGCGTTTGAGACAAGGACGAAATGATTACATTTTGGTGAAGATTCGGATCCGGCTAGTGGAATTTTTAAAGTGATTCTTCACCATTGGGAGATAGGGCCAAAAACTATATATTTTGGATGGATGATTTTGATTAAATGTGATTCTGTATTGTGATTTTCTGGTCGACTCTGGGATACAAAACGTAAACTGTTCACCTGGCAGAGTTATGCTGTTGACTGAGTGCCGTTCTAGTTTCCATAAGTATGTGTGCGCGTACTTACCACACCAATAACCAAAACGTTTTTGTGTTTGGTTTTGGCGATGGACATTTAGCACAAATATATCAAATCTTGCACAAGATGAAAAATAATTGTCTACACATTTAAATGAGGTAGCTAGATTTAGCTTAAAATTGAAATTTTCACAGCTAACTTGGGGAAATGCGGAATTCTTTTTAATCTTACTATAATTAACCAAATGTCCGTCTGTCTGTTCGAAGGTACCGTAAAAACTGCTGAACCGATCGCAAAGATATTTTAGGTGGGTAATCCTGGGACCCCTGGGAGTAAAATAGGCTATTTAGTTTTCCCAATTTCAGCTTTGGTCTCCAGCATTCTCAGGTTTGGACTCCCGCATAACATTCGCGTTCGCATAACGTTCATTGTGACGATGTTCTCATTGTGACGATCTTACTATAATTCACCAAATGTCCGTCTTTCTGTCTGTTCGAAGGTACCGTAAAAACTGCTGAACCCGATCGCAAAGATATTTTGGGTGGATAATCCTGGGATCTCCAGGAGTAAAATAGGCTATTTAGTTTTCCCAATTTCAGCTTTGGTCTCCAGCATTCTCAGGTTTGGACTCGCACATAACATTCGCGTTCACATAACGTTCATTGTGACGATGTTCTCATTGTGACGATGTGACAATGTATGTGTTCACGGTAGTGTTTGATGTGACGGTGTGAACGTAATTTCGTGATGTTTTTCGTTTCGTAATCCTTTAATGAACGTTTAATGTTTAATTAACGTTTAATGCCCTTCGATGTCCGGGGCCGCACGCGAGCTACACTGGACAGGCCAGTGTGGACCTTGCCCTTCGCCGTCAGGCTCGGGTAATCCGCTGAGCACCATCTGTGATGGGGACTGGGGCTTGAGACAGTGTCCCACGAACGAGGAATTCCCAGTCAGCGCGAGTCATCGGCTCGCGTTGATTAAGTCCCTGCCCTTTGTACACACCGCCTGTTGCTACGACCGATCGGACGGTTTGATGAGATCCTCGGATCAGCCCCTGCACGGGCCGTACTCGGCTCGTGCGGGTGCACCGAAAAGATGAGCGAACTTGACTGTCTAGACTCTAGAGGAAGTAAAAGTCGTAAGAAGGTTTCCGTCGGTGAACCTGCGGAAGGATCATTATCGGGACAACATGAGAGCAAGCGAGACGTACGTGGTACGTGATCGTCCATGTACTGTTTAGCCATGTACTGTTTAGATTTTGATGATTTGCGTGTGATATGATTTAATGGATGTTTATATGAATCGTTTAAAATAAAAAAGCCTTTTCATTTTACCTTTTCATTTGGGCTTCCCAATTGAAGCCCTGCCCGTAGGGCGGGTACTGTTGCTAGTCAAAATAATATTAATTAGTGATGGACCCATGCTTGGCACAGGTGGAAGCCCGAAATCTCAAAAAACAAATGTTTTGAGAAAATTATGACACCACCCACCCACTTAGGACACCCGCTGGGGCCCCAAAAGGTTACACAGAAAGTTTGGCCGGGCTAGCCCCAAAACCGAGGGAGTAGTTTGGGGACAGCCACATGTATGTGTGTGTGTGTATATATATATATATATATATATATATATATATATATATATATATATATATATATATATATATATATATAATATATATATATAGTGTTGAGTATTTGGGAACTGTGTGTAATTCGATGTAAATTTTCCCCTTTTGTATGCTGTAAATCTTCTTGTAAATATCACCCTCCAATGTAAAGAGCAAAGGTCGTCCTTAGTTAAGCCACCGCACACACGTAGCCAATCATAAGATTCCCTCAGTAGTTATGTCCTTAGTAAATGTCAGCATAAGGCTCTGTGGTCCACTAATTCATTGCGTTGCATCAATTAAATAAGATAGATCCCCTTTCATATCCCAAAGCTTTTATTGCCAACTGCATTGGGCGGTTGCCTGCATTTGCCGCCATTGCCACGTGCTCTGTTCGGAGAAGAAAGGCATGTTTCCGCCCTCGTCATCGAAAGGAGGAGTGAGCCAGCCCTTGCCGACCAACCAAGGATGAGGGGTTTGGCTTTGCGAGGGCGTGGAGAGAACGTTCGCGTAGGCTTGAGGGTGTGGCCTATATAACCTGCAGCCGACGCCCCACATGGAGAGAGAGAAGGCAGATGAACCGGTGGAGAGCACGCGGTGCATGAGGCGGAGGAATCCCTGAAAGAGCACGCGACGCAGCAGCACGCAGCAGCTTCAGCCACAGCAGCTTCGGGTTTCAACGGCAGTATCGACCGTGGCCGCAAAGGAACACGCCGTGCGAGACCGATCAAGAGGGCAGCGGCTGCCCGCTCCCGGCCCGACCGTGCTTCGGTCCGAGCTGAACCTTCCTCTCCCTCCAGCCAATCCACTCGGCAATTCCCCATTCGTGTAAGTCTGATTGTTCGTCTGTCTTTCATGTTGTCTTGGGGTTTATAAGTAAGACTGTATAGTTAAGCTAATAATTGCACTGTCTCCTGCTCCTTCCATTGCCTTGTAAATCGTATTTCATTTCTTTTCTGCTTTAGTTGTGTGTAAATAATAATAAATATCTGTTCTTCCTACCTTGTCTTCTTCTTCACATTCGGTCGCTTTAGACTTTAGAGGTTTTCATATTGAGGGTACGTGGCGCGATTCGGCCAACGAATATAAATCGGGTCTAGTCTTGGTAAACGGCTCACGCCGCAGTTCGCTTCGCTCGGCGCAAATCATCCATTACGCTGCGGCCGTGAGCGGGGAGTATTTCCTTGCGTACCGGGAGGCGCTGGTATTTAGGTCATAGGACGGTTGGGCCTAATACCCTACCCAGCGCCGACCGGGCGTGACGTCATACCCCCGGGACCACGTCGGTCAGTCATAAGCGAGGGGATTAATCCCCCCTTCTTAAAGGGAAAGGCCGACGCTGAGATCCGTAACTATATATATATATATATATATATATATATATATATATATATATATATATATATATATATATATATATATATATATATATATATATATATATATATATATATATATATATATTCATATATATATATATATTCATATATATATATATATTTATATATATATATATATATATTCATATATATTTATATATATATATATATATTTATATATATATATATATATATTCATATATATTTATATATATATATATATATATATATATATATTCATATATATATATATATTTATATATATATATATATATATATATATATTTATATATTTATATATTTATATATTTATATATATATATTTATATATTTATATTTATATATATATATTTATATATTTATATTTATATTTATATATTTATATATATATATATTTATATATATATATATATATTGTTACGGATTTGGGAACCCCCTTCACTTGGAAATATCCCCCTGTGTAATATAACCCCCTTTTATTAATTATTAAATATCGCACCCTAGGCCATCGCAACACGCAGCCAATCTTAGAATCATCTTGCTAATTATTTCCTATTCTATGTTTAATTAAGGCTCTGTGTCCACTAGATTGACACTACGTTGCATTAACAAATAAGGATAGCTCCCCTTCAATAATTCCATACCCCAGCAAACTCTCTATCTCTCTGCAAAGCAGCTCGACAAGCGTGGGGTGCGCGCCCTCTCAACTGGCCTTGGTTTGGAAGCGGCGTTCGCCGCCATTTTGCACATGTGCTCTGTGCTCTGTTTGGACAAGAAGGGCGGGGTCGCCGAGAAGACGCGTGGCCGTGGCTCGCCACGAGGGCGGAGCTGTTCAGCTCCATTACCAAATAAGGCTACAAACAGAGCACGGGGGCGGGACCCAAACGGCCGAGGGCGTGTCACGACCCCGCTTAATATATGGGTTCGAGGATCGTGCATGAGAGGATGGGTTGAGACCAGCAGAGGCGACGAGTGCGCAGCAAAAGAGGGTTGCCTGACGAAAGAGATCGTGCCTTGCCTGAGAGAGGAAATCCCATTATTACTCACACCGAGAGAGAGAGAGAGAGAGAAAGAGAATCGTGGCGTCGACACAACAATATCTGTTCCAGCGGTTGTCAGGTTCGCTCCAAACCAACGGCGCGAGGTCGGAACGGAACCTCGACGGCTGAACGAGCCGAACCGGCCGCTTTTGCCAGCTGAACGGACTTTCTGCTGCCATTCCTGCCATCATTCCCGTGTGAGTCTGTCTTTGTTTGTTCTGTCCTGGGTATAAGTAAGACTGTATAGATAAGGCTGCCCTGTGTTATTTTTACATCCTTCTACTTTTGTACAGCCTTGATCTTTCTTTTCCTCTGGTGTTTGTTATAATAAATGTGTGCTCTTTCTCCAAGCTTTGGTTTCGTCTTCATCCAGTTGCTTTAGTCTTTTCTTTCCATTGGTCTACGTGGCACGATTAAAACCGCTATAATCGGGTTAGTCATTGTTAACGGCCTGGGTCGTGACTCGCTTCGCTCGGCGTGTCCATTACCGTCGCGACTCGGGCGGGGCTGTCTCCTCGCTGGTTGGGAGGTCATGGTAAGCAGGTATTCGGGGGGCCCTTTTTTTGGATCTCTGGCCCGATTACCCTGGTCGTGGCTGACCACCAGTGACGTCAGACCCCCAGGACCCACGTCAGCCAGTGCAAGACAAGGGGATCTTGGTAAGGGGAGAGCCGACGTAGGGGTTCCGTAACTATATATATATATATATATATATATATATATATGTACATATATATATATATATATATATATATATATATATATATATATATATATATATATATATATATATATATATACACAAAGAATTAAGTTAAGCACCCCTACACAACGAATTAAGGTAAGCACCCCCTAATATATATTCTTTGTGTATATGTATACATTGGCATATATTCTAAGGTATGTGAGATCAAATAATGATTGGTATGACATTAGCAATTATCCATTGATGAAATGCAGATGAGTGCACTCATCTGTGACGCCCATCGCTCGTGCAGCACGTGTTATCATCCACGTGGTCGTGATTTTCTGTAAATGCACTATCATCACGGGTTATTGCAAGTCACGCCTGAGCTCGTGTGGGGGTTACATGGTCATTTTCTCGTAATGGTGGCTCGTAGACGGTTGTCGGACGGAGAACGATGGCGGATAATAGGCATGATCGAGTCCGGAATGTCCAGAAAAGCTGTAGCTCGAACGTTTGGTTACCACCATTCGGTGATCAGTCGGTTGGTGCAGAAACACCAGGAAACGGATGCGGTGAAGGACCGCCCAAGGTCTGGAAGACCTCGCGTGACAACAGTCCGCCAAGATAGAGCGCTTTTGAGACTGGTGCGACGATATCCCTTCGCCTCGAGCCATTTCCTGAAGGACAACTGGCTGCCCAACAGAAGGCTATGTCACCGTACCGTGAGGAACCGCCTGAAATCGGCCGGTTTAAGGTCAAGACGAGTGATCAAGCGTCCAAGGCTACTCGAACGACATCAGAGGGAGCGTTTGGCATGGTGCCTAGCGCGACGTGGATGGAACATCCGGTCTTGGAGGCGAGTTCATTGGTCGGATGAAAGCCGGTTCTTGCTGTACGTGACAGATGGGCGTGTTCGGGTGTGGCGCCACAAAAACACCGCGTATGCACCTAAAAACATTCAACCAACGGTACCCTTTGGTGGTGGCTCGATTATGGTCTGGGGATGCTTCTCCCATGACTGTAAGTTGGACCTGATAACTGTGCGAGGTAACCTCAACGGAGAGCGATATGCCGAGGAAATCCTGAATACCACCGTAATCCCGCACTTCGATGACCACACCCTCGCCAGCAGACCCATCTTCATGGATGACAACGCCAGGCCTCACCGTGCGAGACGCGTCCGAGCCTTGCTGGAGCAAGGTGCTGTGACAACCATCCCCTGGCCTGCGTACAGTCCTGACCTGAACCCCCTCGAGCACGTTTGGGACATGTTGGGACGACAAATTGCGAAGATGGTCCCTCCAATAGCCAATCTGGATGAATTGGAACGTGCATTACATCGGGAATGGAACAACCTGCCACAGCAACGCATACGACGGCTTACAGGGTCTATGAGACGTAGGGTTGAGTCAGTGATCCGATCACGTGGGTCCTACACACGTTATTGACGCAAAGATCGCTAGAGGTCTTCTCAGAACAATGACTGTACGTTAGAAAACATAAACGTCATCCACACTGTCCGTGATGGACACCTATAGCTCCATACTTAAATTGAGGTGAAAATATGCCTAAAATTCCCAAAAAATTTCACCTTAAATTATTCAGAATAAAATATTGAAAACGGCATGATTGTTATGTTTTTATGTGACCATAATATCACTTCTCCAGAAAATATAGCAATATCATGGGTATATTACACTGTTTTGACGACAACAAACTTGTAATGTGCGAGGTTGTAAAAAAACGGGGGGGGTGCTTAACTTAATTCTTTGTGTATATATATATATATATATATATATATATATTGTTACGGACCGCGGATAAGATGTTGTTTGGCCGAGCGGATGGCACCGCGGCCCTAACAGTTACCCCGACTAACCCGATTCCTGAACGTTGGCCGAATCGCGCCACAGATATTCAATGGGGAAACCTCTAAAGCGACCGAATGTAAAGAGGAAGAAGAAGAAGACGTACAGAAGAGTAACAGGATTTATTATCTACACACACTAAGCAAAAGGAGCAGTCAAGGTTATATACAGGGAAAATGGAAAAAGCAGGTGACACAGTGCAAATATTAACTTATACAAGCTTACTTATACCCAGGGACAAGACAAAAGACAGACTACGAACACACTTACACGGGGGATGATGATAGAAATGGCAGGAGGTGGATGGCTGGAGGGGGAGGAAGGGTCAGGTCCCTGCAAACGGCAGGGCTGGAGGTGACAGCTCCGACTCCTCGCGTTCTTGGCGGGAAAACCTCGGTGGTGTCGACGCAACTCTTGGTGTCCCTTTTTTGTGCTCCTCCTCAACTCAACCCTCACAAGGCTTGCTGTCTTTCTTGGCTTCACTCTGCCTCACTCCGCCTCACTTCTCTTTACTTCTCCCACTCTCTTTTGTAACCAGCTCTCTTTCCGCCACCAACCACCAACCAACGTTCTGACGTGCCTTTCTTTGCACGTCTCTCGTTTGGTCCAACCACATCTCTTTGCACGTCTCTCTGCACGTCTCTCTGCACGTCTCTCTGCACGTCTCTCTGCACGTCTCTCGCTTGGTCCAACCACTTCTCTTTGCACGTCTCTCGCTTCGTCCAACCACTTCTCTTTGCACGTCTCTCGCTTGGTCCAACCACACACTCGGCTCTTGCGCGCGCGCTTTTATAGCGCCTCAGGCGATCAAGCCGCCGGCCTTCAGGACACGCCCCTCGGTGAGCTCGCTTCGGCCCTGATTGGTGGGCACAGCCCTCTGACTCCACCCTTGATGACGATGGGCGGGCACGCCCTTCTTCCCCGAGCTGAGCACATGCTTAATGGCGGCAATTGTAGTTGGCAATTGACTATAGGGGAATGTGAACGGAATCTACTCTTATTTCACCTGGTGCAATGGAGTGTCATCTTAATGGAAGACAAGGCCTTACCCTAATACACATAATAAAGATATAACTATGGAACATGGGGGGAAATCTATGATTGGCTAACGTGTGGTGTTTATGAACTAGTTACGGGACGCACTTTCACCTTTATACAACACTGGAGTAAGGAGGGCGATATTTTACAACAATTTACTATACAATAAAAAAACACAATAAAAAAAACACAATCCTCATATCCACAACAATATATATATATTGTTACAGATCGCGGTTTAAGATGTTAGTTACCGAGCGGTTTGGTATTGCCGCGACCTAACAGGATCCCCGACTCACCCGATTCCACCCAAACGTTGGCCGGGTCGCACCACAGCTAGTCAATAGGGAAAAGACAAAGGCGACGAATGCAAAGAGGAAAAAGAAGGCAAGAAAGGTTTGGAAATACGACTGAATTTATTGGCTATTTACACACAAGCAAAAAGAAAGCAATCAAGGTTTATTTACAACACATAAGACGCAGGTGACACAGTGCAAATACTAGCTTATAGTTATACAGACTTAACTTATTCCCAGGACAGAACAAACAAAAGACACTGACTCACGCGGGGAATGACAGGAGGTGGTCCGTTCAGCTGGCAAAGGCAGCCGGTTCGGCTCGTTCAGCCGTCGAGGTTCCGTTCCGACCTCGCGTCGTGGTTTAAAGCGAACACGACAACCGCTGGAACCAACGTGGTTGCGTTGACGCCACGACCCTCTCGCTCTCTCAGTAATGATGGGATTTCCTCTCAGGCAAGGCACGATCTCTCGCGTCAGGCAACCCTCTTGTGCTGTGCACTCATCACCTCTGTTGGTCTCGAGCCTTCTCTCTTCCCATCTCCTCATGCGCTCTTGCTCTGATGACCCAGCTCTTTGTGACCCTCCTTGTCTCAGCTCAAAGTGCATCTCTCTTTGGACACGCCCTGCCTTGGGTTATATCGGCCCCCACCCCTCAACCTTTGCGAACCTCCCCGATCGCTCTTCCTCCGCCCTCTCTAGCCAAACCCCTGGCTCATGGTTGGTCGAGTGGGGCTGGCTCACTCCTCCCCTCTATGACGAGGTGGAGACACGCCTTTCTTCCCCAACCCTGCCTCGTGGCCAATGGCGGTTATTGGAGGGGAGGTAATATGGGCAATCGAGGCTCGGCAATGACGAGAGGGGATGTAATATGAAATGGAGATTTTTGGGGATGGGAAGGAAAGGGGATCTATTCTCTTTCACTGGTGCAATGGAGTATTTCAATTAATGGAAGACACAGCCTTACGCTAATACACATAATAAGGATATAACTGTCAAAAAAGATATATCGTGTCCTGCATGTATGTTTTATGGACTAACTACGGGAACGCCCTTTGACCTTTATACAACCACAAACGGAGGGAGGAGGGGTGATATTTTACAACAACCTTTTACAACAACATTTTACCACAACAATAAAATAAATAAAAAACCATTCTCATATCCACAACACTGCACCCTCCTCCCCTTAGGCACGTCCCGGGCCTATAACTTTTACCTTAGTGTGGCACGTAGGTGTAGTTCCCTCTACTTTTAACCTGACCCTGAGTGCGACAGTTTTAAAACATAAATAAATGTGTCCCGCTGCTCCATTGCACCCTGCCTAACAGACTTACGCCCACAGTTAACCGAATTGCGGAATGGTCTTCAAACTATACACTGACGGTGGGAAGCATTATTTACAATGACGCTATTTTTATTTACAAAACTAACCCAGGACCTGTGATTGTTCTTTCTGGGGGGGAGACAGTCTGCTCTGCATCAATGCACCATGAACGCACCTAAAAACGCACCAATGCACCCTCAAGCACCAATCGGTGCAGTCATCACTGTTCAACAATGTTCAATAAAAATAAAATCAACAACCCCTAACCCTGCAGGTGGTCTCTTGCTCTTCGGCTCCCTCTGCTGGTTATTATTATTTCTTCCAGTTGTCATTCTTTTGCTTTGCTTACTGGCGGCCTATTTTCAATAAAGTGTGCCCAATGTGTCCTTTTTATTTGCTTTATTTATGGCCCACAGGGCCGACTATGTGTGGTTCACCTGTGGGGCATCGGTGCCCTGTGGCCAAGGTCCGCCAGCAAGATTTCGGGCCTTCATGGCCGGTTCCAGCAGAGGGGCCATGCCCCAACCCATGGGGTCCATCAGTGGTGCTCAGCCACAGACATGTGGTCCATAATGTGGTGCATCGATGCAGACAGCTGGTTCTGGGAATTTCGGGCGCACAATGGCCGACCCACGCACGCTCCCCTCGGCACCCAGTGGCGCACAGGTCATGTGGGAGACAAAAGGGGAAAGACAATTGAGCGAGGGGTAAGGTCACAAGGGTACACATCAATAAGGCAATGCAAGGCGAAATGCGTACGGAGGGCGAAGTGAGAAAGCTAGTCCCTACCGTACGTCACCCCCCTGTCACCTACCCTACCCTTGCCCTTACCCCATATGTACAAAAATCTACACATTTACAAATTCGTCACTACTGTCACGTCTTCCCCATATTTCTCCTATACCAAATTCGTCTCCACAATCCCTCTACTTCAAAATTTGCCATCACCAATTCATCATCAATCCTCATAAGGAGGGAGAGATGGAATTACGCACAATGTCACACCCACGTCATGATGCGTCTCACAATCCAAACATTTGCACAGTAAAAATAATAAGACATGGCATGGTGCGGAGTACCTGTCACCTCAGGTGAGTGGATGCAGATGGTGCGAGGAGATCCTTCATCCTAACTATCCTCTAAATGATTTTAACACACTTTACACTACCCGGGGTCTCTCCCTGCCAATCCATTGGCCAACTTACACTATGGGTTCTAAAAACCAATTCCCATTGACCAAACTGTGGTGCTTTTCAATTTGGGGTCTCACTCCCCCGATTCATCTCCCGGTGCCCTCGCACAATTTCTGGGCCGCGACGTGTAACTCTCCCAGCAGGTCTACCCACCTGCACACCCCCACCACTGCAGTTGCCTCCGAGCTTACCTGCTCCCTGCCCTAACCTAACTACCTGGGGAAGGCCCTCTGGCGCTCTCCCCACTCGGTGCCCTCTCTGGCACTGGGCTACCCGGGTCCGTCCTCCGGATCCTCGGGCCCCACTGACACTAACGGCTCCCAGAGCCCACCTGCGGCCTCACCTGGCCGACATCCTCACAGTGGTGGAGTGCCCAAACCAACTACACACACTAACAGGCTACACGCCCAGCCATTTCCACAACACTAATGCACCCATCCAAATACCATTCTGTCACCCGCACCACAGATGCCAATATCCAACCACAATTTACCTGTACCCTCTACCTAACACTTACACTACCCGCCCCGGGTATCCGTGATGGGGGTCCACTCTTCCCCCATTCACACCTTCGCACCATCCACTCCACTCCACAATTTCCACCATTCTCACTCCACGACCATCCATTCCAATCCTCCAGACCATTTATTCCATACACCTGTCTTTCATTCACCTGTCGTTGCACACCTGTGCAATCCTACCTGGTGCCACCTGCACCCTCCTCCTCTTCCTGGACCATTTGGTCAACACAACACGCAATCACCACTACTCCCTCATACACGGCTCCACACACCTATTCAGTTGCACACCTGTGCAATCACACCTGTTCCATTCTCACCTGTCCAATCCTCACACACACGGCATCATCTCAGCTAACTACTCCCCTCTGAAACTTGCGCTTCCCAGTCGTCCCTTTAAACTATTGCGCTCCCACGTCATTATAATCCACACTAATCTACCTGCGTCCCCACTACAGGTATCAGTCACTAACTAACCTTAACGTCACCTAATGTCATCTTCGCTAGATCCCTACCAATATCCTAACCCACCCGGGCTAGTTTTCACTGCCATACACCCCATAAGCTATTGCTCCTTTGCCCCACTCTGTGAGGGATGGTGGATTTGCCATCCCACCACATCGGGGGTCTCTCCACTATCAATTTTGTTCGTCCAAATTCCAACCAATTCAAAAATTTTCCATTTACTGCCAATTCTATTCACTTTTCTAAATTTCGGATCAAAACACTATCACTATCACGATCACCATCATCACAGTCCGCTATATCCTAGCCTCGGTGCGTCATGACATCATTAAACTCGGCTTCGTAAAGCCGAGCAATGAATTCGGGTGGTTTGGTTGCCTGCAGGTTGAATCCGTCCGGCTTTCGGTTCAAGGGAGGTGGTTTGGTTGGACCGAGGCTCCACGCACCATCTCGGCGCGGCACCTTGCGGTCCCGGGCCCGATGGCTCAATCTCCCCCGGTCGGAACCCCGTCCCCACGAGGGGGCACCGTTCCGCCTCCTCCCACTCGCCCTTGAACCGGACCGGTCGCCTCGCCCGACAAAGCCCGGACTCGACCGTGCGGGGCGGGGCCAAGCCCGAATCGGCAACGACGCTTCGAAGAGAAGCGACGCAGCATCGACCCGCGCCGGGCCTCGCACCCAACAAAGCACCCCCCCTCGCACCGAGCGCTCGCATCGGCTATCCGTCGCCCTAACCGCTAACCTGGTTACCATCGATGCTTTACTTGCATGCTTACAAGCATACGCTACCCCTTTCACCCTCACAAAACCTGGCGTTCCAACGCCGTCCGTACATTGCACCAACACTCTCCCTGTTACACACCACACCTCTCGCGCACACTCTTGCGCACACTTTGGTCCACACCTCTCCTCCGTTACGTCCTCCGTAACACTCACCATGGGCGTGCACAGTTGCATCCACCCACTAACGCGCTCACATGGGCTCTCCCACACCCGCGCCATGACCAACTCAGGTGTGCTTCCTCGCACACGTTCCACCACCACCTTACTCTCCGTGTCACACTTCGTACACCCCGACGTGCATTCTCGCTCGCACTCGGTTTCACTCCCACACTTTATAGCACACCCACTCGCCGACGCACACTTTTTTCTCCCACGCGTGCCATTTCCACTCACACGGGACCCTTCACCAACGCCCGGATGCCATATCGATCCCAATCGCGCGACAATTCTTTTGTCGCTAAACATCCATTTACAAAATCTCCCCGCACAATACACAACAGCACGTCTCACCTTAGGGGTTCTTCTTCCTCCCTGCACCAAAACCTGCAAACTTCCATTTGGATTAGCGAGTACAGCATCAGGATGTGCATTTAGACTTTGAGCAATTTCCATTCCTTCCTCCGATTGTTGCTCTTTTAACTTTAAGTCCCCGGTCTCTCCAATTTCAACTATACCCATAATTTCTTTGTTCACCTCGACGACCGTTGGCTTTAATAAAATTCCCTCTACCTCATCGGTCGCCGGCTTTTCCAAACCCCGGGTCGCGATTTCTACCCCCGTCATTGTACCCGTGCTTTCCTCCGCTTCGCTCAACCAGCGCTTTTCGACCCGCTTTACCTCCTCGTGCACCCCTGGGACCCTTTCGCCCAACTTGCGGTCTCTGTCCCTCTGCTCCCTTTCCTCCCTATCGGCCCTCATTCCGTTTATTGTTGCTTCAATTTGCTCACTCCGAGCATCCATTTTATTACTCAATCTCTCCCCCTCTATTCTCAGCATCTCGGTGAATTGCGCCATGAAGTCCCCCACATCAAAGCCCGCTGGTAGTGGTACGGTCACGGGCGCGGCAAAATTTGGTGCCGCTGTAACCACGTGCGCGAGAGCGCCATTTTGTGCACCTGATACCCCCTCAACCACACCTTCTTTACTCTCCTCCACCACTTTTCCCACTTCTTCCCTGGGGTCCTGGGTCGATTCTACCCCGTCTATCTCTCCCACTGGCATCCCGTCGCCTTGACCAGCCATGGCGCGATTTCAAAATTCAGGTTTTGTAAAACAAAACAAATTTCGGCCGCTCCAAATTTTGACCAAATTTTTTTTCCCTCTATTCGTTTTTTTAAAAAATTTGGTCGGGCCTCGAATCCCACTCCCAGACACCAATTGTTACAGATCGCGGTTTAAGATGTTAGTTACCGAGCGGTTTGGTATTGCCGCGACCTAACAGGATCCCCGACTCACCCGATTCCACCCAAACGTTGGCCGGGTCGCACCACAGCTAGTCAATAGGGAAAAGACAAAGGCGACGAATGCAAAGAGGAAAAAGAAGGCAAGAAAGGTTTGGAAATACGACTGAATTTATTGGCTATTTACACACAAGCAAAAAGAAAGCAATCAAGGTTTATTTACAACACATAAGACGCAGGTGACACAGTGCAAATACTAGCTTATAGTTATACAGACTTAACTTATTCCCAGGACAGAACAAACAAAAGACACTGACTCACGCGGGGAATGACAGGAGGTGGTCCGTTCAGCTGGCAAAGGCAGCCGGTTCGGCTCGTTCAGCCGTCGAGGTTCCGTTCCGACCTTGCGTCGTGGTTTAAAGCGAACACGACAACCGCTGGAACCAACGTGGTTGCGTTGACGCCACGACCCTCTCGCTCTCTCAGTAATGATGGGATTTCCTCTCAGGCAAGGCACGATCTCTCGCGTCAGGCAACCCTCTTGTGCTGTGCACTCATCACCTCTGTTGGTCTCAAGCCTTCTCTCTTCCCATCTCCTCATGCGCTCTTGCTCTGATGACCCAGCTCTTTGTGACCCTCCTTGTCTCAGCTCAAAGTGCATCTCTCTTTGGACACGCCCTGCCTTGGGTTATATAGGCCCCCGCCCCTCAACCTTTGCGAACCTCCCCGATCGCTCTTCCTCCGCCCTCTCTAGCCAAACCCCTGGCTCATGGTTGGTCGAGTGGGGCTGGCTCACTCCTCCCCTCTATGACGAGGTGGAGACACGCCTTTCTTCCCCAACCCTGCCTCGTGGCCAATGGCGGTTATTGGAGGGGAGGTAATATGGGCAATCGAGGCTCGGCAATGACGAGAGGGGATGTAATATGAAATGGAGATTTTTGGGGATGGGAAGGAAAGGGGATCTATTCTCTTTCACTGGTGCAATGGAGTATTTCAATTAATGGAAGACACAGCCTTACGCTAATACACATAATAAGGATATAACTGTCAAAAAAGATATATCGTGTCCTGCATGTATGTTTTATGGACTAACTACGGGAACGCCCTTTGACCTTTATACAACCACAAACGGAGGGAGGAGGGGTGATATTTTACAACAACCTTTTACAACAACATTTTACCACAACAATAAAATAAATAAAAAACCATTCTCATATCCACAACAATATATATATATATATATATATATATATATATATATATGCACACGCACACACACACACACGTACAGTATATATATATATATATATATATATATATATATATATATAGTGACACGGTAGATTGACTTGACCTGGTCTTGATCCAAATTGATGATCTGAGGCGTCTGTCTGTCTGTCATAACGAGTTAACACGCGTTATGCATGGAGCTGAATGCTGGACAGATCACCTGCTGGTTAGGAGCAAGTTACGGCTTTGAATCGCTCGGCAACATCGTTCTGCTGGTCAAAAGCGTCAGCCGAGAATCGATGTGCGTCAACTGGTGACAAGTGAATCTCTCCGCGTTGAGTATGTAAATAAAGTCTCAACGGAAATGTCTCAAATGGTAGACTCGTCATGGTCAAGTTTCAAGCAGGCTATCCTGAAGGCTGCGGCCGACACAATTCCATCAAAAACGAGGACACGCAACGACTGGTTTGACGAATCTAATGAATCGTTACGTGAGCTCCTGGACGCGAAAAAACGCTGCCCATCAGAAAGCACTGTCGACCGGCAGTCGCGCTGATAGACAGCAGTTCCGAACTCTTCGTAGTGATGCAACCAAATGCATCCGCAAGCTGAAAGATATTTGGTGGGCCGAGAAAGCAAACAAGATCCAAGGCTATGCAGAGCGAAAGGAGTACCACAACTTTTTCTCCGGTCTGAAAACGGTTTACGGACCCAAACGAAACGGTACTTTCCCGATGAAGACACTGGACGGTGAACTACTTACTGACAAATCGCTGATCCTCGCACGCTAGCGAAGCCACTTCTCCGACCTTCTGATCAGATCATCGATAGTTCATGATTCGGTGATCAACGAAATCGATCAGCGTCCAATTCAGAACCACCTGGCACATCCACCAACACTAGACAAAATCGCAAAAGCTGTGAAACAGGTTAAATGTGGAAAAGCCCCTGGTTCGGACGGTATTCCGATCGAGCTGTTGAAGTATTGAGGCCACGATCTGGTTACAGCGTTGTCGGTGTTGCTCAATGAAATTTGGGAGGCCGGGGATGTTCCTCAAGAATGGCGTGACACAAAATTAATCACTTTGTTCAAAGGAAAGGGCGATCGCTCAGATTGTGGAAACCACCGCGGAATCTCGTTGTTGAGCATAACAGGCGAAGTCTTCGCGAAACTGCTGCTCAATCGACTGGTGGACAATATCAGTGAGGCAACGCTTCCGGAATCACAGTCCGGTTTCTGTTCAAATAGGAGCACAATTGATATGGTGTTCGCAGCGAGGCAAATCCAGGAAAAAGCAATGGAACAAAACCAGGATTTGTACATGGTCTCTGTCGACCTGATGAAGGCCTTCGACACGGTGAACAGAGACACACTCTGGAAACTTCTTGCTCGCTATGGATGTCCAGACCACTTCATCTTGTTGCTGCGGAGTTTTCACGACAAAATGAGAGGCAAAGTGGCGGTAGACGGGGATGAGACGGACGTATTCAGCATTACGACGGGAGTAAAACAAGGCTGTGTGCTTGCGCCAACCATGTTTGGGCTCTATCTAGCGGCAGCTATCGAGCGTGCCTCGAATGATCTGGAGCCTGGCGTACACGTCCGTTCTTGTGCTGCCGGAAACCTCTACAACCTCCGACGTCTAAAAGCCTACACAAAGACCAAGACCATGGTAATACGTGACCTGCTGTTTGCCGATGATACAGCCTTGATTGCCCACACACGAGGTAATGCAGCGTATCGTTGACCGTTTTGCTGAGGCCATGGAGGTGTTTGGTCTGGTTATCAGTTTGCAAAAGACTGTGGTTTTGTATCAACCAGCGCCGGGAAGCCCGTACGTTGAACCAGCAATTACGAACGGGGATCACGTATTGTCAGTCAAAATAATTCACGTACCTGGGCACGTGCTTATCGAATACCGCAACCATGGACAAGGAAATCGACCAAAGAATCCGCAAAGCGAGTGTTTCGTTTGCCGGACTCCACAGCAGAGTCTGGAAAGAACGTGGGCTTAAAGTGAACATAAAATTGGCCGTGTACAAAGCAGTTGTCATCCCCTCTCTCCTGTATGGAGCCAAATCTTGGAATTGCTATGCATGCCACCTTCGCAGACTGAATGGCTTTCACTCCCGATGCCTACGACAAATTCTAGGCACCCATTGGTCCGATCTCGTGCTGGATACAGAAGTACTCGAGCGAGCTGAAATGCAATCCATCACATGCACCCTGCAAAAGGCCCAGCTCTGTTGGGTCGGCCATGTGATGAGGATGGACGCAGACAGGATCCCACGTTTTATTTTTATGGGAGAACTGCACGAAGGAGAGAGATCAGTGGGCCGGCCCAAACTGCGTTTCAAGGATACACCGCGTGCACATTTGAAAGAACGTGACATCCCGCTCGACAATTTACTAGCTCTGTCCAGTGATCCACCGAAATGGCGTATCTTGATCCATACACGATGTGACTTCGCGGAAAAGGGTCGTATAGATGCCGCCAAAGAAGCCCGCAGAAAACGTAAGGAACGCGAGCGACAACCGGTGCCTGCCGACTCTAAATGGATTTGTACAACTTGTGGACGCCGATGCAAATCGGCACTCGGACTGTATAGCCACAAGCGGGTTCACAAGAATTTAACACTAACGGCGGGGCGACATACATATATATATATATATATATATATATATATATATATATATATATATATATATATATATATATATATCTATCTATCTATATCTCTATATCTCTATATATATATATATATGTATATATATCTCTATATATATATATATATATATATATATATATATATATATATATATATATATATATATATATATATATATATATATATCTCTCTATATATATATATATATATATATATATATATATATATATATATATATATATATATCTATATATATATATATATATCTATTGGAAAACCAAGCAATCTTTATGACTTGGCACCAAGTAAGAAAACCAGAAATGTATACCAAGAGGTTTTGAGAAATTGAAAATTGACAAAACGTCATGGAGGAAATGTACTGTGATATTGCTCTAAAATATACATGTTCTTTTCATCATATATTTGTATTATTCTTATTCAACCCGGGCGAAGCCGGGTACCTCAGCTAGTATATATATATATATATATATATATATATATATATATATATATATATATATATATATATATATATATATATAAATAAATAAATAAATAATATTTATACACACATACATATATTGTGACACAGGAAGAATTAGGCAAAACACAGGATAATGGTTGATACTTGCTGTATTCAAATACAGTAATAAAGAACCCTAAAATATACAAAAATACTATTGTGTGAATAAGTTGTATTATGTAAAATATGTTGTATATATGTAAATAAGTTGTACATATGTTGAAATAATTTCTATATTCATGGAAGTCTATGTTGTGGTTCCAAGGTGACAATTGATTAGAGTAGTTGGTGTTTGAATCACAAGAGTAAAAAGGACAACAAACGTATAACAGTGTAAGAATGTTCATTAGAGTTTGATGTTTTGCTGTGTTGATGGAAAACATTTCTTATACCTCTCTCTAATGACAGACTTACCCAAGTACCCACTGCTGGAAGGGAGCCAAGAACCATGCATAAGGTTCAGCACTATAGTGTGGGCTCCACGGCAGCAGTTAAGAGCAGTGCCCCAACGAAACGGCACGGTACTCTTCACTACTTCCTGCTGCTTCGCCATACTGAAGCAATGCGATGTGATGTCAAGCCAAACACCAAGAACATTTGCTACAAAGGCTGTGTTTGTGTCATGACGGACACAGAGCACTCGTTCGACACCTACGTGAGCCTTATTATTACTATTATTTTAGCTCAACATATGTTAGGGTTTGTTTGGATCATCAGCCTTCCTCGCAAATAACTGGGTTTATGGACAGCTACGTAATGGAGCATAAAAGGTAGAATTGAAGACAATAGGCAGCTGCGCTCAATAAATGCTAATATAGTGAATGATCATTTCTTGCAGGTAGATGTGAGCTACAATTTTAGGAACATTTGGAGTGAGTCGAACATTCTCTCACATTTGGAGCGAGTCAGATGAACAGGCTGGAAACCAAAAGGAATGCAAATAATAGGTCAACAGAGTGGAATGAATCAAACAGCAATCCTATTCAAGGATAATAGCAGAACATAGCAACAGAAATAATGCAAATTCTTTAAATTCCTGGTCAATTGGATGAAAATTGATGATTTTATGCAACCTTGACCTTTTGATCTAAAACAAACAAAAAAAAACAATCAGCTTCTAGCTTTCGATTGATAAACCAATTCAGTGACCTAATATGCAATTTCTTAAAATTTCATGTCAATTGGATGAAAATTGATGATTTTATGTGATGTTGACTTTTGACCTTTTGACAAAATTTTAATTTGCCTTCTCTGTATTATCATCATAAAGCTTTGGTGAAAATTTTATGACAATAGCTCAAATAGTAAAAAAAAAAAGTACAGCTCGGACACACAGAGACACACAGAGACACACAGAGACACACAGAGACACACACTGAAGTGATTGCGAAACCACGTCTCCTGCTGTGCAGGATTGGTCACAATTTTTTCAAGTTTATAGAAGATTCAGGCATGTCAAGAACCCAACATAGTAGGTATCATTAATAATTATGGGTTAACTGGAATTCAGGGTGGGAGGATGGGAGCATAGTATAACATTCAGGGAGGGAGCCAGGGTGGGAGGATCGGAGGTGGGAGGTGGGATTTCAGGGTGGGAGGATGGGAGCATAGTATAACATTCAGTGTGGGAGCATAGTATAATGTAGAAGGGGAAAACTAAAGACAAGGTGGAAAGATGCAGTGCAGAAAGAACACTTTGTCTGAGTGGAACAGAAGCAATTACAATGGCACTAGGTAGAACGCATACCTCCGCCAGGCAGAACAGTTTATGCTTTTTATCCCACTGATAGGCCGGATCTGCATCTGTACCTTAACCAAAATGGAATTGGCTTGTTCTTGTCACCTACCCCCCCAACACATCCACCAAGTTTTGTCATAACCCCTCCATAACATTTTCAAATATCGTGCTATATATCGTTTTTAGTACTATCCCTCAACGGTGAAAAATCACTTTAAAGATTCTTGGATTAGTATCCAGATCTTTTCGGAGATCGTATCAATTAGTCCTTGTCACATACCAACCTGTCCACCAAGTTTGTGCGAATCCACCCATAACTTTTTCAGATATCCTGCTTACAGAGAAACAGACGGACAGGTGAAAACATAACCTCCGTCCATCTTCGGAGGGCGGAGGTAACAAGATCGAGCAGATTGGAAAATAATTGTACATCACCGCAGCTGTTCTGCCCACTTGAATTAACTTAACCAAGACTTGGTTGAAGATTTGTCAAGTGGTCTTTGCTGCACACAGGGTAAACATGCGGCACCCCTCTTGCTTAAAAGTTATTTTCAAAGATAAGGGAAGATCTGCATAATTCACATTATTCGGAGATTAATAGATCATAGCATGAATTATTGAAGGTGTTTGTGCGATGTTGCCCATCAGCCATGCATTTGGTCCATTATGTGCAAAGTGTCATGATGCAGTACAGAATGCATCTGGACATAGTGCTCAAACGCAAAAAGGAAAAGTCAACATTGTTGATCGAGTTTTCAGTTCCTAATGACTTTGGACGAAATGCTGAAGAAACCAGGAAAATGATCAAACAAGTACAGATACATTCAAAGTACACCGCCCCAATGCCAAATAGATAAATAACATCCTCCAGCGCGGCATTGCTGGGGCGCCTTCAGCACCGGCGATACTGCCATGCAGCACATCGAGACAGTATTGGGAGGGAGAAAAAAAAAACCCACCTTTAGAGGCCATTTTTCCCCGCAAAGCGGGGGTTGGCCTTTTTCGGGCACCGTGGTTGTTGTTGTTTTTTTGGTCCCCTTTTTGAAGCAATGTTTAACGGCCGGATGCCCTTCCTGCTGCCTTTGGGAGGGAGAGGTTGTATTGTATTGGAGAGTATTGGGAGGGAGAGGTGTACAATAATTGATTGATCAATTGCGTAATTAAAATCAATGAATAGTAATCGTAAAATAATTTCCTAATCAAATGGCTAATAGCATACCTCAACCACCAGTGTTTCATCCGAAGCTGTAAGTTTTTGAAAATTAATTAAATAGGTCATTAATCGAATTTTTTTTTTGATTAATCAGTAAATAAAAAATACCCTATACAGCCAAATCACTTGGTTATTGTCATGTGCAAATATCAGCTTTGTATCTAAAAAGGTGCCTGAGATATTGCCCAGATGAGAAAGGAAATAAATAAGTACTTAATTAATCGATACTAATTAAGTGATGAATCCATTAAATGATTAATCAAAAAACAAAGCGCACCCTTTTTGCCAAAGCTTGTGCTCGCTATTGTGCCCAAATTTCAGCTTCCGAGCTCAAAGGATGGCTGAGATATCGCAAAGCCAAACAAACAAGAAACCATGAAAGAAATAAACTGGAGTGAAAGCTGAGTACTCTCTTTCAGCACGATGACGTCATGCAGTGCCAGGAGATGGAATCGGAAAGGAGCGGTGTACAATACCAGGAGTCGATGAAAAATGAGGTCAAGAGGACTTGGAAATTGACGAAAGTTGAAATTGTACCAATGGTGGTCAGAGCAACAGGGATGATCAAGAAAACCCTGACTGAGCATTTAAAAAGCATTCCAGGGAATATCACTACAGGCGAGCTGTAAGTGGAGGCTGTCAGAGGAAGTTCAGTGAAGATTGTGAAAAGTGCGCTTGGAATGAATCTATGAGAATAAAGTTTCACAATCTGGTTCATGAATAATGATTCTTTACCGAAAAAGGAGATGGAGATTTTGAGTTCTGGGAGAACTTCCTCCCACCGTCTAAAAAAAAAAAAAACCTCCAAATGGCGATAACGACCATTGGCAGAAACAATGCCCACCATATCAACGAACGGAGGACTTCATCTTTATTTCCCTTTTCTCAGCAGCATCTAATACAACAGTCAAATAAAAACTTTAAAGGTTTGTGCTTGCTCAACTTCAGGAACAGTTCTCTTTCTGGTGGTGTGAAAAATAAATACGTATATATAAAGCATCGCAAAATGCAAAGCCCGTCCGCGTCCACTTTGCACTCCAACTAAACTTACCGAAATCAACAGCTGAAAAATATATATTTGTACATTTTGTTCATTTGTCTTCTCCATATTCTCATAATAAAGATATTTTGAATATTTGATGATAAAAGCACAGATGGTAAAAAGTTAAGGCCTAGACAGACACTGAAGCTCAATGGTAAATAAATAAACACTGAAGCGATAAAAAAAAAAAAAAACGGCTGTCTCGCATTTGATGTGCTATCATTATGTACCATTTAATACCATTATCATTTATCAATCTGCAGTTATCTAAGAAGACCTGAACACTTTTTGATCATTTTCCCTGCTGAGAAACAAACAGTTTACAGGGAGGGACGTCCATGTAATCAGTGTTCCCCTTGCAGCCACATTCCTGGAACTGGTCTCCAAGACCTAAAAGAAAACCTAGGGTTTCACGCTTGACGTACTGTGGTTGGACTAATAAGAACTATTTAAAGTTACAGTACATACTTTGACTTTGCCCTATCACATTTTGACCCAATTAGTAAATATCTTCTCCATATTCTCATCGTCAAAATTTGTTGAAAGTTTCGTGACAAAAGCTTAAATGGTAATAAAATGAAGGCCTGGACACATGCACACGCACACACACACTCGTGCATATTGATTGAAAAAGCCTGTCTCCCACGCTAATAAACAGGAAACTGCTCAGATTCTTGTTTTTCCAAAGCTGACAATGAATCTGGTGGTAAGTGAAGTCAGTTTGTGGTAATGTAGTGAAAGGTTGCTGCTTCTTAAATCCTCAATCACATCAAATCTCTGTTGTGTAAGCAGGATGGATTCTCCCTTCATTGTTGTGTATGCTCGATTCACACATGAATACGTTGCTCTCTAAATCCATAAAAACCGAATTCATTCGATGTGTAGTTTGCAATTAATCCTCAAAGGTTGTTCGGAACACGCCAACTCTAATGGTGTCACTAAAATGGATATGCTATTCCTGCATTTTGTTCCCTCATCACATTTATTTTGATTGTTTTAATTTTGTTCTCACACTTAAGTTGTGCCACACCCTTTGCAGTTGTCTCATTTGATGTTACATGGAGGCCATGATACGACAAATCATCTGCTTCTTGATAATGTTTATCTGCTTTTACTGCAGTTTTACTTCTTATCATCATCTCGGAAGACTTTAATATTTTTTTGTTGTTGTTCTGCTTCTACCTTTTTGTTCTTGTAGAAGATTTTTCAAGAGTAATGAATAATGTTGTTACAATCCCAAATAAAAAGGCAACTTAATTGTGGATAGTTTTTGAAGAAGGAAAAGTTTATTTGATCTCAATTATATTTGGTGCGCTTCATTTTGTTGTTTTTCAGGGTTGGTCAACGCTTGATGTGACTTTGATTGATTTTCCTGACACAATTCTCAAAGTTTATTCCAAAGATCTCAGGTGGGTCTTTATTAAAATCAGTCAAATGTCCATTTTGATTATCCATGAGTAATTTGTAATGTTGTTTTTCTTTTTGGACTTGTTTATACTTCTTGTCTCTTTTGTCTCTGCAGCATTTCATGTTTGCAGCTGTGTTGGCTTGCCAACGATCATGTGATTATTATATAAATGGATGGTACTGTGACAGGGGGTAAAGGGTTGGGGTTTGGAAGGGATGAGAGCCTATTGATCAAAATTAAGAAGCTTTTTTTCAATTGTTTTTCTCTTTGGAAAGTTTAACCTTAAATTTATTTCATTAGTGTTTCTTTTAATCATTATAAACTAAAGGTAGTTATTTAAGGGGCTTTGAAATATATATATTTTAATCTTCATACGAACAGTGAGCGGGGAAAGGTAGGGGCGGGGGAGGGGGGTGGGAAAGGGAGGGTGGGAAAAGTTGGGTTATAGGTATATCTCAAATCATGTTTATACTTAATTTTTTTTGGTTTAATTGTTGTCAGAAGATTGAAAGGTGGCTTCAAAATTAATCGTACTTGGTTCTTTTAGTTTTATTTCTTAAAATTTTCCAATTTCATATTAAAGTACTTTTACGGCATAGCCCGTAGGGCAGTACTGTCTGGAACAGCGTTTGTCTGTCCGTCCGATGTGTGTATGTATGCCCTTCACAAACGTCCACCAATCAGAGCTGAGGATCTGGTCACATGACAGGGGAACAGCAGATCCTCTACTCAGCATATCCAAGCCTGGCTACGCTGTTGTTAGACTGTTGGTCTTGTTTCATTATTCTCTTTAATCTTTGAATCAATACTATTTAACACAATGCATCTTCTTCCTCATCCTACTTGTCTGCTTTTATCAGTATATTAATTTTTATTTATTTAATTGTGACCTGTTTTTATTGCATTTACTTTGAGACATATTTAACCAAGAATATAACAGCCCATAGATCAAGGGAACCAAACTGGTACCTCTTTGGCTTACAGGGAAATTGATGAGGAGACTGCGCAAGTGTTGCTTGGAATACCATCTTTCGTGGAACGGTTGCAGATTGTTAATGACAAAGTACGTCTCTCCTTGATAACGAAGGCTCAGCTGAATGCCCACGCCGTTATTGAGCTACCCACAGGCATGGCACGGGGTGTCATCCGCTTTCGGGGCCCTCTAGATGATGTGGCTTTCTCGGGTACCCTCTTTGGCATTGAGCTGCTGGTGAGCAGTTTGATTACATCATTTTATTGCATTGTTGAAATTGTTCATTTTGCATGGTATCAATTATATTTTAATAACTTCAGGATGAAGAAAAGGTACCTTGTTCTGGCACTAATCTGATTAAAAAATATGTCATAAAGGTGACCATGCAGGCCAGCGACAGACAGCACGGCATAATTCTCCTGATTATGCTGCCGTTTTGCTATGCTGTTGTCTTGTGATTTACCAACCATGTAGCCTGTGCAATGGTATGATCACTTCATTGCTATGTGTCCAATGATTCAAAACAATACCATTTGCTTTTCTTTATGTGCAGTAAACTAAGGCTTTCTTTTATTTTGCTTTACATCATAGTGTACCATTTTATCATGTTTAGGACATTGCTTGTGAAGAATGGCAACTGCATAGTAAATTAAACCCATGCGCAGGCATAGATACATGTCTATGGAAGCTGCTAGTATCACAAATCTTTGGCACATGTGGGTCACTAAAGTCCAAATTTCCAATGTTGACAACGCATGGTGGTATTTGCAGCCCCTCGCCACAACCATTAACCAGTTGGATGTGGAGCTGAAAAACGCTGAAGCAATCACTTCGGCTTTAGGCCAAATTTAACACTGGGCACCATGAGCAACGATTGTGTCTCAACACGTTCGCTATCAGGATCAATATTAATTCAGTTGAACTCATTTGGATTATTCAATGTACCTAACTGAATTTACATGGTGAAGCATGATGCGGATGCAAAATGGGCGCGCGTCTTATGAAATGAGTGTAGTTTATTGAGGCAGGACAAAACAAATGGAACGAGCCTCTGCACAAGAAGACAGATATATATCCTTTTACGGTAATCAAATAACATTTAACAAGGCATAAAAATAAAGGACATTAAGGGCCCACAGTCAATCTCACACACAGTCAGTGATGTCCATAGGAGCGGCAGCGCTCACAGCAGGAGGACCTGCAGCAAGGCTAAGTGTGCAGCCTCTCTGAAAACGTTGCACTCAAAATGTCTCTCCCAGTCCTTCTCTCCAATAGCCACTAGCACACCCCTTCCTTCACTTCCCTTGCCTCCTGAGATGTTTCCCATCAGCCGCTAGTGTTACGTGCTCCTCAACCCCCTGGTCACGGTGTACCTCCGAGCCCCGCGAGGAGTCACGGCAGAAAAATGTGTTATTCTGTATGTCAAAGATCAATGGTGAAGCCACACCAATTGTTACCAACAAACAAATATTGTATTAAGATCACACAAGAATAACAGTACAACAATAATAGTAATCAAAAGTACAATCAATATATATCCTATGATGGTACCATCAGTTTCGTAATATATAACTCACTGTGCTCCAAGTGAGTGAAACAAGAACATTCCCAATGTCTCTTTTCCGGCTTCAAACCCACGTTGATTCCGGTTTCAAGGCAAAGTCGATCCCGGCTTCAAGCCAAAGTCGATCCGCTCCAGCGATCGGCATAACGATGTCCAATCGAGACCAGAATCCCGTTCGGATGACAGTCACAGTCACGCGACGCAAAGCTGCGCAAAGGCGCCCTCAAGGCGACTGGGAAATCCAAAGGCGCCCTCCAGGCGACTGGGAAATCACACCCTCGGGTATGGACGTTCCACGGCTCACAGTCGGCGACACACAGATTTTCCAATCAAAAGCCACGTTACACACACCCACACCAGATCAACGTCTGGTGCGGTGAAAATGGCTGAAGCGAAGCAAAGACCTTGCGCGACGCTCAAAGCGCGCGAGTCAAAATGGCCGACAACCCGTTCTCGAGACGTAACGGCAGTCCAACGATTCTCTTCGGAATCGACCGCAAAACCTGACACGCAGGTTGATCTGTCACAGCGCTAACAACTCTGTCGCAGGAATCCCTTTCCTGGGAAACCCAACGTTCACTCGTGACCGTCGTTCGCCAATGTTCGCTCCAGACCGCAAAACCTATGCTTCTTCTCCGACTCCACTCGCTCCGCCTTCTTTTTCTCCTCTTCCTCTTCTTCTTCATACGGTTCCGGTTTCATTTAAAACAGTAACCTTTTAACCTTTTGACAATAATAATTGCTATTTCCCTCAAATAATAATAATACATGGAATCAAAAATGTTTACAGTGGATGAAAACCACAACAACGGAAGTGACGAATCCGTAACACTAGCCAATGTTCTGCACTCGTGTGTATTGACAATAGCGGCCAACCCGTGGTGTCGCAGATCAGCGGCACAGGCCAATGTGGTGCCACCTGCTCGCCGATTCAGAGTGCCTGTGTAGTGGGGAGAAGCTTCCCTCTTCCCGCCGTGTCGAGAAGGAGAACAAGACGCCTTCCATCGGCATTACTGGTTACAAGTCCATCTCCTGGCAACCCATCTCCTTGTTGTGAGAATGATGCCTCGGGGTTGATGAATACTTAGTATAGTACAGTTATTTTTAATGAGTGTTTTAGAATAAGTGTAACGTAATTAATTGTGATGTTGCGTATGCGTCGCTATAATGTGTAGACAGACGTTCTTCTCCTTGTCAACCTCTGTATCTAGACACCGCCATTCCTTACAACCCATTCATTGTCCTTTGCTCTGTAATCTGTTTTAATGTTTTTGAGGAGGCTAAATCTCGAGGCTGTTGAGTACACCAAACAGAGCCGGCAAAAGGCTTCCAATTTACATCAGATGGCTCAAGGTTTTGCCGTTGAAGCTCGTGGTGAAACGGTAATGGCTCAAGATGGAGCCGTGGCGGCCAAATGATCCCACCCACCAGTCTGTTCGCCGCCAATGGAAAAGAGATATGAGGGCATGAGCCAGAAGTGATAAAAGAGAAAGATGCAAGTGATCTCAGAGTGAAGGCTGGTTTTCACTTTGCGAAGGTCAGGCTGAATTTCACTTCTCTCTCTCTGGCCACAGAACTTGCCCTGCAGTGAGGCTGAACTGCCAACCGGCTTACTCACACCACACAGACGAGCCGTGTTTTCTCTCTCTCTCTCTCTCTCTCTCTCTCTCTCTCCTCTCTCTCTCTCTCTCTCTCTCTCTGTCTGTCTCTCTACCTCTCTACCTCTCTACCTCTCTACCTCTCCCTTTCTCTCATTTTGGCCCTGGAATGATTGCCCTGCAAGGGGATGAAACTGCCATCGGACAAGTCAAACTTGGTACAAATATGTATAATGATGTAAAGATTAGTGGATTGGATTATGGGGTCAAGAGGGCAAAGGTCAGAGGTCCCATTAGGTAAAAATTATGTTACTGTGCTAACGTGTGAACCACTGATGGGAGTTTGACCAAACTTTCTCTAAGTATATATTATGATGCAAAGATTAACTGATTAGATTTCGGCATCAAAGGTTAGAGGTCATGTCAGATAAATATGTGATACTTGAGAACGGCTGAATGGATTTAAATCGAACTTGGTACAAATATGTATAATTATGCAATAATGTGGGCGGAGGCATATCATTTGATGTCGTGACGTTGAAGAGTGCCGTTTTAGTTTGCTTTTGTTTTTGCGATTGCTTCATTCTTATTACTTCTTGTAATCCCTCTCCATGACCATTGTTTCTTTATAATAGATACACTTTCTCAGGGTGAATTGCGTTTGTACTGGCTGCTTTGTGTTGGTTTTGTCTGGTTGCAGTGTAGTTTGAGTGCGGTTCAAACTGCTTTGGACAGTACTCATGATCTAACGTTTTGCTCGGCTGAATTATATCAGTTACGGGCATCTATCAGCTCTTCACCTGGTTAATTTCATGGTCCCATGAGCATTGTAACGTGGCAAAACAGCCTAGGAACTTGCTCGGGACCGTGGACTTGGCAGGTGGTTGAGGTTGTTTTGACACGACCCGTGGGACTCAAACCAGATAACCGGAATGGATTCGTGCATAGCGACAATGGTAGCCAATCAGCGGTGTGACGAAGGCCAATGTTACACCTCCTGCTCACCGATCCAGAGCGGCCGCCGTGTGGGAAGGAGAAGCTTCCCCTTCCCCATGACGTCAAGAAGGAGAACATGACCTGTTAACCTTCCATATAATATATATATAGACACTTCCAATAATATATAGACACTAGAAGATAAGGCCATATATAGACACTACAATCACTGATGGGAATACCAATCTTATAGAGATAAATGTATGTATGCACGTGAGAGGAAGTTTTGAGGTAATCTGCATCTTCCCCTCCGTGAAGCACCATGTCGTATTAGTCCGCCACCCCTCACACATGGAGAATACAGTGCAGATGGGAAGAGGGGAATTCTGCCATTTTTGCTTGCGTAATAAATAGATAATATAGTCCTTTGACCAACTGCTTTTCAGAGAAAATGAAGAAAAATTTTATTTCACCCTTTAAAAATTGTGCGAATAAATGCAGTTCCTTTTCTCAGCTGTGTTGCAAGTAGAGCGAGCTCCTTTGTGATGCTTTAAAAGGAGGTGTATAATGAGAAATACTGTTTGATAGGGTGATGTATTACTGTTTTTTGAATTGAATGTAAATGTTGAAAGACGAAGTATTGAATATAGCAAGCTTTTTGTGAATCTAATCGATATGGAAACGGGATTGAATGAGACTCACCATTATTATAAAGTGAAGAAGGTGAACGAGGAAGAGTTTTTGTTTTAAACTGTAAATTGAAACCGGCCCATCCATCGTCACCTTAATCAACTATATCATACTTTTTGCAGATTACCTAGCATCTGATTGATAAAAAGATGGCGATCTGAATGGATCGTGAGCATACGTACGGCCTATAAATCCATTATTTGTTGACAGACGGATGCATGGTCGCATGCAGGCAGGAACACGCATGCAGGCAGGAACACGCATGCAGGCAGGAACACGCACGCAGGCAGGAACACGCATGCAGGCGTGCCGAGACCGCTACTTTTGTATTAAAGATTACTGGTTACAAGGCCGTCTCCTGTCAGCCCTCAAAACCAGGATGACTTATTCTTATACAGGGCTAGATATAATTAATACATCGTTACTGAGAGTGTAAACTTCTAATAAATAACCGATTCCCCTCCTACGTAACAGTACTGCAGGCCTATGTAATATTTCATGGTCAGAAACACAGTGGCCTTGTAATTTTAACGCCTCTGACCTATGTCAGACCAACACCTGGGCCACTCCCAAGCTTGACTGCGGTAAAATGTGGAAAGGATGAATAAGTCCAGTTTTCTCAATTAGCAGTTGGTACAAAGCCAGCAGCAGATTACAGGAAGCTTTACTGCAAGTGAGAGATAAGTATTGACATCGAAAGCACATAGAAAAATGAATTCAAAGCCGCAGTCTTGTGCTGCGTGTGCTGAAGCCTTTATTTGTGGTTTTTATATTAGTCCGAGACCAATGGACGAGGTTTTGCTTAAATCACAGGCAGGACAAATACATTGGTATTCATTGGTGTACTTTATAATTTAAATTACAAGGACATTAGTTGACAATGGAAATACATAGACTATACAAGATTTGAATTTGGGTTCTGAACATCATGAGTCATTGGTTCAGATGGGAACTCTAAACAGGGTGACCTGATTCCTTCGTAAGAACCTGCTGAAAGCAAACAGGTGGACTTTTATACCTGTAGCTGGACATAAAAAGTGTTTATTTTTATTTTTATTTTTTTTGTATTGACAAATTCACTTTCATTCTCGAGAAACCTGTTGTAGCATGTTGTAAATCTCAGCCATTCTCTCAGATAACTGTTATGATCTGAAATTGTGCTATAATTGTAAGGACGGTAGAATGTACTGCACTGGAAATTTGCCTGCGGGATAGCTTACAGGTACGTACACTCGTCTTTGAGCTTTCCCTGCGTTTGAATCCCGGCCCAGCTATAAACTGTCATTCTGGTATTTAACACGCAGTGCAAGGCATCGATACATACGTGCGTCATCCATGGGAAAGGCATTAAATATGCCAGCATTAGTTTTTGGCTGATGTTGAAAATTTCACAGTCTTCCGTGAAGAATAGGCGAGTTATCACCGATACCCTGAACAAATTCCTAATTCCTGCCACATTTTTTTTTTTTTTACAAACATTGGCTCTGGTGTGTCAGTTTGTGATAGACGTGGGCTAAAAAAAACGTTCCCTGGCTGACCATACAAGATGGTGGGAACATTTGGGGCCATTATAGAAGTAGTAGTAGTAGTCGTAGTAGTAGTAGTAGTAGGGATGTGGTGCAATATTGCTGGTTTAGATGCATTATTTTCACTGTGTTTGTCCTTTTCATATGCGGTAGCTATAACTTCGCTTTGTTTGCTTTAAATGTGGGGTTGGAAAATTTATTAAAGCATCTGCTTCTCTTTTTTGACTGAGATGTTAACTGAGCTTTTTCTGATGAAATTTGTGCTTGCTTTGGATGACTGCCGTTATGGTGCAGTTCTGGCTAGGGATGATGCATCTTGGAGCATGCTGTCATGCTAAAGATTCCATGGTAGCTATCAAAAATAGATAACTTTTATCCTGGTAACCCGACTAAATACCTTACCTCGAGATGATATGGTGTTTGTAAGTTAATCATAAAAGGATGTGGATGTTAAGTTGGATTAAGTTGATGGTTGACAATGTGGTTGGTAGATTGAAAACGAGTGAATTGATGGATAATGGCAATGAGGTGCAGATAACGCGTGCTCGGTCAAATGACTTTTTCTTGTTCCTGTTTTCCTTTGTACATCCTTATTGTTTAACCATAGCTTCACTGGAAGGGTAAATAATTATTCCTCTTGTATGTTCATGCTGGTGTACAGTAAGTGAGTGATTGTAAAACTTTTTTTTTTTTTCTCATAGTTGTGTATTTCTCTTTTTTAGGAATGTTACAGAGGGAAAGGAAATACCAACGGGACTTGTCATACGCATCGCTACTTCACATGTGATGAAGACTGTGGAATTTTTGTGGGTTTCCAACGCATTGTTGAGATTAAGAGGGTGGATTCTGGAATTGATCAGGTACTTTACCGCAGTAACACTGAACATCTGATGTTGGAACCAATACAGCCTTTCCTGCAAAAATGTACCGCCATTAGCACATATCTTTTGCACCTTTTTATTTTCCTCAAACTGTGGAAGTGTGCTCAGAGAATTGTATTTCATTGTTTGATGTCACTGTATAATGACTGTCCCCATTTTGCATTATTATTTGTTTTTGAACCATTCAAAGCTCTGGCCATAAATTTAAACAAGAATTTCAGTCGGAGTAAACGGGCCTCTTGTGCTTGACGAGGGGCCATTTGAGTGTTTGTTTGTCTGTCATATTGAATGGCAAAGGAAGCAGTCGGCTGGGTAGAGGAGTATCATTCACCAGACTGTTTTGATGACCAGATCTTAATCTCAGCATTCCTTTTTATGACTCCAATGCAGTATTTGGTTGTCTGTTTAATTATGATTGTACCATATCCTGATGCTGTGTGGATTTTGCTTCCCTGCTGATGGACCTCTGGTAGCTTGTAACTGTTGCTGCGTTTTTGCCTGAGGAAGAAATGCTGAAATCTGTCTTTCTGGGTTCTTCCCAATGTCTTTCTAGGGCTAGTAGTTGGGGGCTAGGAGTTGGGGGCAAGGAGCTAGGGCTAGGAGTTAGTTCGGGATCCTTGTTCCTTTCACATTTCTTTCTACTTTTTAATATCTCTCTTTATTCGTTCTAATTCTTGCTTCTTCTTTATTTCTCTTTCTTTATCTGTCTTCGGAGAACAGAATTCTTGCAGAATTTTTTTTTTCTGTAAGGCTCACTTGGCTGCACTCGGATGGGTTTGAGGGTAGAGGGGGAGCAGCTGAAACCCAAATCCTATCCAGGTTTCTCCTGATGACTCCATCTTTGCTCTTTACTTCTTCTGGTTCCTTCTGATGACTCCAATGCAGTATTTGGTTTTCTGTTTCATTGTTATCTTTATGGTGGAGTTGCAGTGGCATTTGTTGTAACACTGAATTCATAAAAAGCACTGGGATACATTTTGGATTTCCAACTGAACCAGAGTAACACTAGAGATTAATACCACCAAACAAAAGGAACATGCTGCGAATGGGAGAAAAGTTGGAACAAAATGACGACAAATGACTTTGCAGTTGATGTTAGGTCAATGCTTATTAAAATACAGAAAACCCTCAAATAATGTAGTTTTGAATATCGCGTGGTTTGACCAATCGCGGGCAAACCTATTGTGTTCCGCTGTAGTTATCGTGGGATTTTATTTCGGCTAATCACATTTTTTGAGATCATATGAGTCTTCTTTTGCGTTGGTGTGTACGATTATCTCCCATTACGAGCCTTTTGTCGTTTCTCATGCACCGTTTTTAATGGTGCCCAAACGTAAAACAACAACAACAACATGCATTTTAAAGGCCATTTTCCCTGCTAGAGCGGGGGTTAGCCTTGCGGTCCCCATGACAATCTTCTCCATTTTGCCCTATTTTCTGCATCTCTCCTTGTTAACCCCCTTGCCCGCATTTCTTCTTCCACCATCTTTAGCCAAGTCTTTCTCGGTCTTCCCCGTCTTCTACTTCCTTCTACATTCATTTCCATCACTCTTCTCAACCAGTCACTTTCATCCTTCCTCAACACATGACCAAACCATCTCAACCTGTTCCTCTTCACAGCATCAATCACAGGCTCTATTCCCATCATCTTTCGCAATTCATCATTTGTCTTCCTCTCTCTCAACGATACTCCACACATCCGTGGAACCATTCGCATTTCCACCCTTTCCAACCTTCGTTGCTGCTCTACGTTCCCATGTCTCGCTCCCATAAATCATAACACTTCTCACACATGCAGCATACACCTTTCCCTTCAGCTTCAACGACACTCCCCTCATCATCAGCACGCCACTCAATTCCCGAAACTTCTTCCATGCACATCTCACTCGAACAACCGTTGCCGAGTCTGATCCACCTTCTCCATTCAGCATGTCTCCGAGGTAGCAAAATGTTTTCACACCTTCCAGCTTCACGCCGTCTCCAAGATCCAACTCAACATTTCCTCCATCTGCAGCTCCCTCTGTGCACACCTTACATTTGAATGTAGCTGCCACACTGGTTAATGACCCTCTCAGACCACTACATTTTTGATGAACCCACTCAGCGCACATTGTACACTGAATGGAGTTCACTCCGACACCCTTCCTACACACAGCACAGGGCCACTTCCCAGTTCTTTCCACCTCACCACATGCTTTACCACTTGCCATCACCTTCGTCTTTCCGATATTCACCTTCAGACCTTTTGTCTCCATACATTCCTTCCACTTGTTCATCTTTTCCTTAAGTCCATCCATACTTTCCGCAATCAACACCAGATCATCTGCAGACAACAACTCCCACGGTAAACCCTCCTTTACGTTCTGAGCCAGCACCTCCATCACAGCTACAAATAGTAGTGGACTTAGTACCGACCCCTGATGCACTCCCACCTTCACCTCAAACTCACCACTGTTCCCGTCCTTCGTCCTTACAGCTGTGCGCGCTCTTTTGTACATTGCCATCACTACTCTGATAAACCATTCCTCCACTCCTAACTTCCTCAATGCCCATGTCAATACTTTGCGTGGAACCCGATCGAATGCTTTCTCCAGATCAACAAACCCAAGAAACAACTTCTTCCTCTTCTCCATGTACTTCTCCTGCAACTGCCTCACAATGAAAAGCACGTCTGTCGTTCCTCTTCCTGGCATGAATCCAAACTGCATTTTGTCGATCTTCACTTTCTTCCTTATCCTCCTCTCCAACACCCTTTCCAATACCTTCATTCCATGCTCCAATAACTTTATCGCTCGGTACGAGCCACACTCCAGAGGGTCACCTTTCCCCTTGTATAGAGGGACGAGGGTACTCAGTTCCCAATCCACTGGAATGCGGCCTTCTTTCACCACCAGATTACATTTCTCTGTCATTCTCTTCACACCCCAACTTCCTGCTGCCTTCAACATATCTCCCACAACTCCCGTCGGCCCTCCCGCTTTTCTACCCTTCATTGCTTTTATCGCTTCCTCAACTTCCTTCTCAGTTATCTTCTCTGCCGGTCCTAAAACTGGGTTACTCTCTATGTTGCCATCCCATTCATTCTCTGTATTCAACAGCATTTCCATACATCTTTTCCATCTTCCTTTAATTCCATCTGGGTCGACAACGATTTGTCCCACTTCATCCTTCAAGCAACTCACCCCCATCACATATCACATCACACCTCTCTTTCGCTATCTGCTTTGCAATCCTGAATACTGCTTTCTGACCCTCTTCCGAATCCAAGCGTTCTCCGAACATTTTCCTACATGCCTCCTGCGCCTTTGCTACCTCTTTCTTTGCAGCCTTCCTGGCTGCCTTATAACTTTCATGCTCTGCTGTTTCTGCTCCCGTACCCTTCGCCTTCTGCCACTCCTTGAACTTCTTCCTCTTCTCGTCAATCCTCTTTCCAACTTCATCATCCCACCACCATGTTTCCGAGTGCCTCGGTGGTCCTTTTGTCCATCCACATACCTCACCTACGGCTCCCAACAGACTAGCTTTCATTGACATCCAACCACTTTCAAGCTCAACCACATTATCCTCGACCCTACTCAGCCTCTCTTTTAATGCCTCCCTTACTGTCACCTCTTTCAACCTCCACACCTTCATTCTCGGTTGGTACTTCACCCGCCGAGCTCTCCTCGCACCTTTCACCCTTACGTCGCAGACAACCAAGTGGTGCTGTGAAACGGCCTCCTCCCCCGGGATCACCTTTGTGTCCCGGGGGTGCCCCCTATCTCGCCTACGCACCATCAGGTAGTCAACGGTTGTCGTCGACCCACCTGACGTGTATCTAACAAGCTTATTATCTTCTTTCTGGAACTGAGTATTACAAATCAACAAATCAGCTCCATCAGCAAACTCCAAAATCCTTTCACCTTCTCCATTTCTCACACCATATCCGTAACCCCCATGAACTCCGTCAAAACCATCCATACTCCTTCCCACATGTCCATTTAGGTCTCCTCCTACCACAACAACTTCCTCATCTTTCACGTTTTCCATCAGCTTCTCTATCGCACACCAGAACTTGTCCTTCTCTTCATCGCTTCGACCAACCTGCGGAGCATATCCCGAGATGACGTTCACCAAGAGCTTTCCAATCATCATTTTCACCATCATCAACCTATCACTCACTCTAGTCACACTCACCACACTGTCTACAAACTCCTCAGAAAACAGGACACCAACACCATTCACGCCCTCCATGCACCCTTGCCACACAAACTTGTATTTCTGTCCCTGCCTACCCTTCACCATTCTCACACCACTTCCCTTCCATCTCGTCTCTTGCACACAACATATGTCCACTCTTCTTCTGACCAATACTTCCACCACTTCTCCTGATCTCCCTGTCATTGTCCCTACATTCCATGTCCCAAACCTCAGAAACCGATCTCCACTTCGGGCTGTACCCTGCCCATATGTAGTTGTAATTGTCATGGTTCTCTTTTTGAGGCAATGTTTTTATGGCCGGAGGCCCTTCCTGACGCCAACCCTCTTTGTCGCCTCTTCGACACGCAGGGATACGGCGTACCTATTCTTATCCAGGGTACACACCCAAACGTAAAACGATGGACAAAATTAATTGTGCCAAAAAGCAGAGATACATTGGCTATGATTTTGGGTGAAAATAATCAAGTTGTTAAATAGGTTGACAAGGGGTGAAAGTGTGACATCTGTGGGCTGCCATTACGGGATCAATAAATATACTGTGCGGTGTATCTGTGAAAGTGTAGCTGCTATTGACGGGCCAAGATGACAAGGGACTCGCAAGCAAACAGGGTAAATGTCAAAACGTGCAGATGGACAGGACAGGAAAACATGCATGCAGATGGAGTCAATGTGCATATAAAAGACCAAAAATATGAATATTGGATACCACAACATGAAAATACCTAGCCATTTTAAAGGAATGGAGAGAAAATCACCACAATTTGACAAACTCGATGGAGGGATTTTTTTCTTCATAATAATTATGAGAAGGGAATGTATAGTATATTTCCTTTTTAAATATACACAACCTTGAAATGTACATATTAACCGGGCGTCCCGTCTGCCGACGTTAGTTGGTTATCATTGAAGACCCCACGGTGTCCCTTGAGAAGAGCAGATGAGCTATCGCCGGCACCCTGGAACTAATTTCAAATGCCTGCCTTAATAGGGCATTGCATCAGTGGCAGAGCCGTGTCTTGGCCAATGATGCTACCCCACAGCCTTGTGCTGCATTCAAAAGAAAACGAAAATCCATTATCTTCCTAGATAACGATCTAAAAAATATAATCACACATTCATTCCAACGTGTATTTAACCTATTATAACCATCATAGTTATACATTTTTATATTTGGTCGTGTCACCAATGTGGAATGATGGACAGCCTCAGTGGCCACTGGCCAGCCAATGCAAACGACTCCCAGGGTGCCAAAATATGGATATTTATTTCTTTATTTTTATAAATGCCTTCATTATTTTCAACACTTTGAAAGATGAATGAGGGGCAGTAGACAACAGGCACAAGGAGTCAGTCCATAGCCAAGAGAATAGCTGGATGAAGGAATGGTGAGTAGGATTAGAGTTGATAATTATTCAAGAACAACACATGTGACTTGGGTGGATTCTTGGAGGACAGGGGACTAGATAACTGGAGGAACAAACCAGAAGTGAGACGATATAAAACATTCCACCAACTTGCATTTGGTAGGAGAGAAGAAGACCTTTTGACTCGGCCTCCTACTGAGGGATTTCAAATAACTCGAGCACCATGGACTCAGCTGGGATTTTACATACATTGGCTAACTTTTGAGGGTGCCTGCCAATGTGTGCCAAGGTTGAACTGTCTGACGATTTTTGACCGTGACACATTCGGTCGTTACTTATCCAATCTCAACCAAACTTGATAGGGAAACTAAGGGTCACACGATGGTCAGTCACACGATGGTCACGATGGTCAGGTCAGTTGTAGCGATTTACCTTTCTCCTCCTCAACTTCTCAAGGGTGTTATCCCCACCTGGTGTATATCAGTTGCATGTATTAGTTGCATGTTTAGGTGTATATCAGTGTTAAGATAGCTTTATCATGGCGTTTTTCCAAAGCCTCTTCTAATAACAAAAGTAAGGAGAAAAAGGCATAAAATGTCATAGCCCCTGTGGTTTTAGTACTTTTGCTGTACAGAGGTAAAGGCCATCAGTCGGCTATCTTTGGTCGGATTACAAAACAATCTTCTGCATACGTATACTCTCATGTGTTGTCTTTGTGTCATGTTTGAACAAAATCGGTCCATGCATGTCGAGAAATGGTTGGGGACACGTTTAAGTAACAAAATGGCCCCAGTCGGCCATCTTGGATCTGATCACGAAACAAAATGACATGCATATGTAAGCCATTAAAGCGTGGCGTTACGCGCGCTGCTTGCGAGCAAGGAGGAAGCGGACAAGCGGTAACTTATATGCGTCTTTATTTCAGGAGCTCACTGTAACACTCGCGCGCTCCGGGCTGCGCGCCCGGTGTATATCATGAGGCCACGCCTACCCCTCAGGTGTGGCCACCGCCCACTTGGTGCGCGGAATGATGTCACCACGCCAGTGGGCTTTTGTGTCCGCCACATGCGCCCCCCCAGAATTCCCGCGCACCTGGAGGGCCAGTTTGCGGGGCAGACGAATGACCCGGCCGAAGCGCCCCCTGGCGATCGGTGGCGTCCGGGGTGCAGGGATGCCAGGTGGGATGCCCCTGGCTGCCCCTGGGATGGGTGCAGGACCGGGGGGCGGCGGGGCTGGGCGGTGCCGGGGGTCCGCCCGCAGGGGGGCGGCCCCGACGTGGGGGTCGGGCCACTGGCGTTGGATGGTCCACGTCGAGGTGGGCCGGCTTGAGGCGGTCTACCGAAACGCGGTCAGGAGTACCGCCGATGTCCAGGGTGAAGTGCTTCGCCCCGGTCTCCAGCACGCGGAAAGGCCCGTCGTACGGGGGCCGCAGTGGTGTCCGGTGGGCATCGTGGCGGAAGAAGACGTACTCCGCCGTGCGAAGCTCCGGGGCGACGTGCGTCGGTGGGTGCCCGTGGCATGCCGTTGGCACCGGGGCGAACCTCTGGGCGGTCTCTTGCAGAGCGGAGCGCTGCTGTGCCGCGGACCATGGTGCCGTGGAGTCGGGGAGGAACTCGCCCGGCACCCGCAGCGGTTGCCCGAAGACCAACTCCGCCGCGGATGCGCGCAGGTCCTCCTTGGGCACCGTCCGGAGGCCCAGCAGGACCCAGGGGAGCCTGTCGACCCAGCCGCCATCGCAGAGGGTGGCCCGGAGCGCGGCCTTCAATGAGCGGTGAAATCGCTCACACAGGCCGTTAGCCTGGGGGTGGTAGGCCGTGGTTCGGTGCAGCCGGACCCCAAGCCCCTGCGCGACCGCCCCCCAGAGCTCCGAGGTGAACTGGGGGCCGCGGTCGGACGAGATGTCTGAGGGGGCGCCGAACCGGGCGACCCAGGTGGCGATGAAAGCCTGCGCGACATCGGCCGCCGTTGTCGACGCCAAGGGCACGGCCTCCGGCCACCGGGTGGTGCGGTCCACCATGGTGAGGACGTAGGTGAAACCCCGCGAGGGGGGCAGAGGTCCCACCAGGTCCACGTGGACGTGGTCAAACCGGCGTTCCGGCACCGTGAACGGGGCCAACGGGGCCTGGGTGTGCCGGTGCACCTTGGCGCGCTGGCACGCGAGGCACGTCCTGGCCCAGCCGCGGACGGCCTTCCGGAGGCCATGCCAGACGAACTTGTCGGCGATCAGCCTTTGGGAGGCCCTCGCGCCCGGGTGGGACAGGCCGTGGATGGCGTCAAACACCTGGCGCTGCCAGCCCGCGGGCACGATGGGGCGAGGACGCCCGAGGGAGACGTCGCACAAGAGGGCCGCGCCCGCGCCGTCGAACGGCACCTCGGTGACGCGGAGGCCCGTGACGGCGGTCCGCAAGGCCTGGACGTCGGGGTCAGCGGCCTGGTCCGCTGCCATCCGGGCATAGTCGATGCCGAGGTGGACTGCGTGGGCGACGACCCGGGAAAGGCAATCCGCCACCGGGTTGTCCTTCCCCGCGACGTGCTGGATGTCCGTCGTGTACTCGGACACGGCCGAGAGGTGACGCTGCTGCCGGGCAGACCACGGCTCGGTGACCTTGCCCATCGCGAAGATCAGCGGCTTGTGGTCGACGAAGGCAGTGAACGCACGGCCCTCGAGCAGATGGTGGAAGTGCCTGACCGCCAAGTGAAGCCCGAGCAACTCGCGGTCGAAGGTACTGTAACGGCGTTCGGGCGGGCGAAGCTGCCGGCTAAAGCACGCCAGCGGTTGCCAAGCTCCACGCACCCATTGCTCGTGCACCGCGCCCACCGCGTAGTCCGAGGCATCGGTGGTGAGGGCGATCGGTGCATCGGGCGCCGGGTGCGCGAGCATGGTGGCGTTAGCCAAGGCGAGCTTCGCGCCCGTGAACGCCGTGTCCATCTGCTCGGTCCAGGTAACGTCGCCTTTGCCCGGCTTACCTCGGAGAGCTTCGTGCAGGGGGCGCAAGAGCTGGGCGATACGGGGCAGGAACCGATGGTAAAAGTTCACCATGCCCAGGAACTCCTGCAGCCCTCTGATCGTGCGGGGGCGCGGAAACCCCTTCACCGCCTCCACCTTGGCCGGCAGGGGGACGGCTCCATGCCTGGTGACACGGTGCCCCAGAAAATCGATTATGGCGGCGCCGAACCGGCACTTTGCGGGGTTCACAATCAGGCCATGCTGGCCCAGGCGTTCGAAGAGCGTGCGGAGGTGGCGTAGGTGCTCTTCGCGGGATGCGCTGGCGACGAGGATATCGTCCAGGTAGACGTAGACAAAATCCAAGTCGCGCAGGACGCTGTCCATCAGTCGCTGGACCGCCTGAGCCGCATTCTTCAGGCCGAAAGGCATGCGCAGGAACTCGAAGAGTCCGAATGGCGTGATGACCGCCGTCTTCGGGACGTCCTCCGGCCTGACGGGGACCTGATGGTAGCCGCGTATGAGGTCCACCTTCGAGAAGAAGGACCTGCCCGCCAAACGGGCGGAAAAGTCCTGAATGTGGGGGACGGGGTAGCGGTCGGGAGTCGTGGCGTCATTGAGACGGCGATAGTCCCCGCACGGTCGCCATCCCCCGCCAGGCTTCGGCACGATGTGCAGCGGCGACGCCCAAGCGCTCTCTGAGCGCCGAACGATGCCGAGTCGCTCCAGGGTAGCGAACACCGCTTTTGCCACCGCCAGCTTCGTCGGCTCGAGGCGGCGTGCCCGGGCGTAGACCGGTGGCCCGACGGTGGGGATGTGATGGGCCACCCCGTGCTTGACGGCCCCCGCCGAGAAGGTGGGCCGCGTGAGGGCCGGGAAGCCGGCGAGGAGGCGGGTGAATGCGTCCGCTGCCGGAAGCGTACAGACCAACGTGGCCGGAACCGAACCGTTCGGCAAGCCGCTTGGCAAGCCGCTTGTTGAGCTGGGCAACGCACAAGCGAGCGAGCTGAATGTCTCGGCCTGGACAAGACGTCTGCGCTTGACGTCGACCAGGAGCCCATTAGCGCACAGGAAGTCCGCGCCAAGCAGTGCCATGGGCACGTCGGCGGTGACGAACGTCCATCGGAAAACCTGCCCTCCGAACCGCAGAGAGAGGCAGCGTTTTCCGTACGTACGGATGGGCGTCCCGTTCGCGGCAAGCAGCGCGGGGCCCCCACCCGCGGCGTGCTTGTCTGACGTGCCAGCGGGAACGACACTCACCTGCGCTCCCGTGTCGCACAGGTAACGGCGCCCGGAGAAGGTGTCCATTATGAACAGCAGGCTGCTCGAACGGCCGGCGCTCATCGCCACTATTGAGCGCCGGCCCGGGCGTTTTCCGACCTGTTGAAGGAGCATGGCGGATGACACTGCCGAGCTTCGTGGCCGAACTTGGCGTGGAACCAGCACCAGGTGGTGGAGCTGGAGGAGCGCGGCTGGCTCCGCCAGGCCGGTGGAGTTGGCGGGTTTCCCCGCGGTGGAGGTTTTCGCCGCAGCGGTGGGTGGGGCGTGGCGGCGGTCACGAGGTGCGTATCGGCATGCTGCGTATGCTGTATAAGCTGATGCTGTGGAACAGCAGCATCAGCAGCATCAGCAGCATCAGCCTCGAGGGCCGTGACGGCCACGCCGACTCTCGCCCGCGTGTCCGAAGCGGCGAAGTACCTGTCCGCCTCGGCTGCCAATGCTCGGGGTTCCGTTAGCCCGGTCCCGGCCAACGCGAGGCGAACCTGCGCTGGAAGTTGGCGACGGAAAAGCGCCCGGAATAGAGAACCGGGGGCTTCGTCGCCCAACAGTGACAGCATATGGTCCATTCGGACCGACGGGCGCGTGTCACCGAGCTCGGGGAGATCCAGGAGGCGGTCGGCCCGTGCGTCGTCCGTGAGGCCGAACGTGGCTAGGAGTAGCCGCTTGAGTGCCTCGTACTTGTGGCCGTCCGGTGGGTGGCGAAGGACGGACACAACTCGAGCGGCCGTGCCGGGCCCGAGGGAGGCGACGACGTGGCAATAGCGCGTGTCATCGCCGGTGAGGCGCCGAAGCTGAAATTGGGCTTCGGCCTGGACGAACCAGACTTCGGCCTGAGCCTCCCAAAATTCGGGAAGTTTGATGAGTTTGGCCATGGCAATGGCGTCGCGTGTGGAAGGATCGCTCTGGCAGATCCAACGTCGAGGGGGTCACCAGTAAAGCGCGGCGTTACGCGCGGTGCTTGCGAGCAAGGAGGAAGCGGACAAGCGGTAACTTATAAGCGTCTTTATTTCAGGAGCTCACTGTAACACTCGCGCGCTCCGGGCTGCGCGCCCGGTGTATATCATGAGGCCACGCCTACCCCTCAGGCGTGGCCACCGCCCACTTGGTGCGCGGAATGATGTCACCACGCCAGTGGGCTTTTGTGTCCGCCACACCATTATTCATTATCTGTGTGCCAAGGTTGAACAAGATCGGTAAATGCTTGTCCGAGAAATGTTTGAGGACGTGTTCAATGCTGGGTTTATTTTAACAACAAAAATGGCCGCCAGTCTACCAGTCAGCCATCTTTAATCAGATCGCAAAATAAAGTGGGGGCACGTGTATGCTATCATGAACTGTGCTTTTGCCAAGTTTGAACAAAATCGGTAAATGCATGTCCGAGAAATGGTTGAGGACGGACAGGCGATCGAGACCCAATCCAAAAGCCCCCGTTTCGGACAAGGTCCAATGATGGCTAATAACAATGCTAATGATACTAGCATAATATTTATGTTATTACAAAACAATATTAATACTAATAATATCCCCCCTCCCCAAGGGGGTTTCCTCCTTGAAGCGGTGTTAACGTGTATATATAGCTTATTGTGGCATTTTCGTGGGAGCAACAGCCTCTACCAGAAGTAAAAATAGAATAAACTGCAAACCCGTATGATTACCCTTTTACACAGTTGCTAATACTGTTGAGCACTAAACTGAAAAATTTGAAGGAATCCCGGCATCCATCCGTGAGGCAATCTATGCTTATCCCGTCGCCGATCGGACCTGATTGAAGATCTACTGTAGTCTATATACTCTAAAAGGGTTAATAACATGACACTTCCTGCCACTTTCATGGCATTTTGCAAGGCCGCTTCTAATAACAAAAGAATAACAACACTCTACAATGAATAATAACAATGATAATAGCATAATATTTAGTTTATTACAAAACAATATCCCCCCTCCACAAGGGGTTTTGTGACTTGCGATATTTCCCTCCTGCTCTCCCGACACCCTCACGGAAGTACATTTTATTATAGGGAATTTAGAATGGTGAGGTACGGTCTGATCTTTTCAATGATCTGATCTAACATAAGTAACAGAAACAATAATGGGAAATAATAACAAGACGACCCCTGTTGCTTTGGTAGTGAGCGGGTGTACTAGTGGAGTTTAAATGTACAATTGTGCATGTGCACACTGCACATATCAACTAATGTTTGTGGAATCAAGTGCTAATATTTGTTGAGATAATAAAAATTGGGATCTAAACCTGGTCCTTCAACATTCATGGATTGGCCTTTTCTTTTTCTCTTTCTCTTGTTGCACACACTACGCAGCCTGTCGGTTGGATCAAAAATGGTGTTGTGTGTGGCAGTTCACTGAACACTCCATGTAGAAAGCTTTGCTGTATGTGGATATGACAAATTAATTTTCACGTTTGTGGTGAACTCACCAATCCTCAATACTATATTTTGAGAGAGAGCTTCACAGTGAGTCTTTTTCTTCTTCCTCTTTTTAAAATTCCACAATTATTCCCAAGTTATTGTGGGGTTTGCCAGGGAAAGAAGCTTAGCCCACGTCTTTTACGAACTGGATAGCCAGGCCTGACGTTTGACTAAGGTTAGGGCAGGAATTTGGAATTTGTTCAGGGTGCCAGCAATACTTTGCCTACTTTTCGTGAAGGACACAATGTGATTATTTTTTTAAAATATACATCCACCAACTAATGTCGGCAGATGGGACACCCAGTTTAATATCCATCCGAGGAAAAGAACATACATTAATGAATCATCCAGCCTGTGCATCACGGGAATGATAGTTTATAGTTGACTCAAGATTCAAACCCAGACGAGACAGCTGTGAGGCGAGTGTGTATGCCTCTACCTTTTTGGCCATCCTGCCAGCCCACGCAGGTGGAGAGTAAGCCAGCAAAAAAGGAAGCTGCTGTTGCACTGTTGCAGTTTAAGATGTCATCTTGGTGACTCAAAAGAAGAGGATGCATTTGCTCGGGAGCCAGAGGGATAAAGCCTACATGGTCACGTTTGGAAAATATTTTCACACCGTCATCAACAAATGGCGCTTTCATATGATATTGATTCAGTACATTTATGCAATTATATGTGAACAAGGAGGGTCCTACTGAACTGCTGCTATGTTTGTGAGATGTTGCAAGGCAAGAAAGAGTTGCTGAGTTTTATCATTGGAGTATTGCACTTCTTTCTTTTTTTTTTGGCAAAGTGGGCCAATAGGTAAGAGGAGGAATTTGGGTCCTGTAACGTTTAAAACATACCAGACACATTGGCACCTGGTATCGGCTTTGGCATTTTAGGTAATGCTTTGAAATTCCTTTGTCTAGCCCTGCGATTTGTTTTCCCTCTCGGGCGTTCTATTCACGCATTTTGTTTGCGTTCATGGAAACTTGCCCATTCACTTCCCACGTCGATTTTCCCTTTATTTGCCATGGTGATGGCAATAGGAACACTTTAAATCCACATTTATATCTAAGTCAGACTGGGAAGGAACACCACCGAGGGTAGACATGAAGTATACCAAAGTTATGAAGCACTACCAAAGTGATGTGATGTACGACCAAAGGAATAAAAAGGGAGAACAAAAACCTTAAGACAGTAAGTATTAAGAATCAACCACAGATTGTGGATTGACATAACATGCAGATCATGCTAGATGGAGCGGGCAGAGTATCACATTTCTGGAGGTCTTTGTGAGACAACTGGGTTTTTCATTCACAGTTTGAGAGCGATTGGTCGTCATTCTGAGATGAGTTCAGTTCCAGTAGCTTAAAATTGAAAACCTTACTACTACCGCCTTCAGCTGGGTTTGTATACAAATTATATGGGATGCCAGTGTATTTACCACGAGGCTGCCATTGTTCTGCCGTTGCTGTTTTCACACCACAAAGTGTATCGTTTCATAAGGTGAATCGCACTGTGCATAGCAGGAGATCATGTCTGTTGTTTTGTCCCTCAATGTTATCTCTTTCAGCACACAATATTCTGTGCAATGCGGAATGGCTTGCTTTGTGGTGTGAGAAGCATTTGCAACGCCAATTAAGGCTTGGAGGCAATATTTCTGTTGTTGGATAACAGCTCGGGATAGCATTATAAAGTACACATCATGCTTGGCAAATGGAGATGTGAAACCATGACCTTTCTGGGCTGCTATGAGGTGGAAGAATAGGGCAGCGAGTTGTATGTTGTCTGATAGATAATTGAATGAAACATGGGTTATTTTTAATGTGCCGCAAACATAAATATAGGAACAACTAAAACGGTACTCGATCGCATACCTCTGCGAGGCTGAACAGTTTACGTTTTGGATCCTATTGCTAGGCTGGATCTGCATCCAGACCGGCACCCAAATCTAATCTGCTTGTTCTTGTCACATACCCAACTTCTCAACCAAGTTTCGTCTGAATCGGTCCATAACTTTTTGAGATATCGTGCTCACAGACGGAGACAAATATGGGTGAAAATATAATATCTGTCCACCGGCGGCATAGATAATAATCAGTTCAACTTGTGTTGGATTTGAAGTAAACAAACTGTTGTTTGTAGAAACTTTAGGATGAGTGGACGAAAACGTAATATGGTACATGTCTTTCCTTGCTTGGTAGGACAAGCACTTGGTGGATGGCAATGGTCTCTACACTTCGAGCAGGAGTGGCGGCCGCACTGCACATGGAGTCCTGTCAAGCTCACCGGACCATCTGACCAACCTCACGATCCAACAATGTATGGAGCGCTCATCTTAAATCCCCTCTCTTCCCACTTCCTCTCCATCTCTGCATCATTACACTTTTATATGGGGCTTGTGATGTCACTTGGCAATGGTTGTATTTGCGGCACTTCAATCCCAATAGTCGGAACTTGGGCAGCAGATAACATGCGACAGTGCAAACCTACTAATTCACCAAGCAGGCTGCATGATATGCTGGTGTGGATCAAAAGGGAGAATGTGATATTATCGGTTCACCTTAGCTTGTTTACCAATAACTTGTTATTGGCAACAAGCTGTTTCATAAGGAATCTTCATGTGTTTCACAGGGTGTATTAATTGAGCATTTGTGACATTTTAATAACATTTGTCGTGAGTGAAGTAGTTCTATAGCTGTTGGAAAGAATATTGCTTCTGGGTCGATGACATCACTGGTGACCAAAGCAAAATAGAGCTCAATAGTAATCTAGGACCATCAAGCTGTAGACTGTAGACTTGTGCTTGTGTAGAGTTGCACATTCTAAAATAGCAAAAATATTTTTTGGCACATACGTTTATACAGGTCGTGGACAAAAAAATTGAAACGCCAACAGAATATCATTTAGTAGGGTGTTAGGCCACCATGTGCATCCAGTACGGCCTCCAATTCACATTGATTTGATGGATGTGGAAACCACTGCTTTCAGTGCCTCTCCAGACAGTCCCACAAATGTTTTATGGGATTGAGTTCTAGCGATTGGGAAGGCCATGGAAGATGGGTAACTTGGCCCTCGTACTGCACAAACCACCCACTAACAACACGTGGCCTGTGGACTGGAGCATTGTCCTTTTGAAAGACACCCCTCCTGCAGGGAACAAATTCTGCATAATGAGATGCAGATGATCACTCAGAATGGTGATGTAGCTTGCTGCATCAATCCTGCCTTCTAATTAAATGAGTGGACCCAGGCTATGCCATGAAAATATGCTTCACACCAAAATGGAACTGCCAGAACCTTTTACTGGTGTAACCAGGCACTCGGGGCTGTATAGCTCCTTTGGCTGTCACCACACGTGCACACGTCCATTTGTCAAGAACATGGTGAAGAACGACTCATCAGACCATATTGCATGCCTCCAACGCTCTGCAGGACATTGCCTATGCTCTTTGCACCACTGGATCCACAAACGGGCATTGCCAGGTCTTATGAGTGGTTTGTGCATAGCAACCCGACTATGGTATCTCTGTGAAATTCCCGTCTGCTTTTGATGATACGGGATGCTCACGACCCACGCTGAACTCCGCACAAATTTTGTCCGCCATTGCCCTCCTGTTTTTCTTCGCAGTCTGGCCTAATGCCAATGCATCACACCTGTCGATTATGCACATTTGCCCACTGTTACCCTTCAATGAAGATGTCTTTACCTATTTTTCCGAACATTAATCACCTTTGAGACAGTTCCTCGCAACACATTAGCAATTTCTGCAGTCGTTGTCACTGAAGCACCTGCCAAATGCGTACCAACAATTGCACCAGGTTTAAAGTCACTGAGGCCTCCTCTTGCGTCGATGCTGGCTCTTAATACTGGACTCGAGATGCAGCCTGCTTGTATATACACGACAAGAGGACTGCTGGGAAGACAGATTTGCATATTTCGCGCAACAATCTCGTATGTGTGGCGTCCCCTTACTTTGCATATATGTTGTACTGCCAATATACCCTGGTGTATCCATTTTTTGTCCACTATCTGTATATTGGCAGAGACTTTCATTTCTGTCCTTGTGTTTATAACAGAGTAGCTCATGAATTGACATTTATATCTACGACTAGAAAGTTTTTGTGGACGAATCCACAATGTATTCATCAAAGACTGGCTGTTTAGGCTGAGTAGTCAACGACTTGTTTCATTCTTCACTGGAGGGTTTGATTCCTTTTACTCGCTCTCACCTACCTGCATTTGGCAAGCATTCAAGTCTGCTAAAAGCACCTCCATATGGTTTGAGGGGGGACGTCGTCTTCCAGTGGACTTAAATAGGCTGAAAAACAATGTAAGGTGTGGTGGAGGTGGGGTTGTGAGTAATCGATCGCATATTCATTTTGTTCTTTGGAGATGTTCTCCTCAACGACCTGTTCGATGTGACCATAATTCTGCTTACATACTTACCTGCAACGATGCCTGAAATTATAATTCCACAACTCTGCAGCACATATCCTCATCAATCTAGTTGCACATTTCCACCCCTGCCTGCATTTTTTTTTTTTTTTGTATACTAGATCGAGGCTCATACAAGATGAGGCGTGGAGCATTAATGACAAAAAAACAACAAATGGACACATAAGACGAAATAAAGGGAGCGGGAGACGAGATAGGGAGAGAGGGGGAAGCACACAAGTACAACATTTGAGGGCAGGGACATCGAGAGATCTGTGGGAGGTAGAGGGCTTGGGGGGGAGAAGGCGTGGGAAGGGGGGAGGTGGTGGAACAGGTAAAAAAAACAACACATGGACACTGCTAGGACTTCCAGGAAAGAAGTCGGTATTTCAGAAAAGTGGATCTGGGGTGAATTAACAGATGTAGAAAAGATCAAGGTTTTGGATGGGGGAAGATAAGAGATGGTGGTGAACAGCTGTTTTTAAAGACCTGGAGGGATGAGTTGGATTGAAGAGAGTGAGGGAATTTGTTCCAGAGGTGGGAGAAAAGAGGAATGAAAGAGTGAAGGTGAGCAGAGAGTCTTGATTTTGGCAGTTTCACCAGAATAGGGTTGCAGGCAGATCTTGTGCGACCTGTAGGAGTACTTGGGGGACAGAGCACAGACAGGGATGGGAGGGGGGGGGGGGCTAGGCCAGAGAGGAGTCGGTAGAAGACAGAAAGACCACCAACCTGCCTGCGGTGAGTGAGTGAAAGGCCCTCACAATCGGCTTCATTGCGGGAGATGTCAATGATTCTGAAAGCTTTGGTTTCAACAGCGTGAAGGTGAGCGAGGTGAGGCAGGAGCACCAGCCCAGAGGGGAGAGCAGTATTCCATTGAGCTGTAGATGAAATCCTTGTATGTGGAGAGGAGCTCAGTTGTGCCAAGGAAGGACGTCACACGACGGAGAATGCCCGTTGGTGACTGGCTTTGGAGGCCAGCTTGGAAATGTGTTTTTCCCAGGAAAGATCATGGCAGATTGTGAGACCCAAGAGATTGAGTGACAGAACATCTTGGAGAGGATTGTTGAGAAAGTAGATGGGAGGGTTGTCGAGGCGATCTTTTCGAAGAGACATAGTGAGAGTGTGAGATTTGTCAGGATTGAAAGACATGTTCCACTTGTTTGACCAGTCTGTGATTTTGACCAGGTCTGCAGACAGTGAGGAGGCTGCAGACTGCCTATCTGAGGGATGAGGTATGGAGCGGCAGAGAGTGGAGTCATCAGCAAAGAGATAGAGAGGATTTTCCAGAGTCAGAGAGATCATTGATGAAGACCAGAAAATGCACAGGACCCTGAACACTTCCTTGGGAACTCCAGCCTGAACAGGAAGGGGAGATGAGAGAAATCAATTCAGGGCCTCACATTGACTATGACCAGAGAGGAAGTCCGCAAGCCATGCGTGGAGATTTCCATGGATACCATAGGAGGAGAGTTTGATGAGCAGAGCGGGGTGCCAGACCGTATCAAAGGCACGTGATATGTCAAGGGAGACAGCTCTAATTTCCTGTTTGACATTGAGGACCTCCATCCATTGTTGAGACAGCAGAAGCAGCATGTCCATAGTAGAGTGACCTGGTCTGAATCCAAATTGATGATCAGAGATCAAGCCATTGGAGAAGAGGAAGGATTTGATATCCAAAGCAATGATGGATGCCATGACTTTGTTGATGATTGGGAGCAGGCTGATTGGTCTGTAGTTGCAAGGATCTGTTTCTGCATCTCTTTTTGTCCACAGCAGTAATGTTGGCTGATTTCCAAGCTGAAGGCAGATGACCTTGAGCAAAAGAGAGGGTGAAGAGAACAGAGCAAGAGGGTGTGAAAGAGTGGCAGAGCAGGATTTTAGGACCCGTGGGCTGATGCCGTCTGGTCCAGTTGCAGAATCAGAGTCGAGGATTAACAGAAACTTCTCCACCTTGTCAGGAGAGAAGGACACAGAGTCCAAGAGATGCTGGGTCCAACTGGGTACGGTGGGTACAGAGAGAGACGGGTTTGGAACAAAAGATTTTGAGGCAAACAGAGTTGAGGCATTCAGCTTTTTCACGTGCGGAGTCAGCTGTGTAGCCGTTTGAGGTAAGGGAGGGGATGCAGGGGGAACAAACACCAGAAACAGATTTGACAAGACGCCACCAGGATTTGGAAGATGGAGACAGGTTTGAGAGTTCACTCTGGGGAGTAGAGAGATATTGTTTCCTGACTTTCCTGAGGATAGACACACACTTGTTTCGGGCTTTGTGAAAGGAAATGAGAATGCCTTCCGTTGGATTTGCCTTCCAGGAGGCGAAGACAAGTTGTTTCAGGGCAACTGCCTCACCACAAGATTCCGTGTACCATGGACGGGAGGAAGGGTATGTCAACTGAAGTCGGGATGGGATAAATCTGTGCATGAGAGAGAGCAGTTTACTTTGGAAGAATTCCCAGGATGAGTTGATGTCAGAGGCAGTAGAGATGAGAGACCAGTCCAGATGATTTATGGCTGCTTGAAGACCGTGCTAGTTGGCCTGAGTGAAATGCCAGACTCGTCGATGTTGAGGAGGCTCTCTGAGAACGGCCAGAGTGATGTCCACTTTAACAAGCATATGGTCAGATGAACCGATTGGAGCAGAAGAAGAGCAGCCAACATTTGCAAGGAAGTTTGTCATAACCATGTCTCGAAGAGAAGATGCTCCGTTGGCTGAGATCCGGGTCGGGAAATTGACAGATTGTGTCAGTCCCAGTGAGTCGCAAAAGTCCTTTGCTTAGGTGCCATGGCTGGTGAGAGAGGTACCCACACCCAGCCAGCTGGCATGATGACAGTTGAAATCACCACATATGAGGAAGATAGAGTTGGGATGAATAGATAGAAGTTGGTCCATGTTATCAGACAGCGTGATGTAGATGGAGTCATCACTGTTTGGTGGACGGTACAGAACACATATTAACAAAAGGTGGGAGTGGAGGGGAAGCCATAGCCAGAGGTACTCCTGGGGGTGGGGTGGAGAGAGGGCAGTGCAGGGAGAGTGAGGAAGAGAGTTTTTGATAAAGATAGCAATCCCACCTCCAGGACGAGGCTCAGGTCTATCATACCGGAGGAGGGAGTAACCAGGGAGAGATATTATGGAATCGAGCATAATTACGTTTTATGAACTTTGTGTATAGACTTGACTTTTCACATGTCCCAATAAAAATAACAACATTAATTCAACCAAACTTGGCGGTTGAATTGGTGAGGGCGTTCACTCTGAGTCTAGGAGGTCGGCAGTTCGGACCCCGGCTGAGTCGTACCAAAGACTAAAGAAAATGGTACGTGCTGCTTCCTTGCTTGAGGCTCACCATTTAAAAGGATAGAGTGTGGACAAACAACTATAGGTTGGCAACCTTGGTGCAGGCTTTGGGTGGCCTAATTTCCTCCTCCTGCGTTGAAGTTCCTTTCCATGTAAGAGAACATTTATTATTCCGCCACCTGAAGGTGTATGGAGGTTGTGTTTTTACTCCTGTCTGTCTGTTTGCTTGTTTGTCTGTCTGTTTGTGAACAATATATCTCAAAAGGTTTTGGACAGATTAAGACGAACCCTGGTGGACAGGTTGTGTGTGTGCCAAGGAAGAATCGATTTTGATTTTGGTGAAGATCCAAATGCAGATCCGGATAAAATGATTTTTTTTTTCTATTTTGAAGTGATTCCTCACCTTCCAGTGATAAGGACAAAACAATATATAGCATGATATTTCAAAAAGTCGTGGATGAGTTGGTTGGGCGACAAGAAGAAGGCAATTAGATTTTGGTTGAGGTCTAAATCCAGGTCTGGCCCAACAGTGGGATACCAAACTTAAACTGCTCAGCCTGCTGCAGGTATGCTCTTTACAAAGTGCTGATCTAGTTTAATATTGTTATTAGTCCCTTACCGGTGTACACCGGAGGGGACTATAGGTTTGCACGCCGTCCCTCCGTCTGCAAGTCTGTCCGTCTGTCAGTCCGTCAGTCTGTCCGTCCGTCAGTCCGTCAGTCCGTCACGCAAAGAACAGTTTTCCGGACTTTTTTTCTAAACCCTTAATGCTAATGATTCCAAACTTGGCACATGGTATCCTCATGATAAGTTACAGATCAAGTTCGAACCTCACGACGTTTCGATCATTTTTGACAAAGTTATGGCATTTTGAACTTTGGTAATTCTGATAATTCTGATGATCCTTAACTCAATGCCATTTTAAGTTTTAATTTCCTTTAAAAAAGATTTTCTCTGCAATAATAGGACCGATTGAGATCAAATTTTCACCGTAGGGGGACTCGGTCTGTAGAATATTGTAATGGTAATTATGACGTCACAGGTCACGTGGTTCGGCCGCCATATTGTTTTTCGTGAAAACACGAAATCCCCCTTTTCTCTGCAAAGGCTGAACAGATCGAGGCCAAACTTTTCAGGCAGAATCGCATACCCATGGAGAAACAAAAAAGTCAACGAGCATGACGTCATGCATCACATGGTTTCAGAGTTATGACGTTTTTAAGCATGAACCATTAAAACCGAGCCGCTCCCTCATTTTTGATCCAATCGAGGGGAAACTTCACAGATCTGTTCAGCATGTCAGTCTACTAAAATGTCCTTTTGGAATTTGCGATAGGGCACGTGGTTTGGCAGATATCGTTAATTCAACGAAAATATTTTTTTAAATGGACATCTCTTATTTATTCTAGAGTTATCCTCAAGCCGCACCGTGTGCCCTCAGCATCGTCTCACGATCGTCAAAAGCGCGACACAGCGTGCGCTTTCAGGAGGGGCGGAGCCAAGTCGAGCAACATATATATATATACACATCGATCATTGATCGTGAACCGGAAAATATAATAAATTACTGATATTTAGCGACTCGAAAGGTTCTTTATCAACAACTTTTTTTTGTCGTGCTTCTGCTGACCTGTCTGCAAGGTGTATAAATCGAAGTCCCGAGTGCGAATCACAGGTGAGCCCGTCCTGAGATAATTAGCGATTGGGAACGAACGAACGATTCAGAACCTGTGGGTAAATAACCCTTGGTAATTTCCCCAAGTTTTCCGGACGACAGACTGCCGGTAGAGGACATGTATTGCAGCGCAATACTCAGAATGCTTGTTATTTAAGGCATGAGTACAGTGAGCTGTGCCATTCTACATTGGTGCCTATATCGGGAAACGTGAGAGAAATTATGCAATCCCAAAACGTTTAATGGAGAAAGTCAAAGACCACTATCACAGTATGGGTAATTAATTCTAAATGTTGTACAAACAGCATGTTTTGTAGATTAAGGGTTTAGTGTTATACATGTAGTCTGTTTACAACCCCAAACCCTTAATCTACCAATGTTGTAAAAAAACAAAAACAAAAATACAGAAGTCCTGAATCGTAGCTAATATTGTGCCGAATTAACTGCCCTTGTATACGGGACAAATAAAACTACGGCTCGACGGTGCACTAAACCATTTTTTTTTCCACCAATTGGTCGCACTTTGTAAATGTTGGTGTGTATTTTCAAAAACTACAAAAAAAACAAACTGTCTGTTAACAACCCCATTTATGTGGGTATGGATTTTATCTTAAAACCAAATGTTCTGCAAAATATTTAGTTGCTACTGCACATGCAAAGGTTTTCACCTATCAGAATTTTTCACAAAGATTATTTTGATTTCCTGGTGTGATGTAGTGTGCCGACAAATGCTGCTTTCCAACCTGCAAGGAAAAGGAAGGAATATATTTTTTATTTTTCTGGTGGTCCACCCTGTATAACTGCTGATTTGTCATCAAAGAATGGTTGTTTAAGTTAAATACTTGTTTCATTCTCCACAGGTGGGTCTTGCAATTGTCACTTTTGTAAAGTAACTAAGAAACAAAAAAATTATTACAATTTGGAAATGTCAAATCTGATCGTATAAAACACTCTCTTTGATGCTCATAAAGCTCGTACTTTGATTCTACCATTTGGCGAAACTTCATGCATATCGTGTTCTTGCTTTGATTCTGCTACAACTTTTACTCACTTGGCAGTTGTAACTTGGCCGTCTAATCGGTTTCGCATTTTCACATCGAAATGACAGTGCTGCCAACGCGTTTTCGCTCCAGTCTTTTTTCCTTCAAAGACGGTACAGCATTTCTCTTGTTGAACCGGTCGTGTTGTCATCGTAATATGATCACATGTGGTCTCCGCAAGCATTACGTCCTGTAGTTGTTACGATGGAGTTCATTCCAACCCTTGATCTTTCTTTTTAGCAGTTTGTGCGTGTCGTGTTCTTACTTGCATGGTTTAAGTCTGCAGTACTTGTCGCGTATTTTGTCACCGTAAACTCGCTGGAATGCATACACCTTACCCCGCGCAATGAAACATTAATGCGCTGCATTGTCCGCTAATACCTGTGCTGTGAATCTACTCCGGGTTTTGGTTTCGCTCCGCATTCACGGACAGCAAGCGATCTTCCCTCTGTCCTTGTCCTGCCCTGTACCTGTCCATCCCAGCGTTTCCCTGCATGGAAAGCGGTGGCTGGCTGCACAGGAACTCCCCCCGCAGGAATGAGAAAAACGCCGCCCGAGGTACAGTTCGCGCCGATCGCGCAGCCCCTGTCTTTGCCTTTGGCGAATCCATGCTCTGCGAAGTTCTATCAAACGGTATAGAACAGGTGGTTCGACCTCTCGCTGTGCCAAGGTGGGTTTGGACCTGACCTTATAGGCGTCGTACAAAATGATAGAGGTGTGTGTTGTAGTTCTGACACACTGGGTAGGGTGTTTTGCTCAAGCTACATAAGCCTTCGATTAACCTTAGGTTTGCTGTCCGCACGGTAGTGGATTATCTTCTTGATTTCAGCTTCGCTTTCCTGCTGTGGACTTGTGGCGGGGAAATGAGGAGGGGACGCAACTCACCGCTACCTTAAAGTCCCCACTCTCACCTGCCCCTTACCATTTCCTCCAACATTTCTCACTGTCCTTTACTCGTTGCTTGTTCTCGGCACAGTATTGAGAGCGAGGCGAGGATTGCAATTGAGGAAAGGAATTTCGGTTGTCAGAGATTTCACCTGAGCTGCAGTTTTTACTCAAATCGGAGCTATGGATTCAAATTGCTTCGGAGTTTTGGTTTGACTCTTTATTTATTTTTACAACAAAAATTAATTTTCCTCATTCTCAGGAAGGAACGTTTTTCTCCCATAGTAATTATTGAACGACTTCCCTGTGCAGTTTTTGTTTCCTGGAGACAGTATCAACATCAATGAATATTCCTTTCAGCACATCCTTTCCAAAAAGTTTCAATTTTTTGTGTTGTTTTTTTTGGTTGGGTTAGTTTGTGACATGTTCTGTGTTCTTGTTTGAACCACCCAAATGATTAATATGATGGAATTTTTTCGATTGGAACCACTTTTGCTTGTGATGCCTTTCAGCAAATGCATCAGATGTCACACATTCTAATTACCCTTCTCTGATTCTTTTATTTTATCCTTCTCTGAAATTTAATTTTCCTGTGCATTTCCTTTCAAGGAACTTGCTAAAGGCTTTTTCTTTATTACCATAGCAATGTTGTTTAGAGAGTTTTAAGTTGGACAGTGTTATTTCATGTTATGTAATGTTATCACTGCTTTTGCAGGAAGAAAAATTTCGCTATTGGTATTTCGCCACCTATTCGTGTAACCGACCTTTAATTTTTACGACCATTTTTTATTGCAGTTTTAACCTCTTGAATGCCATTGGCTGATGAATTGGCCTTGTTTGTGTAGTATGGTGGCAATTATCAATATGATACCTTTTACTGTCACCAATGTGACCCTTTACCATACTAAATCCAAGATTCCTGATTTAACTTCGACCCCGATGCAGTGACGGGCCCAAATGGCATTGGTGCCCATGTTCTCTAATCCTCCTTTTGCTTCTCTTGCTTCGCTGTTTGCACTCTTAAGCTTCTCTTTCTCCTTTGGCCATCTCCTGTCTGCCTGTAAGTAAGTATCTGCCGTCCACAAGAATCTTGCAAAAACAGATCCTTATCAACTATGTACAGACCAGTAATCTCACCTTGTATTATATGTAAAGTCATGGAATCCATCATTGCTGCTGATGTCATCTTTCCTGTTTTCAAACAGCCTATTATTGTCTGACCACCAGTTTGGCTTCTGTCCCAGCCACTTAACTTTTAATGCTGCTGTTCCTCTCAGCAATGGTTGTAGGCCCTAAAATCCAAAACCAGTGGCCAGGACTGTCTGTCTCCCTGGACATATCTCAGGGATTTGACATGGGTTGGCATCCGGCTGCTTTGCTTGCCAAGCGCACTTCCTGTGGTACACATTTGATTTGATGTACCATGCACTTTACAGAGCATTTGTACTGCTGGAGCATTTTCTTGGCAAGGGTTATAATGGATGTTTTGCCATTGCCTTTCCAGCATTGATTGTCTGCTCCAGAACAACCACCTTTTCTCATACTGTTCAGACTTCTATTAAAGGCAATGGTAAAACACAATAATTCGTATTAGTACTCACTTTTATCTTGAACCATAAGGTTGTATACTGACAACAATATGCACTAACATACAGAGCTAGCGGTGTTGGGCTAGCGGCCTGGGTGCCGGCTTAGGATTCCTAGGATCCTGGGTTCGAATCCCGGTCAATCGCTGAATTAACGCCAGGGGGGTTGACTCAGCCTGTCATCCTTCCGAGGTCGGCAAATTGAGTACCAGTTCACTGGTAATTCCCTGCTTGTCGTTAAAGGCGGCAAAAAGGGTTGGCGTCAGGAAGGGCATCCGGCCGTAAAACATTGCTTCAAAAAGGGGACCGAAAAACAACAACAACCACAGTTCCCGAAAAAGGCCAACCCCCGCTTGCGGGGAAAAATGGCCTCTAAAGGTGGTTTTATACAGAGCACATGTGGTTGCGAAACTAGTCCTTCCTGCTTACTTCCTGCCAAGGCTGATGCTATTTCTTGTAGTGGTGAGTCTGGTTATATACAACTTATGAGGATTAAATGGTTATAACATTTCTTGGGAATAAAATTTTGCATGACTCCTCTCTTATCCTTTTAATTGCTGAGCGTCAAGCAAGCATAAGAATTTAGTATTTTTTTCCCCCATTTTTACCATTTTAAAAATTTGTAATATTTGGTAATACTTGGTAATAAAAATTACCATTTTTAAAGTCTTTGGTATGATTTGACTGGGGTTTGAACCACTGACCTCCCAGACTTAGAGTGGATGCTCAAACCATTACTCCACAGAGTTGCCTTAATTCCTGGACTTCTGACCTCCATTCATTGAGTCTATCCGTTCCTAACAATGGAACCTTCTCCTCTCGTCTCTCAATGGAGGCTAGAGTGGCCCGAGGCCAGAGGTCGCGATACGAGGGCCGTAACAGCTATTGCTAAACTTGGTGCTTTCCGGATATATGCATAATGATTTGTTAGTAATTTAAACAACACATTTATTGTGACACATATATGAGGTGTAGTAATTTGGCAGGGTGGGCTGCATGCATTTCGCCTTTATGTTTATGGACACGGCTCGGTTTTCCTTCTTGGGTCGGCCCTGCAGGGAATTGGTGGACCGAGAGTGTGGGGCTTGGCAGAGATTCTGAACAAGGAGGATTGATCAAGCGAGATGAGGATTTCACAAGGGAGTCGATGATCGAACTGAGTGGCAGAAATTGAGTTTGAAAAGCAGTTACTGTGTTTATTTTGAAATTTTACTTTTTTGCTTTGGTGAAGGAAAAGTGAGGAGAGGAGTGAGGTGGGTGGGGGAGGGCAGTCGAGTATTGAGGGTGAAAACGAGAACAAGGGATGAGGTGAGCGGCGAAAGGTGTGTGTGTGTGTGTGTGTGTGTGTGTGTGTGTGTTTGTGTGTGTGTGTGTGTGTGTGTGTGTGTGTGTGTGTGTGTGTGTGTGTGTGTGTGTGTGTGTGTGTGTGTGTTTTTTTTTCTCTCCATAATTTGGGTTTTCGAAGGTGGAACAGAGTCCTCTCAGGACTCGAAGTATCCACCCCCCCCCCCCCCCCCCCCCCGCTTCAGTGAAGGAAGTTTTGTTTTGCTAAGTTGTGAAGTTTTGTTGTTCTCAAGAGTTTTGTTCCAAGGGCTCTTTTCAGGATCGTCACTGAGTCCCGTACAGCCTCCAACTGTAGATCGTTTGTGGCAATGTTCCCAGGGATGGTTTTTAAGATCTCTGTAAGGCTCTTATTTATCATTCCCGCTGCCCCAATTATCACTGGTACAATTTTGGTGCTCTTCAGCTCCCAATATCTTTTCACTTCATTCTTGAGGTCTTGGTATTTGGTGATTTTCTTGATTTCTGCATTATTTTGGCCAAAAATCGCTGGGTACTATTATCTCAATCAGCAATGCTGTATTTTCCTTTTCGTTCCTGAGTACCCCGCTATTCGCGGTTCCGCTATTTGCGGAATCCGCATATTCACGGTTGATAAAATGTGAGATTTTTCTCTATTCGCGGAAAAGTGTCCTGCGAAATCGCAGTTTTTTTCTACTTGCAGCTGTGTCTGCGAAAGCGTGTTTTTTTTTTTACTTTTGTGTTTTTTCCCTTATTCACGGCCGTTTTCCGCGAATACGCGGTTTTAAAGGGGCGCAATTTTTTTTTTCTATGAGCTGTTAGCTTGACACGAGCTTGACTCTTTCGCCAGCCATGTATAAAGCAGCTGGACATACCTACGCAAAAAAACATATACCAGCTGCGAACTCGACCTGCTTCTGCAGGCGCTAGCTTGACACATTTATAAAACTCATCTTTCACCATCCATGTATAACCCAACTGGACATGCGTACGCAAAAAAACATCTTCTACGAGTTGCGAGCATGACCTGCTTATACATTTACTGCTATATGTGTGGCGTTTTCATGGCTTTCTCTCTGCCAGCTACGAAAACAAGTCAACCCCGCAAATTATAGAATGCAAACGCTTCATTAAATCTATTACAGTTTGCAATTTACGGTAAAGCATCATCAGAGATCTTACATAATGAAAACGCTTCGGGGAATGTTCCATCAGCTGCGTAAACATGTCAACCCCTCGAATTATAGAATGCAAATGCTTCATTAAATCTATTATTGAAATTATCAGATAGGCTCGATACACCATTATCCAATAACATCCCTCACAACAATGGACAGAGTATTCACCCCTCCTGCAGATACCCACAATGCTCACATTCCTACATATACAGACTGTGTCCTCGATCTCGATCATTATTCTCGTCCCGTTGCTTTCACCTGCGTTTTTGACTCTCGCTCTGCTCATCATTCAATCATGGCTCCCAAGTGCAAGACCATTGCCAGAGATGCGTCGACGACCAAGAGGCAGAAGAAAGTGATGAGACTGAGCCAGAAAGTGGAGCTGCTCGACCGGATTTCGAGGGGAGAGAGTTCGGCCTCTGTGGGCAGGCATTACGGCGTCAACGAATCCACCGTTCGCTACATACAGAAGAAAGAGAAGGCGATTCATGAGAGAGTTTCAGCGAGCGCTGCATTGAGTACGAAGGTGGTCACCCATGTCCGGAATGTCCACATGGAAAGGATGGAGAAGACTCTCAGAATATGGATCGAGGACAACACGCAGACTAGGGACTTCATGCTGAAAACCATGATGCTGAACAGCTCCCTAAACCCACTCACCGAGGACAACTTGGAGGCCATTCCAAAGGTTTCCGAGGAGGAGGAGGCAGGCAGTGATGAGGAAGAGGTGCCGAGGTCTAACGCCACAGTCCAGTTCCTGGGCGAGTTGCTGCAAAAGATCCGGGCGCTTGCGTTCAAAAATATTTTAAACTGAAAATTTTTTCCTCTATGAATCGGGCACTGCTGGGAAACTATAACCTATCCCCATTTTCCCCACTGAAACAATGTCGCGGCATACATTTGTGGGATTTTCATCGACCTTTGCGGATTTTTGTCGACATTCGCGGGTTTTGTCCCGTCATTTGCGGGACTTTCATCGACCTTAATGGATTATCGTCGACATTCTCGCGATTTGCCTCACCATTCGCAGATTTTGCTTCGCCATTCACTGTTTGGTCCTCTCTATTCGTGGATTTTCGCGACTCTGCAACCTATCCCCCCTTTTTCCATTGAAACAATGCCCCCTATTCACGGTTTTGCAATTCGCGGATTTTCCAGGAACGTATCCCCCGCGAATAGCGGGGTCCCACGGTACCATGTCCGGTCACAATGCTTTGTTTTCTGTGTTCATGCTCGATGGAATCATCAGGTCATACGTGAGCATTATGTCCTTGTTTTCAATGGTGGCTTTTGGTTCATGTTCCACAAGTTTTGTGGAACTGGGATATTGGAATTCCTGCAGATGCCCCAGTGGAGTACTCTACATAGTTTGTTGTGCCTTTAGGTGTACAGCTGCTCTGACATGAGTTTTTTTTTTTTTACATCCCGATAAGAGGTGACTCGTGCTTTCTGTTTCTACCTTGCAGAACCTATATTTGTCTGATTGACTCAGTCCTGTCATCTTTTTAAATCCATTGGTGTAGTGTCCTTGGTCTTGGGCATTAATAATGATTCGTTTTCCATCCCAGTTGAGCTGACCTTCTTAGCCATTCCAGTGATCCTTCTTTGTGTATCCCCAATCTGTCCAACTCTTTCTTTTATATTTCCCTGGTCTTTTGTCTTTCTTCCAGTTGTCACTATATATATATATTGTTGCGGATCTCGAGCTCGTCGACGTACTGAGGGGGGATTAAGCCCTGCTCCCCCTCGAGCTTCGAGTCCACAAGGCCGCTACCCACTCTACACTCGTGGGGGCGGATTTCTGAGCAATTCCAGCCGCCAAACCCGCAGCGAGCGCGTGGAAGGGTTTCCGGTCACAACCCGGGTACCTTCGATACACGCCGCCGCGAGGACGGGGGCTGGACCTCACACGAGTCACGCTGGTCCGATACGCCCGAGCGGTTTGCGTGTCGCGTAACTCGTGCCGTTAATTACTATGAATCCGATCGAGCGGTTTTAACTCGTGCAATCCGAGGCCAATGGTGAAGGGACGAAAACGGCCAAGTTAGAAACAAGCACAGGTTTATTCACAAATGTACACTGGTGAGAGAAAAGGGACACAGAAGAGAAACTTAACACTCCTTACTTCCGTTTCCCAGACAAGGGCCCTGTGACTTGCTTGGGGAAGGGGAGGAAGAAGAAGACGCGCACGAAGCGCGGCCGCTTAGTGCAGGTCGCCCTGGACGGCTCATTGGGCGTTTCCCCTCGAGGATGTTCGCGGCAGGGACATCGACCTCAGTCGTGCACGAACGGGAATCCACGCAGCGTGTCCCAAAGTCAGCGAGGCAAAAGCGCACGTGCAGGGAGTCCAGGCAGGGAGTCCAGGCAGGGAGATCGTCAGAGTACAGGGCCAACGAGAGAGATCGTCCTGCGAGAGCCTGAATCCCAAGAGAGCGAGGGCAAAAGAGAGACCAGAGCCAGGGAGAACGGGGGCAGCAGAGAGAGAGAGTTCGGGGGTCCGGGCCAGGTCTTATATCCCCCCGGAGCCCCACTAGAATGTTCCACGGGCCTCCACTGCCCGCCGGGGGTCACGTGTCGTGATAGCCCCTCATCAGTTACTCCCCTTAGTTCTCATTGGCCGCCGTTGCTGGCCGCTCCCCTTTAGCTCTCATTGGCCGTTGTTGCTGGCCACTCCCCTTTAGCTCCCATTGGCTGTTTGCTGCTTACCAGCCACGCCCTCCAGCTCCCTCCTCGGGCCTGCTCGACTTGTCCTAGGCCCATCACATGGCATTCCAGGCCCAATGAGGCCTACCCTTACCTGCCTCAACGCATACTAACACTGGGAAGGAGACTATACTTCACATTTAATAAGAAATAACTGGCAAATCGAGGCTACATGTTGTGGTGCAACTAACTAAAGGGGGGGTTGCCTTTATTCCAAAAACCGCAACAATATATATATATATAGCGAGATGAATATATATATATATATATATATATATATATATATATATATATATATATAGATAGATAGATAGATAGATAGATAGATAGATAGATAGATAGATAGATATATATATATATATATATAAATATATATATATATATATATATATATATATATATATATATATATATATATATATATATATATACTGAAACGCAAAAGAAACTTACCACCTTTGAAACCTTTAAATATCAACAATAACACTGCGTGTAGTAAATGTGTGAACTTATTTGTGGACAATAGTGTCCTCACTGTCAGACAAAATGGTCACAGATGGTCACTTGAACCTTCAATGGTCACTTCATAGCACAGCTGTTGAACAGCCGTTTTGACTGTCAGTGATTAGCCAAGGGGTACGGGATGATTTTAATGAGCTGCACGTGATGTCTTGATATTGGCTTTAAAAAGGCCAGTGCAAAATGGGCATTTTGACCAAAAAATTTGACCATTTTGACCATTTTGACCAACTTCAAAAAGACCGAAAACGCAAAAGAAACTTACCACTTGTTTGAAATGTAATAAAATTGTAACAGTTCAAAATAAAACAAACCAACAATTGCTAATTGAAACATTGGCATTTTATTGATGACATGTCAAGTTTTTGACCAAGATGCACCATCTCATCAGTTTGTTCTACAGTACAGAACAGCACAGGGTGCAATGTCAGTCCCCTTTCAATAGCGTGTGTGGCCACCATTGTTTTGGATACAGGCAGTGCATCGTCGGCGTATACTGCCTACCAGTCTTTGGATGGATTGCTGCTGGATTCTGTCCCACTCAGTCCTCAATGTCTGAAGCAGCTCTGCCCGTGTCCTGGCCCTGCCAACTACGCGTCTCCCAAGCTCATCCCACAGGTGCCCTATGGGATTCAGGTCAGGGGAGAGCGCAGGCCACTGCATGGTGTTGATGTTCTCGCCTTGGAGAAATGCAGTGGTAAAGCGAGCAGCATGGGAACGAGCGTTGTCATGCTGAAAGGTTCTCAGTTCTGGGTGGTCTAGCAGGAATGGCAGCAGATGAGGTCGCAGGATGTTATCCACATACCGCTGGGCATTAAGATTCCCATCCACAACCACCAGTGGCGTCCTGTACCGGCCTGATATGGCGGCCCACACCATCACATTTGGGCCACCCCACCTGTTGGCTTGACGCATGCAACAATCGGCATATCGCTCGCCAGTTCTTCTCCAGACACGCTCACGCCCATCAGGACTGTCCACACAGAACCTTGACTCATCGCTGAAAGCGACCTCGTTCCACTGCGCCAAGGTCCACCGCTGATGCTGCTGGCACCATCTCTGTCGGTTGCGGCGATGGGCAGCCGTCATCACGGGGCCTCTGTATGGTCTTCTGGCAGTCAGACCATAGTCATGCAGACGTCTTCGTGCAGTATCATTGGAGATCCGTGGGTTTGCACGCTCCGGAGTTTCTGCCGCAGTGCGGGATGCTGGACGGAATCTATCCTGCAGGTGACTTCGGACCATCTGCCTGTCCTGCCTTGCAGTGGTGACTCTTGGCCTCCCTGATCGAGGTCTGTCATCTGCAGAGTTGTGGAGGGTGTCTCTGTCCACCAGGGCCGATATCATCTGGTGTGAACAGCCAAGGCGACATGCCACCTCACGGTAGCTCAGTCCGCCTTGCAGCATGCCCAGGGCACGCTGCCGTTGATCCCTTGACAATCGTGGCATGTTGATTGAAATGCCCATTTTGCACTGGCCTTTTTTAAGCCAATATCAAGACATCACGTGCAGCTCATTAAAATCATCCCGTACCCCTTGGCTAATCACTGACAGTCAAAACGGCTGTTCAACAGCTGTGCTATGAAGTGACCATTGAAGGTTCAAGTGACCATCCGTGACCGTTTTGTCTGACAGTGAGGACACTATTGTCCACAAATAAGTTCACACATTTACTACACGCAGTGTTATTGTTGATATTTAAAGGTTTCAAAGGTGGTAAGTTTCTTTTGCGTTTCAGTATATATATACATATTGTTATAGATCGCGGTTAGATGTTATAGACCGAGCGGTGGTTTAGAACCGCGACCTAACAAAACTCACCCGATTCACCCAGACTTTGGCCGTATCGCACCCCAGCTGCTCAATGAGGGAAAAGACGAAAACGACGCAATGCAAAGAGGAAAATGAAGACAAACAGGTTGGAAATACTACTAAATTTATTCCTACTATTTACACACAAGCAACAAAAAACAATTCAGTTTATTTACAAGTACAAGACGCATGTGACACAGTGCAAATTTAGCTTATCTACAGACTTAACTTATTACCCAGGACAGAACAAACAAAGACGACTCACACGGGGAATGCCAGGGATGGCAGAAGGTGGATGGCTGGCGGGAGAGGAAAGGTCCAAGGGGGGGGTCTTGCAGCACAACCGGCGCGTTCAGCAGCCGCCGTTCCGTTTCGGCCCTGCTCCGAACCGCCGTTCAGGCCCCCTTTGGCGGTCGGGTGTCGCGGCTGCGGCGGCCTCCGTCCGCTGCGTTCCCAGGACTTGTCTCACTGGTCTGGTCCCTCAACCCTCAACTCTTTCTTGCTTCTCTCACTCCTCACCACCGACTTCTCTCTCTGGCAACCGACTGTGACCAACTCCTTGCAACTCTCTTTCTTCTTCTCTTCTCTTCTCATCTCATGCTCATCTCCAAGGCCTCTCTGATAAAGCAGTCCCTTACAGTCGCTTTTATCACCTCCAGCGAAATCAAGCCGCCGACTCCGAGGGCACACCTACCGGGTCACTCACCGCGGCCCTGGTTGGTCGCGCGACCCTCGGGCTCCGCCCCGGACGACGACGGGCGGGCGCGCCCCTCCCCTCCTCTGACGAGGTGGAGACACGCCTTTCTTCCCTGACTCGAGCCTCGTGGTCAATGGCGGTTATTGGAGGGGAGGTGATTGGGAATCGAGGCTCAGCAATGACGAGAGGGGATGTAATATGGCAATCGAGGGTCGGCAATCACGAAAGGGGGGATGTGAAGGAAATGGGGATTTTTGGGGATGGGAATGGAAGGGGATCTATTCTCTTTCACTGGTGCAATGGAGTATTTCAATTAATGGGAGACACAGCCTTATCTTAAAACACAGAATAAGATATAACTATCGAACATGAATATCCTATGATTGGCTGACGTGTATGCTTGTGGACTATGGGACGCCCTTTTGATCTTACACAGCTCCGGAGGCAGGAGGCACAGCACAACAACAATAATAATAATCATACAGCACACAATAAAAAAAAATATATGCAGTCCTCATATCCACAACAATATATATATATATACACAAAGAATTAAGTTAAGCACCCCCCCCGTTTTTTTACAACCTCGCACATTACAAGTTTGTTGTCGTCAAAACAGTGTAATATACCCATGATATTGCTATATTTTCTGGAGAAGTGATATTATGGTCACATAAAAACATAACAATCATGCCGTTTTCAATATTTTATTCTGAATAATTTAAGGTGAAATTTTTTGGGAATTTTAGGCATATTTTCACCTCAATTTAAGTATGGAGCTATAGGTCCATCACGGACAGTGTGGATGACGTTTATGTTTTCTAACGTACAGTCATTGTTCTGAGAAGACCTCTAGCGATCTTTGCGTCAATAACGTGTGTAGGACCCACGTGATCGGATCACTGACTCAACCAATCACTTTTTTTCACTTTGATCACTCAATTTCATCAATGGATAATTGCTAATGTCATACCAATCATTATTTGATCTCACATACCTTAGAATATATGCCAATGTATACATATACACAACGAATATATATTAGGGGGTGCTTACCTTAATTCGTTGTGTAGGGGTGCTTAACTTAATTCTTTGTGTATATATATATATATATATATATATATATATATATATATATATATATATATATATATATATAGATAGATAGATAGATAGATATATATAGATATATATATAGATATATATTCATCTGTTGATGTTTCATTACTTGCAAAATCGAAGATTTTTCAAGTATATTGGTCGGTTGTGTTTGTGGTTCTGTGTCTGTTTGTTTGTTTGTCACCGGCCTACAGGTCACAATTTTTAACCGATCTTCACGAAACTTCACCAAATGGTAGAGTTGGTCAAAAGCAAGAAGCCTATTGTTTTCGGGGTCAAAAGGTCAACATAGGCCAAAGGTCACCAACTTTGCTAAATTTCTAAAATCCTCAATTTTCAGCCGATTGACTTGAAATTTGAAGAGGACTTGCATATCTGGTCACTAAATTCAACCACCAAGTATTTTTGAGGTCAACATAGGCCAAAAAGGTCAACATAGGCCAAATTTCTAAAATCCTCAATTTTCATCCAATTGACTTGAAATTTGAAGAGGACTTGCATATCTGGTCACTGAATTCAACCACCAAGTATTTTTGAGGTCAACATAGGCCAAATTTCTAAAATCCTCAATTTTCATCCAATTGACTTGAAATTTGAGGAGGACTTGCATATCTGGTCACTGAATTCAACCACCAAGTATTTTTGAGGTCAACATAGGCCAAATTTCTAAAATCCTCAATTTTCATCCAATTGACTTGAAATTTGAAGAGGACTTGCATATCTGGTCACTGAATTCAACCACCAAGTATTTTTGAGGTCAACAATGGCCAAAAGGTCAACATAGGCCAAATTTCTAAAATCCTCAATTTTCATCCAATTGACTTGACAATTGAACAGCATTTGCATATCTGCTCACTGAATTCACCCACCAAGTATTTTTGAGGTCAACTTAGGCCAAAAGGTCAACATAGGCCAAATTTCTAAAATCCTCAATTTTCATCCAATTGACTTGAAATTTGAAGAGGACTTGCATATCTGGTCACTGAATTCAACCATAACTTATATTTTAGGTGAACATAGGCCAAAAGGTCAACATAGGCCAAAAGGTCAACATAGGCCAAATTTCTAAAATCCTCAATTTTCATCCAATTGACTTGAAATTTGAAGAGGAGTTGCATATCTGGTCACTGAATTCAACCACGTATTATATTTTAGGTAAACACAGGCCAAAAGGTCAACATCGGCCAAATTTCTGAAATCACCAATTTTCATTTGATTGACTTGAACTTCTTAGAGCATTTATATATATGGTCACTGAATTCAACCACCATCAATTTTTGAGGTCAACATAGGCCAAAAGGTCAACATAGGCCAAATTTTTAATATCCTCACTTTTCATCCGATTGACTGGAAAATTGAACCGCATTTGCACATCGTCACTAAATAGGGAAACTAACTAGTTTTGAGGTCAAAAGGTCAAAGGTCAACTCAAGGTCAACCTTCCAAAATCATCATTTTTCATCTGAAAAATCATCAATTTTCATCCTGTTGACCCGAGCTTTGATCAAGATTGTAAATTTTAATCTTCATGAAATGGACAATTTGCTGTATCAATGGAAAACTTTGGGGGGTGGGGGGGGGGGGATTTTGCAAATATCGTGCTACGCATGACGTCTTCTTGTTTTGTATTTTATTCTGTCTTTTTTGCAATTGTTGGGGCTATATTCGTTGCTGTTCGCGTTTGGTGCACGACGTCTTCTTATCATACCTGTTTTTGGAAGTTTTTTGCAAGGTGAGTGAGAGGCTCCCTTTCTGGCTTGCTGTGTTCATGCTTGTACAGAAATTGTATTTGGTAGACTGTTGAGCTATTCATGTACTCTGCTAATCCTCCAATCGTTGCTCTGTGCACCTGATTGAGTTCCATCAGACCGCCACTTCCTTATTTCCTTGGCATGTACATTCTTGTGACGCATTGATTTTTGTAGAACATTTTGTGGATAGTGAGGCGTTTCCTTGTTTTGATATCTAGTTTTTGATATCCACTTGTGGCCAGTTTACTATTCTGCAGCTGTACTAGAACAAAGGTACTGCGAGTTGGTTTATGGTTTCAATTTTGTTGTGGTGAGATATGTTTTCAGGATCAGCCTCGTTTTACACAGGTATTCTTTGGTAATTGGTTTGCGCATTTTTTATGACAAATTTGATGGTGCTCTTCGACTCCAAGGTATTTATAAGATGCTTCGTTGTCTAGTTTCTGTATTGTTGTATCTCGGTCGATTATATTATTTATTTATTTATTTATTTTTAATTTATGTCGCACGTTTTTGTTGGTCTACCTTGCAGGAATGTGCACTTGGCACACTTATCTAGGCCAAATTCCATTTGGATGTCGTCGGAGAACTATTTCACTAATTACACCCACCAGGGAGTAATGCATTCGATTGTGTGTGTGTGCGTATGTGTGTTCGTGTGTTCGTATGTTTGTGAACAGGATATCTGGAAAAGTTCTGAACGGATTTGGATGAAAGTTGGTGGGATGATTGCCCTTGGGATAAGGAAGAATTGATTAGTTTTTGGTGAAGCTCAGGATATTATTCCGGATCCCTGAATTTTTTGAAGGATTGTTTACCATTGGAAGATAGGGCTCCAACTTGACCCACGGCGGGAGTATGCGCTCTACTGAGTGGCGTTCTAGTTTTTCTTGTTTCTTTGGACGTTCTTTTATTGGATGTTAGGGTGTATCCGTGTCCTTGCTCATTAATGAGGTTAGTTAGTGTGTCCAGGGACAGGCAAAACAGAAGAGGAGAAATGCTGTCTCTTTGGAAGATCCCACGTCGTATATTTACTCTTGGTATTTCAATCTTTCCTCCTGAGTGCTGCAGGATTCGTGATCCATGGCTTTCTCAATCAGCTTGATTATTTGGGGATTTATCTTGTACATTTGCATGCACTTTATCATCCATGAATATGGGACACTGTCAAAAGCTTTTCTTTTTTTAATAGTCTATCCATGCTGTGGACAATTTGGTTCTTCTCGTATTGCAATTTTTGTGTATGGCCTTATTTAGTAATACGTGGTCTATTCTGTCACATCCTCTCTTGCATCCCTTCTGTTCTGCCTCTAGGTCTCTTTGTTATGTTAGGTGGTGGTACATTGTTTCTGTGATAATTCCTGTTAACAGTTTGTATGTTGGTAGAGAGGTTATTGGCCAGTATTTGTGGGGTAGTTGTCTCTTCAGGTTTTGGGATGAGGAAGGTATTACTTCTGTGAGCCATTCATCCATTTCCTGATCCCCTTGGATAAGTTCATTGAATGCTTGAGCATAGTGATCGTGGAGAGCATCAAATTGATTCATCCAGTAGTTTGGGATCTCATCTGGGCCAGGGATTTTGAAGTTTGCTATCTTTGTTTGCCAGTTGTTGTCTTATTTTTTTCTGCATCTATTATTACCTGTATCTCAAAGAAATTTTTTGAAATTTGTAGAATTTGTTTTCCCACTTGGAAGTTGTGGGTTACATGTGTAAATAAAGGTGGAAAAGATCTGATTTAATGCATTTTAATTCCAGGTTATAAGGCAACAAAAGGTAAAAATTTTGAAAGGGGGTGTAGACTTTCTAGATATAGGCACTGCACCTCCATGCTATCCTGCCAGCTCTTAATGCATAATAGCTACATAAAATACTCACCAAAATGTCACCACGTGGGCCAGATCAAAACTTACTGTGGGCCGTATCTGGCTTGCAGGCCGGGAGGTTCCCTATGCCTACCCTAGGCATTGTATTGGGACTGCTCTTGTTCCTAATCGACATAAACGACTTATCTGATACTCTTCAAAACCCTCTTCTCCCTTTTGCAGATTGCTCCACTTTGTCATACAGTGCTCCTTACCACTGGTGGTTCTTGTTCAGCCTGTGGCTGCTGGTTGCCTCATTTTCTGGGGGCGCAGCTGTGACGTTGATGCAGTGCACTTTATTACCAGTGAGCTGGTACTCATTTTGATGACCTCGGAAGGATGACTGGCTGAGTCAACCCACCCGGTGTTAACTGAACTGCATGACGGGACTCGGATTCAGGACCCTAAGATCCTCAAGCTAGCCACCTTAGGCGTTAAGCCAACACCGGGCTTCTCTATGCCATTGACAGACAGACAGACAGATTAGGTCTGCATCACTGCTGATCTGGAGTTTATTAGATGCTGATTTAATAAATGTAACATGTCCTTCCCTCAAGGAAAATCTCAGTTTCACTCTGTTGCTCTGGAAGTGTCATCAAATGAACCATCATCTATCTAATTTCCATGATCTGCCACTGTAAGACTTTGTCTGTTAAACTTGTAGGCCTCACCATCAGACATGCCCTCTTCTGGACTGACTCTATAGCAAAACTGGCTTCCAAAGCCAGCTGCATATGGGGATTCTTCAATTGTTCAAAGTCTTTACTTGAAATGTTGTAAGTTCTCGCAGTCAACCTTTATCCTCAACTCAATCCAGAACTGCTCTCCCTTCCTTGCTGCCTATCTGCTATTATCACATTCTCTCCTGGATTATATCGCTCTTGCCATTCTTAAATATTATATGCATCTCCCAACGTCTCCCGCTTTGAGGCCAAAGAACAATATCTGTTGCTCTTGTAATCACAGGTTGGTCGGTGGCCTTTTCTTTCTTTCTTTTACTTTCTTTAGCCACTACTTCTCTGGTCTAGCTTCCTGTGACCTTCCTGTTCTGGTCTCAGCTCTCAACCCTCCCCAACAACTCCAGGATGCATGTATTCTTCCAGTAACCTCCCCTTTGTCAAACTTCACAGCTCTATTGGTCTTCACTTAACCCATCTGTAGAACTGCTTCCTGAAGTTCGTTTATCCCACTCTTCCCTACAGGATTTCAATCAAGCGGTGAACTTCCACCTCATGTCATCTACCATCCTTACTAGCTATTTTAATGTCCTGATTAACCATACTTAACCCAACACTCTTACTTGCAGGTTACTGTTTCCTTCCTTCTTCTCCATCCTCTTTTCCTGTTCATTTATGCCCTTCCTTATTGTGTTGCCCCACTGTCAGTTCATACCCTCTGTCACCCTGCTCTTCCTTGAACACTATCGATAATTTTTTTTGGCTTTCACTCATTTATTTTAAAATAATTTGCATCAACCTGATTAAATTAAATCACAGTGGCGATTGGCTGAATTATGTTGGCATGGCCATCATCTCGGTAACTTGGCTTATATATTTCAAAAACAGTTAAAGATTTAACTTTCACATTACACAGATCTATTCATCATACCACCCAAAAGGCAGGGGGCCGAGAGCATCAGCCTCGTGCCAATTTTTCTTTTCGTGCAATTGCTACATGAGTCCCCTAAACTTTGTCGAAACAAATCAAGAATCCATGTAGCCAATTGTTATATTTATAGTGCAGCCCAAGGCCAAACCTTTCGAAGAAAAAAGCAAATGCAAATGAACATTATTCCGGTAGATGTATTACTGACCGTCTTTCCCCGTGCTTCGTTGACTGAAATATTCCAAATCTGGATGCATTTTTTTAATGAGCCATGGCAAGAGGGTTTTTTTTTTTCCTTTGTGTGCCAAAAGCACTCTGTGGCAGATAAAGCGAGCACAGAACAAACTGCACCAAGATACCCACACGTGACTTTTTTTGGAATTATATTTATCAACTTTTATATATTTATATTTATTGGTCATTGGTCTCGAAAGCAGCAGCTACTGCATTTGAGATGGAGTACAGAAGGAGATTTTCAAAACTAACATGTAACTTGAAAATGCGTAAGTACACCTACCGCAGTGCTACCTTCTCGGAGCTAACATAATTTATCAGAACTAGTCATGGCACCTCAGCAAAGGACTTCTGTGACTCACTGGGATTGACACAATCTGTCAATTTCCCGACCCGGATCTCAGCCAATGGAGTATCTTCTCTTCTAGACTTGGTTATGACAAACTTCCCTGCTAATGTCTGCTGCTCTTCTTCTGCTCCAATCGGTTCTTCTGATCATGTGCTTGTCAAAGTGGACATCTCTCTGGCCATTCTCAGAGAGCCTCCTCAGCGTCGACGAGTCTGGCATTTCACTCAGGCTGACTGGGACGGTCTTCAAGCAGCCATCAATCGTCTGGATTGGTCTCCCATCTCCACTGCCTCTGACATCAATTCTTCCTGGGAATTCTTCCAAAGCAAACTGATCTCTCTCATGCACAGATTTATCCCATCTCGCCTTCAATTGTCTTACCCTTCCTCCCGTCCATGGTACACTGAATCTTGTGGTGAGGCAGTTGCCCTGAAACAACTTGCCTTTGCCTCTTGGAAGGCTAATCCAACTGAAGGAAATCTCAGTTCCTTCCACCAAGCTCGGAACAAGTGTGTGTCTACCCTCAGGAGTGCCAGGAAGCACTATCTCTCCTCACTCAAGAATGAACTCTCAAACCTGTCTCCTTCCTCCAAATCCTGGTGGCGTCTGGTCAAATCCGTTTCTGGTGTTTGTTCCCCCTCCATCCCCTCCCTTACCTCAAATGGCCACACAGTTGACATCGCACGTGACAAAGCCGAATGCCTCAACTCTGTGTTCGCCTCGAAATCCTTAGTCCCAAACCCATCTCTCTCTGTTCCCACCTTTCCCAGTCGAACCCAAATGCTCCTGGACTCTGTGTCCTTTTCTCCTGACAAGGTGGAGGAGTTTTTGTCAAACCTCGACTCTGATTCTGCAACTGGACCAGACGGCATCAGCCCACGGGTCCTAAAATCCTGCTCTGCCGCTCTATCTCACCCTCTCTCTGTTCTTTTCACCCTATCTTTTGCTCAAGGTCATCTGCCAGCATCCTGGAAATCAGCTAACATTACCGCTTTACACAAAAAAGGTGCAAAAACAGATCCTTGCAACTACAGACCAATCAGCCTGCTCCCAATTATCAGCAAAGTCATGGAATCCATCATTGCTTCGGATATGAAATCTTTCCTCTTCTCCAATGGCTTGATCTCTGATCATCAATTTGGTTTCAGACCAGGTCACTCTACTCTGGACATGCTGCTTCTGCTGTCTCAACAATGGATGGAGGTCCTGAATGCCAAACAGGAAATCAGAGCTGTCTCCCTTGACATATCAAGGGCCTTTGATACGGTCTGGCACCCAGCTCTGCTCACCAAACTCTCCTCCTATGGTATCCATGGAAATCTCCATGCATGGCTTGCGGACTTCCTCTCTGGTCGTAGTCAACGTGTGGCCCTGAATGGATTTCTCTCATCTCCCCTTCCTGTTCAGGCTGGAGTTCCCCAAGGAAGTGTGCTGGGCCCTGTGCTTTTTCTGGTCTTTATCAATGATCTCTCTGACTCTCTGGAAAATCCTCTCTATCTCTTTGCTGATGACTCCACTCTCTGCCGCTCCATTCCTCTTCCCTCAGATAGGCAGTCTGCAGCCTCCTCACTCTCTGAAGACCTGGACAAAATCACAGACTGGTCAAACAAGTGGAACATGTCTTTCAATCCTGCCAAATCTCACTCTCTTACTATGTCTCTCCGAAAAGATCGACTGGACAACCCTCCCATCTACTTTCTCAACAATCCTCTCCAAGAAGTTCTGTCACTCAAGCTTTTGGGTCTCACTATCTGCCATGATCTTTCTTGGGAAAACCACATTTCCAAGCTGGCCTCCAAAGCCAGTCGCCGACTGGGCATCCTCCGTCGTGCGAAGTCCTTCCTCGGCACACCTGAGCTCCTCACCACATACAAGGCTTTCATCCGCAGCTCAATGGAATACTGTTCTCCCCTATGGGCTGGTGCTCCTGCCTCACACCTGGCTCGGCTTCACGCTGTTGAATCCAAAGCTTTCAAAATCATTGGAATCTCCCGCGATGAAGCTATCTCTGAGGGCCTTTCACTCACTCACCGCAGGCAGGTAGGTGGTCTTTCTGTCTTCTACCGACTCCTCTCCGGCCTTGCTCCCCCAGCTCTCTCCGTGCTCTGTCCCCCAAATATTCCTACAGGTCGCACAAGATCTGCCAGCAACCCTCTGATGGTTAAACTGCCGAAATCTCGGCTCTCTGCTCACCTTCACTCTTTCATTCCTCTTTTCTCCCGCCTGTGGAACAAACTCCCACACTCCCTTCAATCCCTCTCCTCCCTCCAGGTCTTTAAAACAGCTGTTCACCACCATCTCTTATCTTCCCCCATCCATAACCTTGATCTTTTCTACCCCCACTAATTCACCCCAGATCCACCTTGTTTGAAATTCCAACTTATTTCCTGGAAATCCTGGCAGTGTCCATATGTTTATACCTCTCCCACCCCCCCCCCCTTCACATGCCTCCCCCCCTTCACATGCCTCCCCCCTTCACATGCCTCCCCCCCAAAGCCCTCTCCCTCCCACAGATCTCTCGATGTCTCCATGTCTCTCGGTCCCTGCTCTCAAATGTTGTGTTTGTGTCCTTCCCCCTCTCTCCCCATCTTGTCTACCGCTCCCGATGTTATTTGTTTTATGTGTCTGTTTGTCTTTCTGTGTGATTAATTTTCGCTCTCTCACGAGCCTCGATCTTGTATACAAAACAAAACAAAAAAAAAAAAAAAACAAAAAAAAAAAAAAAAAACGGCGGATACTCGTCTTTGAGCTGTCGGAGCTGGGTTTGTTTCCTAAACTGATGATACATCCATCCACCTTCCTGGATTTTCCTTAATTCTACTTTATTTACAAAATGCATTAAATGATTTTCGAACTTGTGCTTCTTTGCTCTAATAATTAGTTCATTTGCCTGACACATTCTGTTGTTTCATGAATTTCTGTAAATTCAGAATACCAGTAATGTGAACTATATGACTCCACTCCACATTATGCAGTCCACCTCCATCTCACTGTGACAGCAGTTGTATCAAACCACTATTGATCTGGACTTAATTAGATGTTGGTCTGATAATTGGAACATTTCTTTCAATTCTGGCATATCTTATTCTCATCCTGCAATTCCAGAAGGATCACCGAATGAACACACCTATCTACTGTATTTCCATGTAGATGGAATAACTACAGTTGGTTTAATTGTGAAGGCTATTGTTGATAACTTTTGCTACGACGAAGGTGTGACACCCCAACCCAAACATCAGCTTTTCCTTGCTTCACATGGTGGTTAGCATATTCCCATAAACATTCACTTGATCATATATATATATATATATATATATATATATATATATATATATATATATATATATATATATATATATATATATATATATATATATATATATATATATATATATACCTAAACTGCCGGAGCTGTGGTCGGACGACGAGCTCGGAAGCTGACGATTCCTGACGGACACTGCATCGACAGATAAGCTCGCACACACAAACGCGACGTTTTATTTTATCCATTCTCCCATTTGTTGTGTAGTTCGAAGTCCGTGTGTAAGAGCGCTCACTAGGGGGTTTAGTTATTACCGGCGCGTTCTTTTCCTGTCCCGATATTTATTAAATAAACCCTTGTATTATTTTCCCGAACAACTTTAATTCCGTTTTGTGAGAGTTTAATTGATTCGCAGGGTGAAGACATCGTCAGACCGTCAGGTACGCCGGCATTCTCCCCTAAACCCCCCTGCTCGCGTATCGTCAGCCATCAATTGGAAACGCCTCATCAAGCTCGATTGCTATCCGTGGACGCTCTGTCTTAATAGAGTCGTCCACAGGACAATACTATCTATCATTCCTCTGAGTATCCAGTTGAGTTCCAGTTGAGTTTGAGTACCAGTTTGAGTTGAGTACCAACTTGTTCTTGAGTAATCAAAAAATTGAGTACCAGTTCACTGGTAATTCCCTGTTTGTCGTTAAAGGCTGCAAAACGGGTTGGCGTCAGGAAGGGCATCCGGCCGTAAAACATTGCTTCAAAAAGGGGACCGAAAAACAACAACAACCACGGTTCCCGAAAAAGGCCAACCCCCGCTTTGCGGGGAAAAAATGGCCTCTAAAGGTGTTTTTTTTAATTTTTTTTTTATTCCTCATTCCTTTAAAAAAAAAATTTTTTATTCCTCATGGAGCTTCATTCTGCAAAATTACTGAGTGTAATTGTTCCCTAGACTGAGCATACTGTTCCCTACATATTTAACTGAGTATTTATACCGTTGTTGTTGTTGTTGTTGTTGTTGTTGTTGTTGTTGGAGTTGGTGTTCTATGCAGTTATGCAAATCAGATTGTGGGCAATTCTCACAATAGGAAAGTGGAGTTTCATGACTTCTAATGAGTTGGTGTACATCTCGCTCTATCGGCCAAATGCATAGGGTTTACACACACACACACACACACACACACACACACACACACACACACACACACACACACACACACACACACACACACACACACACACCACACACACACCACACACACAGATCTTGGATACTTTAGATGTTTTGGTTTACGGAGGTGGATACTTTGACACCTGGTAGGTCTCAGTTTCATGTCCTGAAACCCGCCCACGTATGGAGATAACAGGAAAAAACAACTTGCAGACACACACACACACACACACACACACACACACACACACACACACACACACACACGGGGACACACACACACACACACGTCGACTCGTGGAAGAGTTTATAATGGGAGGAAAGGGGACAATTCACAGATAACAGAACGGCAAGGAATATACGGATAAGAAAGCAAGAAAGACACGCATGCAGAACAAGAAACAAGATTTGTCTTTAGATTTACCAACAAATGTCATTTGTACAAAAGTATTCACTATTATTTGACCTATTACTATATTGCATGCAATACCTGCCCACGATACAGTTCTACCAAAAGTAATTGGATGTTTAGGAAATAATGCAGGGTTATATATCACAACTATTCATTCAATGGGTGATGGTTTCTGGTGTGGGTGCAGCACAGGCATGATGGGCCGACTGGCCCCCTCCTGCATTCAAAGTTCCTTGTATCATATTTCTCCTTTTAAAGCAAGTGCAAGTTTAGTAGTGGATTGTGGTCTGTTGACTTTGTCTCAGATGGTGTTCCAATATGTCTCGGAGTGACTTTATTGGGATTAAGTCGGGCTGTTGGACTGTTCGTTGCATTTTTCCGAAATTATCCTCGGAACAATTCATGTGTGTTGTCATGCTGGGAGACAGAAGGATTTTGTAGTGTGATTACAAGTTGGTGGTGCAACATTGGCTAAAATGTCACAATAATGCACCTTTCTAAATCGAATGCAGCTTGGAAAGGTGAATTCCATGTTTGAGTGTGCTGTCTCAAAACAGCACAAAAAGTGAAAGCAACAATAATAATCAGTAATTTGTGTTGCTCAATTAGTTTCAATTGGGCACAACTGGTAAGAGGATAAACTGACAGGAAAGGGGAAGAGAGAAAGAGGGAGAGAAGGGGAAGAAACACTGAAATCAGCAAGTAAGAGTTTTTGGTGAGTAACGGTTAATGTGAGTAATAAAGATAAAGCGTCAGGATTGGGAATGATAAGAGATGGTGGTGCACTGCTTGCTTGAAGCCCTGGAGAGAAGAGTGGTACAGAACAGCCTCTGGAAGGTGGTTCCATAGATGGGAGAAGCAAGGAATGAAGGAGTTGAGGCGTGCAGAGTCTGGATTTTTTTTCAAGATTTACCAGGAGAGGGTGACTGGGAGAACGTGGAGTTGATCAGGGATGGAAGACTGAGAGAGTGTAGGGAGCAATGCTGGAGAATAGACGGTAAAAACAGAGACCACCAACGTGCCTGCAATGTGAGGGCAACTGACCTTGTGCTTTGGCCTCGTCAAGGGAGATTCCAATAATTTTGAGACCTTTAGATCCCGCAGAATATAGGAGAGATAGATGTGTCTAGCTGGAGCGCCAGCGCATAGTGGAGGTCAGTATTCCATTGAGCTATATAATATTGGATAGGCCTTTGTTGCTTTGACTTCTTCAATTTTAATTTTTGTAGTAGGGTTAGTGGCTTTTTTTTCCGCCTTCACATACACAGTTCTCTCACTTTCGTCACCAATTCAGCAAACACAACTCTTCCCTTTTTCCTCTCGGTTGTTTCCATCCTGGAAGCCAAAGAATCCTGTTACTTGCTGCTCCTTCCACTGACGTGCTGATAAAAAACCAAAATTTTCTTTCAGCCTGCATTAGGTGTAAATTGAGCTTTTAATTTCTAGATTTGCACCACCGTGAGCCGTGCTACTGCCTTGTGGCGTCTCTGCAGATGGTGGCCGGGTCGGTGAGAGGGACAATGCCAGCACAGGCGTGACGGGCTGCAGCAATTTAGTTGGGCGTCGACTGGCACGACAGGGCTCCCGTGGCACAGAAACGCCTCCTCCCGCACCTTTGACGACCTCCTCGAACCGCGTGGGGCCGGAGGCGTCGTTTCTGGGCCGGAGCTCCAGGTATGAGAATGACTGCACGATGTCTGCATCGGTGGATTTGGTTGTGAAAGGCAGCAATGAAGGACGATCGAAAGTGGGTGTTGTGGATACTTCCGTCCACAAGCGAAGACCGACGGAGAACCTTATTTGGCACCACAGTGAAACTTTGGAGGGGCACGAGACTCGTCTCACATGTCCCGAGCATGAATCTGGTAAGGTGTGATTTTATTGATTTGTTTTGTTATTTTATCAAACACATTTTGCTTTTTCAAGTGCTAATAAACCGCAGCCTGGTGAAGCTAAAGCCATGGCTTGGAGCGCAATCATGTAGTGTCATGGTAACTTTATGGCATGCAGTTTTCAATCTGCAAAGTTTGCTGTTCTTTCAGAAAGCGGTACTCTGTGCTTGGGACCACCGATAATCTACGTAGAACGTTTAAATTAATTAGGTCGCAGGATGTGGGGAAGTGTCAACAAAATGCCACTTTTACAGGTCTTTTTTTGTGTGTATACAAGATCGAGGCTCATGTAAGAGCTAACATTAATCACAAAAAGACAAACTGACACATAAAACATATGATAAAGGGAGTGGGAGACAAGATGGGGAGAGATAGAGGGAAGCACACAAGCACAACAGTAGAGAAAAGAGACATCAGGAGGTCTGTGGGAGGGGGAGGGCTTGGGGGGAGGAATCACGGGAATGGGGGGGGGGGGTGGGGATGGGAGAGGTATAAAACACATGGACGTTGCTAAGACTTCCAGGAAAGAAGTCGGAATTTCAAAAAAGTGGATCTGGGGTGAATTAACGGGGGTCGAAAAGATCAAGGTTTTGGATGGGGGAAGACAAGAGATGGTGGTGAACAGCTGTTTTAAAGACCTGGAGGGACGAGTGGGATTGAATAATGAGGCAGTTTGGACCAGAGGCGGGAGAAAAGAGGAATGAAAGAGTGAAGGTGAGCAGAGAGTCTTGATTTTGGCAGTTTAACCATAAGAGGGTTGCAGGCAGATCTTGTGCAACCTGTAGGAATATTTGGGGGATAGAACACAGACAGAGCTGGGGGAGCTAGGCCGGAGAGGAGTCGGTAGAAGACAGAAAGACCACAACCTGCCTTCGGTGAGTAAGTGAAAGGCCCTCGGAGTTGACTTCATCGCAGGAGATTCCAATGATTCTGAACGCTTTGGTTTCAACAGCGTGAAGCCGAGCTAGGTGTGAGGCAGGAGCACCAGCCCAGAGGGGGGGGAACAGTATTCCATTGAGCTGCGGATGAAAGCCCTTGTATGAGGTGAGGAGCTCAGGTGTGCCAAGGAAGGACTTCGCACGACGGAGGATGCCCAGTCGGCGACTGGCTTTGGAGGCCAGCTTGGAAATGTGGTTTTCCCAGGAAAGATCATAGCAGATAGTGAGACCCAAAAGCTTGAGTGACAACTTATTGGAGAGGATTGTTCAGAAAGTAGAAGGGAGGGTTTTCCAGTCGGTCCTTTCGGAGAGACATAGTGAGTGTGAGATTTGTCAGGATTGAAAGACATGTTCCACTTGTTTGACCAGTCTGTGATTTTGTCCAGGTCTGCAAGAGTGAGGAGGCTGCAGACTGCAGATCTGAGGTATGAGGAATGGAGCGCCAGAGTGGAGTCATCAGCAAAGAGATAGAGAGGATTTTCCAGAGAGTCGGAGAGATCATCGATGAAGCCCAGAAAAAGCACAGGGCCCAGAACACTGCCTTGAGGAACTCCAGCCTGAACAGGAAGGGGAGATGAAGAAATCCATTCAGGGCCACATGTCTTGTATGTAAATGATCCTGAAGGTGCTTGGATGGTTGTGAGTCGCACCTCTGAAAGTGCGACCGTACCACATTTTCACCTGCAGAACCAATTTGGTACCAACTGATGATGCGAAATTGTCATTATTGAAATAAAACCATTACTGTTGCATTGTTACATTTTTTTTTAATTTGGAAAATTTTACAAGTGGAGAATGAAGAGAAGTTTTCCAGGTGTAATGTGACAACACATAACATGCCAAATTCCTTAATTTATTTTCGTCTTTCTGCCATTGATCTTGTTCCGCTGATTTTCAGTTTATCTGTATATACAATGTTTTGCCAGTGTTACTTCCTGTACCGTCTACCGGTAGTGTAGTACTTCCTGTACTGTCTTTACTGGTAATGCTTCACTACTCCTGTAGTTAAACGAACGTAATGGCTATCAAATCGACATCCATTACCGTGAATGGTCTAGCGTTTTTATTGCTGATTGATGTGTTGTAGACAGTGTGGCAATGCCTTTCGGTGATCACTACCAATCGTGACCAAGTGGACCTTATCTTCCATGATTATTAACGTTACATTTTAAAGCAGGTTCAGATTGCTCTTTGGACACTGATTTTAAGACACAAGTGTTTCAGTTCACAACAAGCGTTACGCCGAGGTCCCCCGTCGGTGAAGTGATGTGAGTTGACAAAGTGGAAGACGCAAGGCGGCCATCTTGGATTTTGACGTGGCGACCCAATTTTCAATAGCGTTCTCCCTTATGCGTAGATACACCCACACACCAGATTAGAAGTTAGTAGTTCGTTTATTTTTCAAGATATTTCGCTCACAAGGTTCAGACATATATATATATATGGTGGCGGCCATCTTGGATTTTGACGTGGCGACCCAATTTTCAATAGCGTTCTTCCTTATGCATAGATACACCCACACACCAGATTAGAAGTTAGTAGTTCGTTTATTTTTCAAGATATTTCGCTCACAAGGTTCAGACATATATATATATGGTGGCGGCCATCTTGGATTTTGACGTGGCGGCCCAATTTTCAATAGGGTTCTTCCTTATGCCGAGATACACCCACTCACTAGATTACAAGTTGGTACTTCGCTTATTTTTCAAGATATTCCGCTCACAAGGTTCAGATATATATATGGTGGCGGCCATCTTGGACTTTGACGTGGGTTGCATCCGCACACCAAATTCGAATTTGGTCCTTCGCGTACGCCCGCACGCACGCACGCACGCACGGACGGACACACGGACGGAGGGGAAAACCATAGTCCCCCTTTCGCTCCGTGGTGCGACGGGGGACAACAACAACACTGTCAATACTATTCACCAACACTTGGAAAGCAACGTGAACTAGAATGGCACTCGGTAGAGCGCATACCTCCGCCAGGCCGAACAGTTTATGTTTTGTATCCACTGATAGTCCGAATCTGGAGTTGGACCTGAACCAAAATCGAATCTGCTTGTTCTCATCACCTAACCAACTTGTCCACCAAGTTTATTGATAACTCGTCCACAACTTTTAAAAACATGTTATGTATCGCTTTTAGCCCAATCTCCCATGGTGAAGAATCGCTTCAAGAATTTAATAATTATCGTATCCGAATCCGCATAAAGATCTTTACCAAAATCGAATCTATTTGGTCTTATCGCACACACACCCCAACCTCTCCGCCAAATTTCGTCCAAATCCGTCCACAACTTTTTGAGATATCTTGTTCAATGACAGGCAGACAGACAGGGGTGAAAACATAACCTCCATCCACCTTTGGTGGCGGAAGTAATAAAACCAGTGAAATGTGTGTTTGTGATTTGTGACATGAACTTTAATATCGGTTCGTTACCAAAAGTGGATATGGCTTAGATTTTCACGTCCTTATATGGATAAGTTTCCTTGTATGGAATATATTTAAAACAAAGTTTAACATTTCTATTGTTGTTTGTTTACTGATAAGTTCTTCCACGAGCCTCGACTCTGTGTACAAAAAAAGAAACGTGTTTGGACACAGGTCTTACAAAAAAACAAAACTTGCAAACATTTCTGAGCATTTGCTTAAAATGACAGTTAATAACGTTACCATATGTCTGTCCCAAGAGCATTAGTGAATGTTAACATATTTGCTACATTTTTCAGATACAGGCTGTATGTGTTTCTTGCTTTCAAAATTAATGTTAACTCGACTCCTGCACTAATTTATGAGAATAAAACTGCACTAATTATTTATATACACATACAAATGTTTTTTTTGTTCAAGTGTTACTTGGGCATGACTGTGCCTGAAGCAGTGAACATGCTGTCCCCTTAAATGTTAACAGAAAACTTGAAAATGTCCATGATTATTGGCAACTGCTGTCTTATTACCCTTGCCAGAGGAGAGGGTATTGTTTGGGTCTGTCTGTCTCTCTGTCTGTCTGTCTCTCTGTCTGTCTGTCTGTTTGCACAGAACGTGAGTATGCTTTTCTCTGCAAGTTTTCAACCGTTGGTCCGATTGACAAATTTTCACCTCCTGTAGAATTTTTTAAATGATCATTATGACGTCACAGGTCACGTGGTAGGGCGCCATCTTGGAAAAACTGAAAAAACTTTCAACCTCTATATCTTTGAAACCACTGCATGGAAAAAAAATTTGAAACATGGCTCGTTGTCAAGTACTCCCAATGGGGAGCACGACATATATCCATTATGATGTCATCGGTGCCTTCATTATGACGTCATAATTACACAAGTAGAACGCTTGATCCGATCAGTTTGAAATTTCTTGAGCATGATCTACACAAAAATTGTATGGGAGAATTGAATTGATGATGCCATTGATCACGTGGTTCGGCAGCCATATTGGATTGAACATAAATATACGTCGATAAACCACACAAACACAGCACCGAATAAACACCACACAAAATAGATAACACAAACCTGTCCGAGTGAGGGTCTGCAATTTCTGATTGCTCTTTCTTGTGTAATTTTGCGACCATTGTGTCCCTCATGTAAAACATAGTCTTTTTGGATTAGGCCATTTCCAGTTATTTCCTGCACGCTCCATCACAGACACCTACCTGGAAGTGCTCTTCCCTGACAGCAACCACCTCGCCAGGATATAATTTCCTCCGGCATTCTACTATGAACCAGTCTCCTACCCCAATTTGTGTGTTGTCACTTTGAGTCCTCACTGGTAGATGGTACTTTGTCATCAGTTCCGCTGTTATCCCTGCGAAATATATGTGGCACAATATCATCATGTACCAACTTTAGGAAATGCATCTTTACAGTTTCACCGATTGTTATGGCATTTTCAAACACAGCAGCCAAGTTGAGAGCTATTTTCCTGTGTGCAATTTCAGTTGGCTTAAGTTCCGTGACGAGCACATTTTCCACATCACTGGCAGCTCCAACAAAACGGTGCATTTGTTACAAGACACCGTCTTGTCAACACTTTGTTCCACATACAACACTTAACTGCTCCTCCGATTCCATCGACTGGACCTTTCCCATGGGAACTGCAGAAGAAGTTCTACTCAATTTGAAGACTGTGCTTCCTTTGCAGGGCTGCAAATTCCAGATGCAACGAATCTGTTCTGAAATTGAGAAGCAGGTCCTTCTGACCACACAGAAAGGAACTCAACATGATTGGGCAGTTTCGAGAACCTTGGCCTTGTGGGCAAGAATTGTATCTTTAGTGTATCAGATCATGGGAAGCAATGACATGGGAATGATGGGATCCAGAGTGCCACGAAGCTGCAGGGAATAGGTTGACCTTTCTCTGGTTCTAGTAGGAAGTCTGGATTTCATCTTGATGGGCAAGTGTAATTTTCGGAGAAATCTATCTGTAGCAACGCCATCTTCCCGCCATGTGACCTTAAAGCTGCGGTTTCATGCCAAACACAACAAGAAGCCGCCCGCCCTCGCTTCACATAACAATACTCCATGAATTGAGGAAGGATTGTGCGGATGTAGTTCACAATTAAGTTATCCCACCGTTCCATCTTCCTCAGTTTTCATCATCCTGCCATCTTTGTCTGCTTTCCCAATGAACGGGGTACACGGAGTATTCCAGGAGCCCTCGGAGGTGTAGGGCTTTGTGAATCCAGCTGCATTATTACACTCAACATGCTCATTCAGCCAGCATTTTCTAGATGATTGTTTGCATGGGAAGGAAGCTGGAAGATCGTGTGCTTATGCCGAAAGTTCATATGAGCTTAATGGAGATCATTGATGGCATTGATAGCGTTTTCATAATACCAACAGAGGCATGTGTTGTGGGGCAGTTTCCTGCGAAGCAGAACGTGTTCCTGGCGAAGCTCGGCAAATTTTTATTTCCCCATCTTTATTTCTGGATGTTCCCCCACAAAACACAGTATGAGTTTATTTTATGGAAGATGTAAGATGCCTTGCCTGAAGTTGTCTTATTCCTTTTTTCTTCCAAATAGTTAAAAAACATCTTTGTGACCTGGGGCCTGGCAACTGATGACATATCTCTCATAAAACTGTTGGACTTTCTTCACAGTTTTTCAGCGTATCACAGTTTCTGTGGGGGCTTGAAAGCTTGGAGTGGGGAGGGGACTTGAAAGCTTGGAGTGGGGAGGGGACTTGAAAGCTTGGAGTGGGGAGGGGACTTGAAAGCTTGGAGTGGGGAGGGGACTTGAAAGCTTGGAGTGGGGAGGGGACTTGAAAGCTTGGAGTGGGGAGGGGACTTGAAAGCTTGGAGTGGGGAGGGGACTTGAAAGCTTGGAGTGGGGAGGGGACTTGAAAGCTTGGAGTGGGGAGGGGACTTGAAAGCTTGGAGTGGGGAGGGGACTTGAAAGCTTGGAGTGGGGAGGGGACTTGAAAGCTTGGAGTGGGTAGGGGGCTTGAAAGCTTGGAGTGGGTAGGGGGCTTGAAAGCTTGGAGTGGGTAGGGGGCTTGAAAGCTTGGACTGGGGAGGGGAGGTTGAGGACTTGGGGTTGGAAAGGGGAGGTTGAGGACTTGGGGTTGGGAAGGGGAGGTTGAGGACTTGGGGTTGGGATGGGGAGGTTGAGGACTCGGGGTTGGGAAGGGGAGGTTGAGGACTCGTGGTTGGGAAGGGGAGGTTGAAGACTCGGGGTTGGGAAGGGGAGGTTGCGGACTTGGGGTTGGGAAGGGGAGGTTGAGGACTTGGGGTTGGGAAGGGGCGGTTGAGGACTTGGGGTTGGGAAGGGGTGGTTGAGGACTTGGGGTTGGGAAGGGGCAGTTGAGGACTTAGGGTTGGGAGGAGGAGGAGGAGGAGGAGGAGTTGAGGACCTGGGGTTGGGAGGGTGAGGTTGACGACCTGGGGTTGGGAGGGTGAGGTTGAGGACCTGGGGTTGGGAGGGGAAGGTTGAGGAATTGGCATTGGGAGGGGGAGGTTGAGGATTTGGACTTGGGGTTGGGAGGGGGAGGTTGAGGCCTTGGGGTTGGGAGGGGGAGGTTGAGGACCTGGGGTTGGGAGGGGAGGTTGAGGCATTGGTGTTGGGAGGGAGAGGTTGAGGAATTGGCGTTGGGAGGGGGAGGTTGAGGACCTGGGGTTGGGAGGGTGAGGTTGAGGACCTGGGGTTGTGAGGTTGAGGACCTGTGGTTGGGAGGGGGAGGTTGAGGACCTGGGGTTGGGAGGGGCGGTTGAGGAATTGGCGTTGTGAGGGGAGGTTGAGGAATTGGCGTTGGGAGGGGGAGGTTGAGGACCTGGGGTAGTGGGGTAGGTTGAGGACTGTGGGTTCATGGGAATGAATTTGGATGGGGGAGGGGTCAGCTGAAGTTGCTGTCATTTCTTCAGTATTTTGAGGGTGCTCGGATTTGAATTTTTATTAACACTGATTACAAAATATATATTTTTGGGTTTTTCAGTTATTTTCACACAAAGGAAACTTAATGGAGAATGACCTACATGCAACAATATTAAAATGATCTGTAACTTTATTCTGCTTCAAGGTGCTCTGGGCAGTGATTTTAAGTTGTTGTCCGTGCATGTTTTTATAAAAGCCTGTTCAACTGCTTTTGGCCCTTTAAAAGATTCAACAGGATATTCATTCGATATTTAACGGCTTATGGAAATGCTACTTCGAACTTGGTGTGTCCTCTGTGTATAAATTGTAATGCTCTTCCCGTCCGCCGACGCAGATTGACACTACCAAGCCATCGTGAGCAAGACATTTGTTTTTCATTCTACTGTACATAGAATTGTTCAGCTGGTTTGCAGCATCTGCTAATTGGACAATCTGCGTGTTCATTTCAGGTACCCAGGAACTGTATCGATCTCAAATTAACATGAGAACAAACCACCGGAACCAGCACACGTGGCCCGACTCCACAGCAGAGAGCAGCGGCAGGGTGGGCCGCAAAGGAAAAGCCTCCATGTCAAAAGCTAGCTCAAACCTGGCCACGTGTCCATCTACTGGCAATGTGAGGATCCTCTAGCAATGTTCCATGTGTCTTGTCAGTGAGCATAGAGTGTGTGTGTGTGTGTGTGTGTGTGTGTGTGTGTGTGTGTGTGTTTTGACCTATGTTGACCTATGTTGACCTTTTGGCCTATGTTGACCTGTGTGTGTGTGTGTGTGTGTGTGTGTGTGTGTGTGTGTGTGTGTGTGTGTGTGTGTGTGTGTGTGTGTGTGTGTGTGTGTGTGTGTGTGTGTGTGTGTGTGTGTGTGTGTGTGTGTGTGTGTGTGTGTGTGTGTGTGTGTGTTTTTTTGTTTGTTTGTTTTTACACATTCCACATGACAAGCTCATAACTGCATTGGACAGAGCTGTAGATAAAGCATGTGCAGAAGGTAATAAAGCATACATTAAAGTATAGCAAAAAGAGCACATTGGTCTAAAGGATCATCAATATTCATGCAGTTTTTCAAAAAGTAAACTTAAAGAAAGTATTAAATTTCTCCAAAACAACAGTTTATTTGATACCCATGGGTTCATTCCGTCCCCATTTCTTTGCAAACTTGATCCTGCACATGTGCAGGAATAAACTAACTAATGCGTGCAGATGTGCAAACATCATCAGGTTCATTGATGATTTGTTGGCAATTAACGATGGATTTGTATTTGATCAGCTTCATGATGATATATATCCAAAATAACTCGAATTAAAAAAGGAAAACCAAACTTCCACTTCAGTTTCCTTTTTAGAATTACAAATCAATATCGATAACTAGAACGGCACTCAGTAGAGAGCATACCTCTGCTAGGTGGACAGTTTACATTTTGTATCCCAGAGTAGACCAGAAAATCACAATACAGAATCACATTTAATCGGTCATCTGTCCACAACGTTTTGACATTTCCTGCTATATATCGTTTTTGGCCATATCTCCCAATGGTGAAGAATCACTTAAAAAATTATACTAGCCGGATCCGGATCCAGATCTTCACCAAAATTGAATCGATTCTTCCTTGTCACACACACGTGTCCACCAAGTTTCGTCCAAATCCATCCATAACGTTTTTAGATATCCTGCTGTATATCATTTTTGGCCCTATCTCCCAATGGTGAAGAATCACTTAAAATTTTTAATAATTCTCATATCCGAATCCATATTCAGATCTTCACCAAAATCGAATCATCCTTGTCAGACACCTAACCTGTCCAAGTTTCGTCCAAATCCAACCACAACTTTTTGAGATATCCTGCTATGTGTCGTTTTTGGCTCTTTCTCCCAATGGTGAAGAATCACTTTTTAAAATTCTACCAGCCAGATCCGAATCCGGATCTTCACCAAAATCTAATCATTTCGTCCTTGTAACATACATTACCTATCTGGCAAATTTCATCCAAATCCGTCCACTACCTTTTGAGATATCTTGTTCACAGACAAACAAATGAAAAATCACTCGAAGAGCGACACTTGGCAAAAGAGAACAAAGTAGAATGGCACTTTGTAGAGCATCCTTTTGACCTCATAAATAATTGGTGGTTGAATTATGTGACCTGATATGCAAATCGTCTTCAAATTAAGTTAATCGGATGAAAATTGTAAATTTTAGAAATTTGACCTATGTTGACCTTTTGGCCTATGTTGACCTCAAACATAGTTGGTGGTTGGTTTCAGTAAGCTGATATGCAAATCCTATTAAGATTTCAAGTCTATCGGATGAAAATTGCGGATTTTAGTAATTTGAGGAAAGTGGTTGACCTTAGGCCGATGTTGACCTTTTGGCCTATTTTGATCTGAAAAATAGTTGGTGATTGAATTCAGTAAGCTGATATGAAAATCCTATTCAAATTTCAAGTCGATCTAATGAAAATTGAGGATTTTAGAAATCTGGCCAATCACCTTTTGGCCTATGTTGACCTCAAAAATAGTTGATGGTTGGTTTCAATAAGCTGATATGCAAATCCTATTCAAATTTTAAGTCAATCGGATGAAAATTCAGGATTATAGAAATTTGAAAAAAGTGGTTGACCTTTGGCCTATGTTGACCTTTTGACCTCAAAAACATATAGGATTTTGTCGGACCACAAACTCTACCGTTTGGTGAAGTTTCGTGAAGATCGGTTTAAAATTGTGGCCTGTACGCAATTTTACGTGAGCGGACAGACAAACAAACAAACACACACACAAACCAGAGTGATCAACATACTTGTCCAAAAAATTTTTTTTCATGTAACAAACAAACAAACAAACAGACAGACAGACAAACAGGGATGAAAACATAACCTCCATCCACCTTTGGTGGTGGAGGTAAAAATGAATTTCACAACAAATTATTTGATAAATGAGATTTTCCATTCCACATTGTCCGAATGCCTTTCTTAGACATCAACATTCCTGAAAAGGTATTTTATGCTAAGGTTGCAGGTGAAATAATTAGGACTGTGAGAGCAGCCACCACACACAGCTCTGAACTTGTCAATAGATTAAAACAACTAGTCACATGTATGTTAGCACAGGAAGCTACAGTTGGCAGATTAAAACAAGTTTTCTTCAATATCACAAAACGACACCAAATCGATTTCGTAAAATACAATATGAATAGAAAAATATTATTAACGAGATATTTATGTAAATACAGTATCAAAAATATCTATATATCTATATGTATATATATATATATATATATATGAATATATATATATATGAATATATGTATATATATATATATATATATATATATATATATATATATATATATATATATATATATATATATATATATATATATATATATATATATATATATATATATATATATATATATATATATATATATATATATATGTATATATATGTATGTATATATATATATATATATATGAATATATATATATATGAATATATATATATATATATATATATATATATATATATATATATATATATATATATATATATATATATATATCTCTATATATATATATATATATATATATATATATATATATATATATATATCTCTATATATATATATATATATAGATATCAGTCACTATGCGACCTTCATATCATCAGTGGAGAACCGCCAGCAAGGTGTCCCATACAGCTGCTGCTGCACCTTGCTGGGAGCGATAAGCACCGCCTGCCACGTGGTAACGTTATCTCTGGTATCCACTCATCATATGGAGTCGACCTATATATATATATATTACCAAGGTTGAATCAACTTCAACCTTGTACTTGTATTATTAACGTGCACCTCCTCCATGGGAAAACCGTGACCTCAACCTACACAGTTCGACGTGACACGCAGGTGTATACACATTATACATATATATATATATATACAGTGCATTCAGAAATGTATTCAGACCCCTTCACTTTTTTCACATTTGGTTATGTTGCAGCCTTTTACTGAAACCGTTTAAATTCATTTTTTCCCTCATCAATCTACACTCAATACCCCATAATGACAAAGAGAAAACAATATTTTAGAAAGTTTTGCAAATTTATAAAAAAGAAAAAACTGAAATATCACAATGACATAAGTATTCATACCCTTTGCTATGACACTTGAAATTTAGCTCAGGTGCCTCCCATTTCTCTTGATCATCTTTGAGATGTTTCTGCACCATGATTGGAGTCCACCTGTGGTAAATTCAATTGTTTGGACATGATTTGGAAAGGCACACACCTGTCTATATAAGGTCTCACACCTGATATAAGAGCAAAAACCAAGCCATGAGGTCGAAGAACTGCCTGCAGAGCTCAGAGACAGGATTGTGTCGAGGCACAGATCTGGGGAAGCCGACAAAAAAATTTCTGCTGCATTGAAGGTTCCCAAGAGCACAGTGGCCTCCATAATTCTTAAATGGAAGAAGTTTGGAATAACCAGGACTCTTCCGAGAGCTGGCCACCCGGCCAAACTGAGCAATCGGGGGAGAAGGGCCTTGGTAAGAGAGGTGACCAAGAACCCGATGGTCACTCTGGCTGAGCTCCAGAGATCCTGTGTGGAGATGGGAGAAACTTCCAGGACAACCATCACTGCAACACGCCACCGATCTGGGCTTTATGGCAGAGTGGCCAGACGGAAGCCTCTCCTCAGTGAAAGACACATAAAAGCCCACTTGGAGTTTGAAAAAAAGTACCTAAAGGACTCTCAGACTGTGAGAAACAAGATTCTGTGGGCTTTCAAATGGAGTGATTTCCACCCTTGCTTCGATCGGGTTCCCCACCTTGAGTTTTGACGAGAGGGAGTGGGGTCCCCCATGGGGTACTTCGGGCTGTACCCTGCCCATATGTAGTTGTAATTGTCATGGTTCCCTTTTTGAGGCAATGTTTTTATGGCCGGATGCCCTTCCTGATGCCAACTTTTTTAGTCGCCTCTTGTGACACGCAGGGATACGGTGTACCTATTCTAAACCAGGGTACACATGTACTGATGTAGGTAATCTACTGATGTGGATTCATGATGTACCATCTATTGATGTCGGTAATCTACTGATGTGGATCTACTGATGTGGATAATCTACTGATGTGGATCTACTGATGTGGATCTACTGATGTGGATGAACTGATGTAGGTAATCTACTGATGTGGATCTACTGATGTGGATCTGCTGATGTGGATCTACCTACTGATGTGGATCTACTGATGTGGATCTACTGATGTGGATCTACTGATGTGGATCTACTGATGTAGGTAATCTACTGATGTGGATCCATGATCAAAGTTGTGGATCTGCCGTTTGGAGAGGTCCTGGGCTGAAACTAACGAAACCCCAAGGAAGAACGGTGCCTCAGCTGATGATCCATGCAGTCGGGAAACTAGTCGATTGCTTACAGGTTAACGTTCTTACTTTAGTAAGGGAAACTATGTTTTGATGTTTGCAATTTAAATGAAGTTGAATATGGGATTTTGTGGAACTAGGACGTGCCCGTACGTGGGTGCCCGTACGTGCGTGCAAAAAAGCATGCGTGCAAACAACAACAACAAAAAAAAACTTTGAAACCACGTGGCAGTAACGACCACAGAACCCCCCCCCTCTATTTACATGAAATGGTTTGGTGCATTCGCAACGACCACAGAACCCCCCCCTCTATTTACATGAAATGGTTTGGTCCATTCGCAAAGCCAAAGCGAACGGCGAACGGCTAAATCGCCATAGCTCGGTAACTACTTGTCCGATTAATATGAAACCTTGAAAAGGCACATCCTCGGGTCCCCAGCAATATACCTGGCAAGTTTCAAGTATATCGGACCCGTGGTTGTCGAGAAACAGCGGTCACAGACAAACATACACACATACAAACACACATACAAACACACAGACACACATACACACAGAGATTACTGGAATTATAGATAGATTAACATCACTTACCGCAATCTTTAAATTATATTTTACAGCAATCCTTTATACATTATATAGGATTGATTTACAGTTAAAAAAAAATAGTTATAAGATTTACAATTATTATATAGGATTTGATAATTATGTCGGATTAAATTATATAGGATTGATACATTTACAGCAATCCTTTATACATTATATAGGATTGATTTACAGTTTAAAAAAATTAGTTATAAGATTTACAATTATTATATAGGATTTGATAATTATGTCGGATTATATTATATAGGATTGATACATTTACAGCAATCCTTTATAAATTATAAATTATTATAATACATTTAGGAACAACCAATCGTGTGTGTGTGTGTGTGTGTGTGTGTGTGTGTGTGTGTGTGTGTGTGTGTGTGTGTGTGTGTGTGTGTGTGTGTGTGTGTGTGTGTGTGTGTGTGTGTGTGTGTGTGTTATTAAAATCGCTGGACTTGTTTTGGGCTCTGAAAATGAATAGAGGCCTACTCGTTGGAGGCACCCCCCTCTAAGCATTTAAGCCCCACTTAAGAGGCTTGTTTTGCAGGTTGAAGGTTGCAACGACAGGTTCTCGCCAGGCCCAGAAAAAGTGGATTTCGAGGAAGAATTGATGAATGACCAGCAGAGCCTCAAGGACCTTGCGCTCGAAGAAGAACAAATGAGCGAGCAAGACTTTTTTGCTGCAGAAGAGAGCTCTCTCTTTGAAGTTGGCTCAGTTGTCGAGGTGCTCGTAAAGAGCAAGCAAGCGTTTGGAGTGATTCGGTGGATGGGAACACTACCTGTAAAGGATGGAAAGTTTGCAGGTGTTGAAATGGTAAGACAACTGGATTAAAAAGACCCGTTCTTCATTCTGTGGTGGACTATTCCCTCCATGTAAAAGGCAATATTTTTCCTCGTCTTGCACTCTGGCTAGTTTACTGCCACCACTCAAAATGAATTGCAGGTTATTAAAAGTATTGGAGCCACCTTTGGAGGCCATTTTTCCCCGCAGAGCAGGGGTTGGCCTTTTTCGGGCACCTTGGTCTCCTTTTTGAAGCAATTAAAAGTATTGCATGTACTAAATTGTATGACAGTGATTTTGCTCCTTTAAGCATACCATTGTTATCGGAGTTTAAGATCTCTGGATATTTATACGAGTAATATTTACAAAAATGGCTGATTAGCATTACAGATTCAGTCCCTGACGTCATATTATATATATATATATATATATATATATATATATATTAATTTTTTTAAATACAGGATGTAAGGCTCATAGTGGAGCTATTACAAACACACACATGCACTCAGGGAGGTGTGATACTGAGACCTGGTGGGTCTTCATTGCATCTCCTGAAACCCACCCACATGTGCAGATATCAGCCAACTGTCACTTTCACTCGCATCTCACACACACACACACACACACACACACACACACACACACACACACACACACACACACACCTGGGAGGGCTCTGTTCCACCTTCTGAAACCTGCATGTGGATATGACAACCAACACCAACAACAACAACACACGTTTCAGCCTGTTTTTTTCACGAGACACACGACAGGGCTGTTAGAGATGAGACAAACACAGTCACTGAGCTTGAGGGAAGTGCCGTCACTTTCCAGGGCACTCTGGGTACCAGCAACGTCACCACACTGCTGCCACTTTTTTCACCGCACTGAGCGGGGCATTTCCCAAGGAGGAGTTTCCTCCTTCCAATGAATGCCACCCTGTGGGGTTTGTCCATACTCTTATCCTTTTAAATGCTGAGCGTTAAGCAAGGAAGCAGCACGTACCACTTTTAAAGTCTCTGGTATGACCCGACCGGGATACGAACCGCTGACCTCCCGGGCTCAGGACGAACACTCAAACCATAATATCACCGAATGTGGTTTTGAATGATGATCTTCCACCAAACTCGGAATTATTGTGTAACTTAGAGGGAACAGATAAACGTTTACCTGTAAATGTATGGAGATTTATAGACCAGGCTGACAGTCTTTTGACACCTTGCACCTTGATGGGCTTATTCCGCAATCAAAATAAAGCCTCCATTTCTAGCGTGGGAACACATGACGTGCAAATGGCATTGGAAATTGAAGGTGAGCTGTATTTGTAATTGGCCAAAGTGCTGGTGAGAACTCGCCTACTCTTTGCACTAGATACTGCAGGATCTTCAAAGTCCACCAACTAATGCTAGCAGACGGGAAACCCAGTTTGGCGTCCATCTGGGTGAGGGAACATATGTGCTTACTTTTGTCTCATCTCGAAACTGTATGTTAAAAACAAAATGGGAACCTTGACCTGCAGACACCAGGTGTTTATGTGATGCTGCAGCCTGACTTGGAGTGAGTCGACTCGCTGCTCAAGCACATTTTGATAGCTGCCGTTGTTGTTCCAGGAGGAAGAGGTGAGCGAAGGCACGGATGGTACTTATGAAAAGAAGAGCTACTTCAATTGCCCACCTGGAAAAGGCCTCTTTGTGCGGTTGGGACGATGCCGCCCAGACTCGCGCTTCCCCTTGTCTGCTGCACATACTCTAGACCAAGTGCAGCGCTGCAACTCAATAGGTGCAAGCCTTACAGCATTTTGCATCCTCAGGACAAATTCCATGTCGAGTGGCTCCATCTAGGCCCTGGGTTGTTAAACCAAGTAGTTAAACTCACCCTGGGTTTCTAAACCAAGTAGTTAAACTCAACCCTGGCTTGTTAGACCATGTAGTTAAACTCACCCCTGTCTTGTTAAACCAAGTAGTTAAACTCACCCCTGTCTTGTTAAACCAAGTAGTTAAACTCACCCCTGGGTTGCTAAACCAAGTAGTTAAACTCAACCCTGGCTTGTTAGACCATGTAGTTAAACTCACCCCTGTCTTGTTAAACCAAGTAGTTAAACTCACCCCTGTCTTGTTAAACCAAGTAGTTAAACTCACCCCTGTCTTGTTAAACCAAGTAGTTAAACTCACCCCTGGCTTGTTAAACCAAGTAGTTAAACTCACCCCTGGGTTGTTAAACCAAGTAGTTAAACTCACCCCTGGGTTGTTAAACCAAGTAGTTAAACTCACCCCTAGGTTGTTAAACCAAGGAGTTAAACTCACCCCTGGGTTGTTAAACCAAGTAGTTAAACTCACCCCTGGGTTGTTAAACTCACCCCTGGGTTGTTAAACCAAGTAGTTAAACTCAACCCTGGCTTGTTAGACCATGTAGTTAAACTCACCCCTGTCTTGTTAAACCAAGTAGTTAAACTCACCCCTGTCTTGTTAAACCAAGTAGTTAAACTCACCCCTGTCTTGTTAAACCAAGTAGTTAAACTCACCCCTGGCTTGTTAAACCAAGTAGTTAAACTCACCCCTGGGTTGTTAAACCAAGTAGTTAAACTCACCCCTGGGTTGTTAAACCAAGTAGTTAAACTCACCCCTAGGTTGTTAAACCAAGGAGTTAAACTCACCCCTGGGTTGTTAAACCAAGTAGTTAAACTCACCCCTGGGTTGTTAAACTCACCCCTGGGTTGTTAAACCAAGTAGTTAAACTCACCCCTGGCTTGTTAATCCAAGTAGTTAAACTCACCTCTGGGTTGTTAAACTCACCCCTGGGTTCTTAGACCATGTAGTTAAACTCACCCCTGTCTTGTTAAACCAAGTAGTTAAACTCACCCCTGTCTTGTTAAACCAAGTAGTTAAACTCACCCCTAGGTTGTTAAACCAAGTAGTTAAACTCAACCCTGGCTTGTTAGACCATGTAGTTAAACTCACCCCTGTCTTGTTAAACCAAGTAGTGAAACTCACCCCTGTCTTGTTAAACCAAGTAGTTAAACTCACCCCTGGGTTGCTAATCCAAGTAGTTAAACTCACCTCTGGGTTGTTAAACTCACCCCTGGGTTGCTAAACCAAGTAGTTAAACTCAACCCTGGGTTGTTAAACCAAGGAGTTAAACTCACCCCTGGGTTGTTAAACCAAGTAGTTAAACTCACCCCTGGGTTGTTAAACTCACCCCTGGGTTGTTAAACCAAGTAGTTAAACTCACCCCTGGCTTGTTAATCCAAGTAGTTAAACTCACCTCTGGGTTGTTAAACTCACCCCTGGGTTGCTAAACCAAGTAGTTAAACTCAACCCTGGCTTGTTAGACCATGTAGTTAAACTCACCCCTGTCTTGTTAAACCAAGTAGTTAAACTCACTCCTGTCTTGTTAAACCAAGTAGTTAAACTCACCCCTGGCTTGTTAAACCAAGTAGTTAAACACCCCTGGCTTGTTAAACCAAGTAGTTAAACTCACCCCTGGGTTGTTAAACCAAGTAGTTAAACTCACCCCTGGGTTGTTAAACCAAGTAGTTATCCTCACCCCTGGCTTGTTAAACCAAGTAGTTAAACCCACCTCTGGGTTGTTAAACTCACCCCTGGGTTGTTAAACCAAGTAGTTAAACTCGCCCCTGGGTTGCTAAACCAAGTAGTTAAACTCGCCCCTGGGTTGCTAAACCAAGTAGTTAAACTCACCCCTGGGTTGTTAAACCAAGTAGTTAAACTCACCCCTGGGTTGCTAAACCAAGTAGTTAAACTCACCTCTGGCTTGTTAAACCATGTAGTTAAACTTACCCCTGGGTTGTTAAACCAAGTAGTTAAACTCACCCCTGGGTTGCTAAACCAAGTAGTTAAACTCACCTCTGGCTTGTTAAACCATGTAGTTAAACTCACCCCTGTCTTGTTAAACCAAGTAGTTAAACTCACCCCTGTCTTGTTAAACCAAGTAGTTAAACTCACCCCTGTCTTGTTAAACCAAGTAGTTAAACTCACCCCTGTCTTGTTAAACCAAGTAGTTAAACTCACCCCTGGCTTGTTAAACCAAGTAGTTAAACTCACCCCTGGGTTGTTAAACCAAGTAGTTAAAGTCACCCCTGGCTTGTTAAACCAAGTAGTTAAACTCACCCCTGGGTTGTTAAACCAAGTAGTTAAACTCACCCCTGGGTTGTTAAACCAAGTAGTTAAACTCACCCCTGGGTTGTTAAACCAAGTAGTTAAACTCACCCCTGGGTTGTTAAACCAAGTAGTTAAACTCACCCCTGGCTTGTTAAACCAAGTAGGTAAACTCACCCCTGGGTTGTTAAACCAAGTAGGTAAACTCACCCCTGGGTTGTTAAACCAAGTAGGTAAACTCACCCCATGGTTGTTAAACCAAGTAGTTAAACTCACCCCTGGCTTGTTAGACCATGTAGTTGCAATCCTAGTTTGCAATGGGTTATCTCGACACCATTAAATGATTCAAATTTGGTTTAAGGTTATGGGCATCAGATTGTCATCCTTGAAATAACTCTGAGTTGGCCATAACTTCACCTCGGTCTGGAGGTTTGTTACCAATCCAGTTAACAATAACTTGTCACCACTCTTTCCACTCTCTGTGGCAGCGTTCAGCAATTATCGGAGTGAGACCGTTAAGGGAATAGTGATGCCTCCATCAGACACACAAGCACTTGGCATCTTTTCTGGCAGAACCAAAGGCATCCAGGGCCACTTGAATTCCTGCTACATGGACTCCACACTGTTCTGGTAAGTGGGGAACTTTTTACCTGTACGGGTGTGTAGGTTTGTTTAGCTGCACCAGTTGGTATAGCTCGACCGCTACGCTTTTATTTGAGTAAAAACAAAAGAACGATGTGCGTCCCCGGTTATGTTGTGTCATGGAAACTCATTGAAGTTGTCCCGTATTTTATGCCTCTTACAATGGTGTACTGTGTGCAGTATGTTTGCCTTGAGCACGGCATTTGACGGCATGCTGCACCGGCCTGCGACCGAGTCGGACTCTCGGGAATACAATCGGGTGCAACGCCTCCTGCGCGAGGACATCGTCAACCCATTGCGGAGGTAGGTGAACTTCTATTGATGTCGACGATGGCAAAACCTTGTGTCGTTGACATCCCACGAGCATTCCCTTTGCTGTTGGCAGACACGGCTATGTGAGCGCAACCAAAGTGATGCAGCTGCGCAAAGAGCTGGACAGCATGGGTTGTGTTACTGGTCTTACCAACGAAGAAAAAGGTAACGAGAGCCCCTTCTCTGGGCATCACTGCTCTCACCTGCAAACGGCCCTTGTGGTACATATCAAAAGTACTATGCTTTTCGTCATCCTGGACTGTGGCCACCTTATCTTGTTAAGATTAATTTATGACGAAGCTCGGGCTATTTGGCTCACAATGCGTGTCTGGCATCCACGTCCCAACACCACTTTATATCTCTGCAGACCCAGAAGAATTCCTCAATATATTGTTCCAGCACGTTTTGAAGGTTGACCCTTTCTTGAAGATTAGGTAAGTGATGTGTTCTGTGTTTGTGATGTTTGTTATCTTGACCAGCAGCGTGTGTGTGCATGTGTTGTTGTTTCATTTGTAACTTGTTTCTAGCTCTGAGAAGACTAACATCCAGGAGAGTTATCTTTACCAAATCTTCTTGGAACGCGATGGTCGAGTCAAGGTTCCCACTGTTCAACAGTTACTCGAACAATCCTTTCATACCGCAGACCTCAAGTTAACCGAGGTGTGTCTAATACTGCAAGCATCGAATGCACTCTAACAGGTTTTAGTCAATATGCATCCACTGGACTATTAGCTTCCCTTCGCTGAAGCCTTATCTTGATTTTTGCCTAATCCTGTGTGGGTCTGTGATAGATGCCCTCCTGCCTCATCGTCCAAGCACCTCGCTTTGGCAGGGAGTTCAAGATGTTCAGCAAAATCATCCCTTCGCTGGAGTTGGACATCACCAACTTGCTAAAGGACAGTAAGTTTGTGGTTGGACATTTGCTGCATGCACAAAACCTCGGCGTTTGTATTTGGGTAGGTTGTGGGTAGGCGGGGTAGGTTGTGGGTAGGCGGGGTTGGTTGTGGGTAGGCGGGGTTGGTTGTGGGTAGGCGGGGTAGGTTGTGGGTAGGCGGGGTTGGTTGTGGGTAGGCGGGGTTGGTTGTGTGTAGGCGGGGTTGGTTGTGTGTAGGCGGGGTTGGTTGTGTGTAGGCGGGGTTGGTTGTGTGTAGGCGGGGTTGGTTGTGTGTAGGCGGGGTTGGTTGTGTGTAGGCGGGGTTGGTTGTGGGTAGGCGGGGTTGGTTGTGTGTAGGCGGGGTTGGTTGTGTGTAGGCGGCGTTGGTTGTGGGTAGGCGGGGTAAGTTGTCGGTAGGCAGGGTTGGTTGTGGGTAGGCAGGGTTGGTTGTGGGTAGGCGGCGTTGGTTGTGGGTAGGCGGGGTTGGTTGTGTGTAGGCGGCGTTGGTTGTGTGTAGGCGGCGTTGGTTGTGTGTAGGCGGCGTTGGTTGTGTGTAGGCGGCGTTGGTTGTGTGTAGGCGGCGTTGGTTGTGGGTAGGCGGGGTAAGTTGTCGGTAGGCAGGGTTGGTTGTGGGTAGGCGGCGTTGGTTGTGGGTAGGCGGGGTTGGTTGTGTGTAGGCGGCGTTCGTTGTGGGTAGGCGGCGTTGGTTGTGGGTAGGCGGCGTTGGTTGTGGGTAGGCGGGGTTGGTTGTGTGTAGGCGGGGTTGGTTGTGTGTAGGCGGGGTTGGTTGTGTGTAGGCGGGGCTGGTTGTGTGTAGGCGGCGTTGGTTGTGGGTAGGCAGGGTAGGTTGTGGGTAGGCGGGGTAGCTTGTGTGTCGGCGGGGTATGTTGTGGGTAGGTGGGGTTGGTTGCAGGTTGGGGCGATCTTTCCCTTGTACAGTTACGTGATTGTATGCCTATTTTCAGCATTATATTATCATGCCCTCTATCCACGAGGATCTCCCATACCGTCATTGTCCTAAGCATCTAAATACCTCAAAGCATGAGCATCAGAAACAGGTACATGTTCAGTCCCTTCTGTCCCTTGTTGGACCATGCAGGCCCCCGTGAATGTGTCGTGTGTGAGCGCTCGGCTGACGTCGAGTGTCGTGACTGTTACCTCGACATGGTGATCTCTCCAGGCCGGATAAAGCAGTACTGCAACACCTGCAGTCAGCAGGTAGGAACCAGGAACCGCTTGGTTATATACAAGGGAATGTATTTGTGTTTGTTTCAATAAATGTCGTGCTTAAATTTACTGGTATCATTTGGACCAAATTCAAATGTTGCATAATCAGGAAGATTGGTTCTAATCGGGGAAAATGACATATGTTCGCAGTGGAATTCTTCATGATATTCTTCCACCAAGAATACCTTCCACCCTGGTGTTGGGTTAGCGGCTAGGGTGCCGGCTTAGGATCCTAGGATCCTGGGTTCGAATCCCGGTCGATCGCTGAATTAACGCCAGGGGGGTTGACTCAGCCTGTCATCCTTCCGAGGTCGGCTAATTGAGTACCAGTTCACTGGTAATTCCCTGTTTGTCGTTAAAGGCGGCAAAAAGGGTTGGCGTCAGGAAGGGCATCCGGCCGTAAAACATTGCTTCAAAAAGGGGACCAAAAAACAACAACAACCATGGTTCCCGAAAAAGGCCAACCCCCGCTTTGCGGGGAAAAATGGCCTCTAAAGGTGGTTATTTTTATATTTATTCTTCCACCAAGAGGGGAAGTGGAGGAGATTATTATTATTATTATTTTTTTTGTATACAAGATCGAGGCTCGTGTAAGAGATAACATAAATCACAAAAAAACAACAACAAATGGACACATAAAACGTATGATAATCGGGAGATCTGTGGGAAGGAGAGGGCTTGGGAAGGGGGTGGGGGGGGGGGTGGGAGAGGTAAAAAAACACATGGACACTGCTAGGACTTCAGGGAAAGAAATCTGGGAAATCTGGTATTTGAAAAAAGTGGATCTGGGGTGAAATTAGTGGGGGTAGAAGAGATCAAGGTTTTGGATGGGGGAAGATAAGAGATGGTGGTGAACAGCCGTTTTAAGGACCTGGAGGGAGGAGTGGGATTGAAGAGAGTGAGGGAGTTTGTTCCAGAGGCGGGAGAAAAGAGGAATGAAAAAGTGAAGGTGAGCAGAGAGCCGAGATTTTGCCAGTTTAACCATAAGAGGGTTGCTGGCAGATCTTGTGCGACCTGTAGGAATATTTGGGGGACAGACCACAGACAGGGCTGGGGGAGCAAGGCTGGAGAGGAGTCGGTAGAAGACAGAAAGACCACCAAACCTGCCTGCGGTGAGTGAAAGGCCCTCGGAGTTAGCTTCATCACGGGAGATTCCAATGATTCTGAAAGCTTTGGTTTCAATAGCGTGAAGTCGAGCTAGGTGTGAGGCAGGAGCACCAGCCCAGAGGGGAGAGCAGTATTCCATTGAGCTGCGGATGAAAGCCTTGTATGTGGCGAGGAGCTCAGGTGTGCCAAGGAAGGACTTCGCACGACGGAGGATGCCCAGTCGGCGACTGGCTTTGGAGGCCAGCTTGGAAATGTGGTTTTCCCAGGAAAGATCATGGCAGATAGTGAGACCCAAAAGCTTGAGTGACAGAACAACTTGGAGAGGATTATTCAGAAAGTGGATGGGAGGGTTGTCCAGTCGGTCTTTTCGGAGAGACATCGTAAGAGTGTGAGATTTGTCAGGATAGAAAGACATGTTCCACTTGTTTGACCAGTCTGTAATTTTGTCCAGGTCTGCAGAGAGTGAGGAGGCTGCAGACTGCCGATCTGAGGGATGAGGAATGGAGCGGCAGAGAGTGGAGTCATCAGCAAAGAGATAGAGAGGATTTTCAAGAGAGTCGGAGAGATCATTGATGAAGACCAGAAAAAGCACAGGGCCCAGAACACTGCCTTGGGGAACTCCAGCCAGAACAGGAAGAGGAGATGAGAGAAATCCATTCAGGGCCACACATTGACTATGACCAGAGAGGAAGTCCGCAAGCCATGCGTGGAGATTTCCATGGATACCATAGGAGGAGAGTTTGGTGAGCAGAGCGGGGTGCCAGACCGTATCGAAGGCACGTGATATGTCAGAGACAGCTCTGAGAGATGTAGAATAAAGGGGGAGGGATAGGTGCAGAGGAGGAGAAGGAGATGGAGAGACTTTATCAATGGAGAGGGAGGGTGATATCGATGCAGGAAGAGAGGATACAGGTTTTTTGTTTTCTCTAAACGATACTCTGTTCTCGTTCAAACATCATATTGCGTGTATTGAATCCACAATTTTAACTTTTGATAGATGAGAAATCTCGTTCATTGAAAGCTGGTTCAAAGCAAACAAAATGTAGGAATAGCTTGAACCAATTCCAAACATGTCAAGGTAATGGTTTTCCACCCAGGTGCACCATCATCGTGGAAGGATAAATCACACGCCTCGCGAACTCTACGTGCCCCCGGAATTTCGTGACGGAGCCTCAAGGTTCGTGCCTCGTGAATGCTTGCAACTTTTTGGCGTTCTGTGCATACAGACGAGTCACTATGTGGCTTTCCTCAAGTATGGTGCCGCAGATGAGGCCTGGCTCTTTTTTGACAGCATGGCTGACCGAGAAGGTAAATATTTCATTGCACTTATTTTAAAATGAAGTTGATGCTGAAGCGTTTATATGATGGCTAAACGGTGCCTTTACCCACAAGGCGGGCAAGACGGTTTCAACATCCCGGAGGTGCGACCTTGCCCAGAGGTGGCCCAGTACCTCAGCTTGCCTCCCGACCAGTTGGACAAGTTGGACAGCCGTCAAATGGCAGGCTCGGCTTCACGGCTGTTCTGCGACGCCTATATGTTCATGTACCACCACCCCCAGCTCATGCAATACAAGTGAATGGGCTTTGTCCCCAGTTCCATAAACCACCCATTGAGAAGACTCAGTTTAGGCCTGCAGCCCTTCAATAGTTCCTGGCATTCTTTTTCAAGGATGTCAAAAATGAGGCACGGAGGTTTGTTTGGTGGCCTTGTGCCACCCACTTTGAGTGCCACCGGAAGGTAATACCACCTCATGGCAGTTTGCACTTACTTTGATGGAAACGGAGTTGCCTTTTAATGGGAGTGTGTCAAGGGAGGTATTACTCGGGTATCGTCCTCTTCTCCCCTTGTAATATTTTATTTTGGGAACTGTTGCAGAAAACAGCAGCGTGTTCTGGTATTGGCAGCTGATCCTACGGGTTTGAAGGAGGACAGGATCTCATCTTGTGCTAACCCTGGAAATCATAAGTTTAGTTTAACTGAAATCCTGCTGGGGCCCACACGTTGTCAGTGCCACTTTAAAGCCATCGCCTCGACTAGCCAGTGCCTCTCCGTACACACCTGCGCTTAATGACATCACAAGTGCACCTGTCTGACATAATTAATTGTGCTTGTACTAGTGTCCTTAAAACTAGTGACATTGCAGTTTGAGTGTAACAAAAAAACACAACTTTCTACAGTCCCATACATGCTCTGCTACTGTAAATGAAAAGTATATGCTTTCCGCACTTACACTGGCCTTAGTAATGTAAGGAAAAGCAGACTTGAACCTTATCTGTACAAAAGGCATTTAATAAAGATACTTTATTTTGACAAACAGCGCTCGTAAACTTGTAAAACACACACCAAAGTATTGTTGGGAAGAGGAGATGAGATGCAGCATGCCCCGAGTTTGAGGAGCATTTTGTTCCGTTTGCACTTTATGCGGCAGATGGTTTGGAGTTTACCACCGTCATTGTCCAAACCTGTATCCTGACTTCGAATAAAAAAACACAAAAAACAAAGCTTCGATAAATTCCACAATAATAGTAATTATTCAGCATATTTTTTAAAATGTAATTGTTTATTTACTTCCAAAACAACGTGAGAAATAAACCCGGTTAACTCACCACATGGACATAAACAAACGTATGTAAGATCGAGAGCGGACGAGCTTTGTGTTGGCTCAACAGTTCAGGTGGTTTCCTTGAGGTCTTAAGTTTAAGTCCCTGCGGTGGCAAAATTGCATCAAGGCGTTGATTCAGCCGGTCATCCTTTGCGTTTTAACAAAATGAGTACCACCGCTGGGAGGTGAGCCAGGTTAGTATCCTGTGTCAGTGGCAATCCATCCAGGATTCATTCAAGGAGGATCATCCATTCAAGGTTCAGTGATAATGTTATTGAAGAAGTGTGTGTCCGCATTGTGAATGTGATAATTTTTACGAGTCGGTGGAGAACAAAATTTTGGAAGAGGTCAAGTCACTCGTTTACTGTCACAGAGCAAGGATAGGTCTCAAATGTAAAACTGCATGTTCAAGATGGTGACTAGGTGAGTTCCACAACATCTGGATAATCAACGAATGTGAAAATATTCCTCACTTTAAACCTCAGGAGTTTATTGTAGTATGTATGTATATATATATATATATGTATGTATATATATGTATGTATATGTGTATGTGTGTATATATGTATATATATGTATATATATATATATATATATATATATATATATATATATATATATATATATTAGCCTAGTCAAAAAATCTGAAAATGTGCCTTTATAGAATGATTGAGGCATTTTTGAGTAAAAGCAAACAAACCACTTTTTCTGGGGTAGTTTTTCATGCTGAATATGAATCTGTTGTTTGCCAAGCCCAAAAATGCGTAATTAGGTCACTAATCAAGGTCAAAGGTCAATGAGTGCAAAATTCAATTTTTTTGAAAAAATGCTTTATTTTACATCCCCTATCTGTACATTTCAATTATTTTACAATATTTTGTCTAGTAAGGTTGCTAAAGCTTTTCAAAATCTTATTTTTAAAGGAAAACGTGAGGACACATCTATGCTCATTTGCCTTTATCTCTGTAAGGGGCGACAATTAGTTTTTGCGTAATTTGCTTGCAGTTTAACCTCTAAATGCACAATGGGGCAGAGTTTTTATGCTCCTATTGATGGTCTAGAGATAGATTTTATAAAGACAGAATCTAAATGTCACCGGTAAACAACATAGGTCAAAGGTCAATGAGTGCGAAAGTCTTGCAATGACGTAACAGTTACTTGCACTTGAAACCATCCCTTTCACTCAACAGTGAAAGTGGCTTCATCTTTCTGACCCCAATGCATTTGCCATGTTTGTCAAATCATTTCCATTCAGACAGAGCAGGGTGTTCTTCAATAGACCCTTAATGATGAAGAATGAATCTAATAGCCTAGCATAAGCCATCTAGTTCGTACCCTAGGCATCAGGCATTAAACATTTCAGGAGTACAGGTAAGGGTCTTTTTAAGATTGTTAAAAAATGAAATATAAAATCAAATGAAAGTAAAGGAATGCATTCTTCTTTGGTGAGATACATGTACATACAAATGTGTAATGTATGCTTGACATCTCACATCATAGGCAGGCCTACATACATGTACATTTACCTAACAGTAGCAAAAAGACAGGCAGGGCATGGGCATTGACGATGAGTGCCTAATGCATCTACCACTAATGAATTAGTGATATCGGTTAGATGTTTTGTCTTGAAGAAGCTTTACTTTGTGTCTTTGAGAATAAGATTAAAACCCGGGCCAACACTGCCTGCGCTTATTCGATCATTTAAGGGCTGTTGCAGTATATCATACAACGTTGTAGTTTTCATGGTCAGAACATGCGTGCCTGGTGCTTAGTTTGGTTTCTGTTTCTCCCCTCAGGCCAACCATGGAACCTATTGCCAGCCTCAAGCGACAGCGTGAGGATGTGTCGTTTGAACTTTGTATCATTTGTCAGGGAACTAGCCAGGTCAAAGATACGATTTTCAACCAGACAAACCAGGGTATTGCTGCCATCAGAGAGGCGACCGAGCTCCGATGCAAACTTAGACACTATGAATTTCGATCAGCCGTGGACAGGCTTTCGACTCTCTTTGCAGAGCCTCCAGAAAGTCTCCCCAAACTTAAATGGCATAAGCTATGTTACTCTGCATACACACACAAGGGGAAAATAAATGCTAAGCTAGCCAAGGAACAATCGAAAAACGAAAAAGATCCTGAAAGAAAGAGTGTTTCGGCTGAAGCATGTCCGTTTTTACGCAGTAGTACTACTAAGATGAACTGGACATTGTGTATGTTCTGCCAGAACTTTGACAAGAAGCAGAAGACAAGTCGTGTCACAACCTTCAAAATGAGTAATGAAATTACGGAAAAAGCTAAATTTGTACATAACATCTTAGTCCGTACTGCAAATGAGAATGATTTAATCTCAGCTGAGGCATGTTACCATGTTAACTGTCTTAGTAAATTCTTTAGGGATGTCAAAAGGGCGGAAACTGAAAGCAAATCAGCAGACATGGCGATATCATGGTTGTGTCAAGAGCTGCGTCACTCTGCTGAGAAAGGGCACGTATTTGAACTATCTGCAGTGTTCGAGAGGTACAAAGAGTTAGCCAGTGAGTGCGACGGCACAATTCCTACATCGTATCTTAGTAGACTGGGGACTTTTAAAGAAACTTTGTCGAATTGCATTGGGGACATTTATGAATTTCTTGTGCTAAGAAATTTGGCGCCTTCAGAGAAACAAACTTTGCTTCTTCCACGACATTTCAGTCAAATACCTCTTTCAGAAATGGTGTGCGGTCAGAACAGTGCAGACTATATTCCCATATTTAGACAACAGGATGATCATTTTCTGTCTTTAGTGCACGTTGCTCTGCAACTCCGCAGTGATATCATGTCACATCCTGCATTCGAAGGTTGCGATGTAAGCGAAAAAGCAGAGTTGGCAAGTGTACCACCATCTGTACTCATGTTTGTGAATATCTTGCTTGGAGGCCAAAGTAGTGTCGATGCTGAGTTTGGCGAAAGTGAGATGTCTGAAACTGGTTGGGTGAAGAAGACAAGGGTCCTTAGCATTGGACAAGACATGGTCTATGGTGTATGTGGAGACAAGAAGGCACCGCCTAAACACGTTGGAATGGGTATGACGCTGCACCAGTCAGCTCGATCAAAGAAATTAGTTGAGCTATTCCATAATGCTGGGCACATAATCAGCTATAACCGGGTACTTAGGTATGACACTGCCATGGCTGAAAACACTCTGAAAGCGCTTGATCAAGAAACTGGGGCAGTTGTTACCAGCAACCTGGTTTCGGGACGATTTGTGCATTTTTCTGGCGACAATATTGACATCAATGACTCTACCCTAGATGGCAAAAATACATTTCACGCTACTCAGTTAGCTGCCTGGCAGAGGGGGCCATCTGCTGAAAGCGGTCTTGGAGACATCAAACCATCCAATACGTCAACGTTGGATATACCAACAGCAGTTGAAAAGATCCAACAACAGCAGTTTCCGACACCATCAAAGAAGGTCACAGAAGATGCTGAAAAGTTCATTTGCCATATCTACAAGGAACCATCTGAGAACTGTAATCAAGCCCGCATTAAACTGTTCAACAAATGCCATGCAACGGAGACCCTACCTCCATCTAGTGATGCAGCAAAGTTCCACATAGAGCGTGCAAACTACCAAAGTTTCATTTGGAGAGAGGCCAGTAATCCAATGACAGATCTGCCACCGCCGACTGATTGTGGATGGAAACTCGTTGATGACAAGTTGTCACCGGTTCTTACAACTTTACCGTCAATTCCAAAGGGATGCCGAGAACTTACTCAGTGTGGTTGCAAGAAAGGTTGCAGTTCTGATAGTTGCTCTTGTCGGAAGTGGGGGAAACAGTTCTGCACTGAGGCCTGCAAGTGCAATGCCAGTGAAACACCATGTCGAAACAGGCCAAAGTAGGGGGGGGGGGGGGTCAGAGCTTACACAGTTAAGCTAATTGGCATTCCCCTGGATGGCTCCTCCTTCCAGCCAATCAGTCTGACAGACTGCAATTGATTCAGGATTAATTAAGAATACATGTGATAATGATCAACTGCCTGCACTCCAAACATGTTTGCCATGAAGTGCATTTTGCGCCTTGTGCCATGTAAGTGCACTTTGCGCCTTGTGACCGTTAGCCTTAATTAAGTGGCTAATTAGTCAAATATTGACATTTAGTGTAGAAAACAATCTTGCTATTATATAGGACTCAGGTAAACCACTTCACTGATGGTATTTAAGGCAACAATTCAAGTGAATTAAAACAGTATGTCAAAAAACGAAAAGTTGCTTCATTACGGATATATTCACAAAAATCTGATTTTTTCCCTTCACAATTCCCTTTACTTTCATAATTGTGAAAAGCTGTAGTAACCTTACCAGACAAAATACTGTAAAATAATTGAAATGTACAGATAGGTGATGTAAAATAAAACATTTTTTCAAAAATTTTGAATTTTGCACTCATTGACCTTTGACCTTGATTAGTGACCTAATTACGCATTTTTGGGCTTGGCAAACAACAGATTCGTATTCAGCACGAAAAACTACCCCAGAAAAAGTGGTTTGCTTGCTTTTACTCAAAAATGCCTCATGAATTCACGTTTCCCAGAAATTTGACTAGACTATATATATATATATACACAAAGAATTAAGTTAAGCACCCCCCCCGTTTTTTTACAACCTCGCACATTACAAGTTTGTTGTCGTCAAAACAGTGTAATATACCCATGATATTGCTATATTTTCTGGAGAAGTGATATTATGGTCACATAAAAACATAACAATCATGCCGTTTTCAATATTTTATTCTGAATAATTTAAGGTGAAATTTTTTGGGAATTTTAGGCATATTTTCACCTCAATTTAAGTATGGAGCTATAGGTCCATCACGGACAGTGTGGATGCCGTTTATGTTTTCTAACGTACAGTCATTGTTCTGAGAAGTAACGTGTGTAGGACCCACGTGATCGGATCACTGACTCAACCAATCACTTTTTTTCACTTTGATCACTCAATTTCATCAATGGATAATTGCTAATGTCATACCAATCATTATTTGATCTCACATACCTTAGAATATATGCCAATGTATACATATACACAAAGAATATATATTAGGGGGTGCTTACCTTAATTCGTTGTGTAGGGGTGCTTAACTTAATTCTTTGTGTATATATAAAATCAAATGTATGTGGACACCCAAAGATCGAACATCTCATTCCAAAATCATGGGCATTAATATGGAGGTCGTCACCCCCTTTTGCTGCTATAACAGCCTCCACTCTTCTGGGAAGGCTTTCCACTAGATGTTGGAACATTGCTGTGGGGATTTGCTTCCATTCAGCCACAAGAGCATTAGTGAGGTCGGGCACTGATGTTGGGCGATTAGGCCTGGCTCGCAGTCGGCGTTCCAATTCATCCCAAAGGTGTTCGATTGGGTTGAGGTCTGGGCTCTGTGAGGGCAGTCAAGTTCTTCCACACCGATCTCAACAAACCATTTCTGTATGGACTTCACTTTGTGCACGGGGGCATTGTCAGAAACAGGAAAGGGCCTTCCCTAAACTGTTGCCACAAAGTTGGAAGCACACAATCGTCTAGAATGTCACTGTGTGCTGTACTGCTGTAGCGTTAAGATTTCCCTTCACTTGAACAATGTGGCCTAGCCTGAACCATGAAAAACAGCCCAACCATTATTCCTCTTCCACCAAACTTTACAATTGGGACTATGCATTCGGGCAGGTTGCGTTCAACTGGCATCCGCCAAACCCAGATTCATCCGTCGGACTGCCAGATGGTGAAGCGTGATTGATCATTCCAGAGAACGCGTTTCCACTGCTCCAGAGTCCAATGGCGGCAAGCTTTACACCACTCCAGCCGACGCTTTGCATTATGCATGGTGATCTTAGGCTTGTGTGCGGCTGCTCGGCCATGGAAACCCATTTTATGAAGCTTGCGACGAACAGATGTTGTGCTGACGTTGCTTCCAGAGGCAGTTTGTAACTCGGCAGTGAGTGTTGAAACTGAGGACAGACGATTTTTACGCGCTTCAGCACTCGGCGGTCCAGTTCTGTGAGCTTGTGTGGCCTACCACTTCACAGCTGAGCTGTTGTTGCTCCTAGACGTTTCCATTTCACAATAACAGCACTTTCAGTTGACCGGGGCAGCTCGAGCAGGGCAGAAATTTGACGAACTGACGTGTTGGAAAGGTGGCATCCTATGACAGTGCTACGTTGAAAGTCGCTGAGCTCTTCAGTCCGGCCCATTCTCCTGCCAATGTTTGTCTACGTAAATTGCATGGCTGTGTGCTTGATTATATACACAAAGAATTAAGTTAAGCACCCCCCCCGTTTTTTTACAACCTCGCACATTACAAGTTTGTTGTCGTCAAAACAGTGTAATATACCCATGATATTGCTATATTTTCTGGAGAAGTGATATTATGGTCACATAAAAACATAACAATCATGCCGTTTTCATTATTTTATTCTGAATAATTTAAGGTGAAATTTTTTGGGAATTTTAGGCATATTTTCACCTCAATTTAAGTATGGAGCTATAGGTCCATCACGGACAGTGTGGATGACGTATATGTTTTCTAACGTACAGTCATTGTTCTGAGAAGACCTCTAGCGATCTTTGCGTCAATAACGTGTGTAGGACCCACGTGATCGGATCACTACTCAACCCAACTCAACCCTACGAGTGCACTCATCTGCATTTCATCAATGGATAATTGCTAATGTCATACCAATCATTATTTGATCTCACATACCTTAGAATATATGCCAATGTATACATATACACAAAGAATATATATTAGGGGGTGCTTACCTTAATTCGTTGTGTAGGGGTGCTTAACTTAATTCTTTGTGTATATATACCTGTCAGCAATGGGTGTGACTGAAATAGCCGAATCCACCAATTAGAAGGGGTGTCCACATACTTTTGGCCATGTTGTGTGTGTGTGTGTGTATATATATATATATATATATATATATATATATAATGTATATGTATGTATGTCTGTCTGTGTGTCTCTCTCTCTCTGTCTCTCACCCTCTTTGGAAAAAAATGATAAATAAAAAAAGTTTAACTGCTGTAAGTTATCTTCTGCAATCATTGTGCACGAGATGTTACAATGTTCAACATCATCGTAAACAATCCCGCCCCGTCGCACACAGTTGTGGCATCCGAAACAGCTCATGCAATATTGAATTAGAAAATTTTGAAGTTAAACCAAATTTTATTTTATGATTAACCTGTACATCTGTTGTGATCGTGAATGACGTTCACAATATCTAACTAGAACGGCACTCAGTAGAGAGCACACCTCCACCTGGTTGGCCATATCACTCAATGGTGAAGAATCGCTTTTAAAATTCTACTAGCTGGATCCGAATCTTCACCAAAATTGAATTGAATCGTCCTTGTCAGACACCCAACTGGTCCACCGTTTTGTCCAAATCCATCCATAACTTTTTGAGATATTCTGCTATGTATCGTTTTTGGCCCTATCTCTCAATGGTGAAGAATCACTTTAGAAAAATTCTAGTAACCGGATCCGAATCCGGACCTTCACCAAAATCGAATCATTTCGTCCTCGTCACAAATGCTACATCTCTGCCAAATTTCATCTGAATCCGTCCACAACTTTTTGAGATATTTTGTTCAGACAAACAGACAGGGGTGAAAACATAACCTCCATCCACCTTTCGTGGCGGAGGTAAATACACAGAATAACTCAATTGGCAAACACCGCAGGCCGTGCCCCATTCGGCCAGAACGCCAAAAACTTATTGCCATCTCTCAGTTGATTGTATCCTCACAAGTCAAGGGACAGGAAAACCAATTTCTTATTTTTCCAATTTTTAAAATTATGTTCCACAATTAATTCGCAGAAAAATCACGACAGGAAAGGTTGTTTTTGTTAGTCCATGTGATGAAATCCAGTTTATTTTCAAGTATAAATGGACAAAGTTTGTACATGCTCGGTATCAAAACATTTTTTTTTTCTAACGAGCGCATACGTTCCGTGCACAAACATGTTTTTCATAAACAAAAACGTTCCCACAAAAATTCAAACTTTATACCTGGCCTTTTGAAACCCAAACAAGGTTTCTTCTTCACCTTCAGCACCATCTCTTGGCGTTTGAACAAAAACAAGATGTGAAGGATGTCTTTGTAGGAGAATCACGTTAAAACAATCACACAAATATACAAAAGGCATCAAAGCAACAGTTTATGTACAGATTTGTACGTTTCGTTGGCATCAAATGCTAGAGTAAACGCTTAAATGTACTTAAAAATGCGATTACAGGAGATAATCCATTTGTGCAACTTCCTCATGGGAATGTAGATTGGACCGTGACCTTGATTCTTAGAAACTGTTGGCCTCGGCTGTTTTCCGACTAGTTCCTCAATACGACCGGAACTGGCTGTGATGACCATGGCCTGCTATGGTACACGCACTGAGTCCATGCACCTAATATCTTGTAAAGCAAACTCTGCCACAATTTCCCGAGTGGTTTTGAATGATCAGTCGTTTCACCTTCACAATACAGGAATCCCATGCTTTCGCAATGTCGGATCAATCCTGGACACGCAGAAGGATTGGAAGCAGGAGTCGTGGTTTGTCAGAGAGGTACTTTGTGTCCAATCATTGCAGAGCTGACGGTACTTACTGGTGGATGACTATGGAGCTTGCAGAAAGTCCTGGCCTACTTACGGAAGCGTTTGAAAAGCGGATGCAAGTGTTTGGCGTTTGCAGACTTGGATCGTGGTACATGGTACTCCATGTAAACGGTGCTGTCGGCTCCAGACATGGAGCTCATGTTGCCAACGCGACGTGTCATCTGCACAGAATCAGAAGCAAAATGAATTCGAGTCTGTATCGAGTTGGAATGAGATTAAATAAATCCCCTCCCTTTCCTCACCTCGATTCATGCAGTTTTCCAATTACCAACTTCGAGATGAGATTATGCAAGACTTTTGCACATTTATATATTTAATCCACCCCATGAGGGACTGACGATTATTTCTCCATGGTTTCTGAGAAGATTTTAAAATAAATTACCTGAATCTGAGGCAAACCCCCCTTTTCAGTCTCTTATATGGGGCAGATCCATATGGAGAGCATAATCCCCATGAGACCTTAATGTTATGATGTATAGTACACAGATTTAATCCGTATCACACAGGTAGTTGTGGAGATGTTTTTGTGAAAAGGAGGGATTCGGGGAGGAGGCACGTGGGCCCCCTTTCCAGGGGAGATATGACCATGAGGAGCACAACTTAAGGTTAGGGCATGGTCCCGATGTCTCGTGGCAAGTTTGGTTTGGATCTGTCTAGCGGTTTCTGAGAAGATTTTTGAAGGAAATGCCAATATTTAGGGGGCAAACCCCCCTTTAACCACCTCTATAGGGGGTGCATCCGGATGGGGAGCACAACCTCATGCAACCTTGCTGTCCTGATGCATTGCACTAAATTTGGTCCATAATCGCTCGGGTAGTTTGTGAAGAGATGTTTTAGTCAAATGTTAACAGACGTGCCTACGTATACCGGGACCCACTCTGAGGTTAGTTTGGAGAAATAACCTAATAAGTGATTGCTGTGCAACTCCGTCATCCAAAAAAGACTTGCCTGTGTTGAGCCACGTGGGCCAAATTCTCCAGCAACTTCCTCCTCCTCAGCATCCAGGTCAGAGGCCGCAATGACCTTCTGTAGAAGCTGTTGTTGCTCCTCGGCCGAAGAGAACATCAGCTGCTCTTCATTCATTCCGGCCAGCTTGGTGATTATCTGCAAGGTGGATACGGAAAGCTGGTTGTGTACGAGGCACCTCAGCTTCCCTCCCCCGTCTGTTCCAATGCTCAAGGATGTGGGATATGAATGAACATTCAGGATCCTTACTTTAAAGCTGTAACCTTGGTCGACCAGGAAGCGCTGACGTTTTGTTGAATATGCCATTTCTTGGGTATCCTGAGATACGAGGGAGTAGAAATAGGCATTGTATTCCTCCGCCACCATCGCTGCACAAGAGAGAGAGGAAAAAAAAGAAGCAGATTGCATAAGCAGCAATGTTTAAATATCCACAGGATACTTAAAAACATCTTTGTCATCTTTTTTGTTGTTGTTGTTTGTTGTAAAGGTTAAAAGTGGCCATGGCCAGTTACTGATGTCCACTTTCAAGTGCAAGTTAAAAAAAAAAATTATATATATATATATATATATATATATATATATATATATATATATATATATATATATATATATATATATATATATATATATATATATATAATAGTTAGTAAAAATTAACCCTTTTACCCTGATGCTCATTACGCACGTTTTAAGACGCTACCGTGATTCTAGAGATAACCCTCACTCTTTTTAGCTCGGAGAACACGGCCCAGGCGCTGAGCTTCCTGTCGTCGGGAGCCGCCGTGGGATGAGATTTGAATGAGCACGTTGGCTTCTGGAAGATCGAAGGATGTGTCACCGACCTGCAATGGACCAATATCTGTAATCTTGGTTCTTCTGTAGAAGTGATTGTCCATGTACGCATAATTCCGACTTGAGCCACTTCCACAGAAGCAATATGTCACAAAAGTACAAAATGTAGTAAAGCAGGGCTAGGGAGAGAGGGGAATTTGGAGGGAATTCCCAACAAGCACAAACCTTCGATATAAAAATGGTGTTTATTCTTGGGTTGTGTTTGAAATTCTGCAAAATCTGCATACGCTCCCCTTGGGATGTTGGTCCATAAATATAAGGCCTGATAGAACAGAGGAAAGCAAGACTTAGTTGATCAACAGTAGAGAAAGAAAAATGCCTGCGCAATCACAAAAAATACTGCAAACGTGACGATTAGCTGGCTGGTATTCGAAAAATATGACAAACTCAAACTATACTTTAAAAACTTGCCTCATCATGAGCAACAGATGATCACGGGCTACGAAGGTTTTTTTATGCCTCCAACGCAGATTTTGCCATTATGTTTTCGGGTTGTCCGTCCGGCTGTACGTCCGTGCGTCATGGGCTTTTACTGCGATAACTTGAGAATGACTGAAGGGATCCAAGTCAAACTGGGTACAGGTATGTAGCATGATGTAAAGATGAACCGATTAGATTTTGGGGTCATGAGGTCAAAGGTCAGAGGTCATGTTCGGTAAAAAAAATCCTTTTACCATGATAACTTGCAAACCAGTGATGGGATTTTGACCAATCTTGGTCCAAGTCTATATTATGATGAAAATATGAACCGATAAGATTTTGGCATCAAAGGTCAGAGGTCATGTTAGGCAAAAATGTGATACGAGACAACAGCTGAAGGGATTTACATCAAACTTGTTGCAAGTTTTACAATGATTTAATAATGTGGGCGGAGGCATATCGGTCGATTTAGCAACGTCGAAGAGTGCCGTTCTCGTTTTGTTTTTGCCAATAAATTAGCAAAGCAGAAAAAGGTGATTTCACTTGTCGATGCGAACAGCAAAGCATCATACTTGTTCAGGCGAATGGCATACTCCTTCAGTGCAAATACGTTGTCTGCAAACACGATGATCTTGTCATTTCGCCGCTCATGGAAGCGAATGAGGAATTGGCAGACTCGGAACTTGTTGGGGTTCATGACGTACAACAGAAGGCGCTTCTTGGTTTTGATTGCGACGTACTCACGATAAAACTCCGGTGTCATCGGGCACCACACCTGTAGGGAAATCATATCGGTCAGAATTATAGCGATTCGACATGGACAGACAGGCCTGTAGGGAATGTAGGATAAAAACATGCAGACAATTTCACACGCAAGCACCGGAACGAAAATTGTTGTAGAACTTGGGAGCCACAGCAGGCCCTTGACCCATTGCAGACCATCATTTCCTGCATAATAAGAGCTAACCCCACTTCCTTTGGGAGCAGCGCATATGTGCGAATCTCACCTCGGCACACTGCACCTTGGCTATAAAACCGGCATTCTGCAGCTCCATCCAGTTGGCCTCATAGAGCTTTGGTCCAATGAGGAAGTTTAGGTCCACAATCTTATCATCCTCACGCACAAGTGTCGCAGTCAAACCCAGCTTGCAATGTGCCTGCACAATGGTAAGCACACGCCGAAACATCCGGGCTGCGTGGAAGAAAAAGAAATAAACAAGAGTTAAGAGTACGATTTCAACAATACTCCGAGAGTTGCTTCTTAGAAAAAAATGTACAAATTATATTTGTTGCTCTTCTTTTGTGTGCAGCACAAGACTGCGGGGTACTATCATTGGTTGGGAGCATGGCTGTTGGTCTGATGAAATGCCTCCTGTCGGTTAAGGCGGGAATTTATAATCGGTTCAGTTAAGGGTGCCGGTGATAGCTTGCCTGCTCTTCACCAAGGGCACCATAGGATCTTTAACGTCCACCAACTAATTCCGGCAGACAGGATGCATGTGGACATAGAACATGCATCATTACCCCTCTTCAACATATCCTTAAAACAATTGGGTTTTGGGATCCTTAAAACAATTGGGATCATATGGTGGTTGCCATGTGGCAAGAACACATGATTGGCATGCCAGAGGTTGTGTGTTCAAATATGACTGAAAGTTGATTATTAAAACCACATCTAGGCTTCTGGTAACAGCTCGTCTTGAGGAAATTTACTTTTGCTGTCAGTAAAAACCCAGCTGGCTCAAACATTTCCTTCAAACAGGTATTGTAAATTCTGGTATCATATAAACAGGTATCTAGTATTATAAATACTAGGGCATGCCCGTACTATATATATATCTAAAATTATATCCCCCCCCTCTATTTACATGAAATGGTTTGGTCCATTCGCAAAGCCAAAGCGAACGGCTTGCGAGTACGGTGGCAATCCCCCCCCCTCTATTTACATGAAATGGTTTGGTCCAAAGCGAACGGCTTGCGAGTACGGTGACAATCCCCCCCCCCTCTATTTACATGAAATGGTTTGGTCCAAAGCGAACGGCTTGCGAGTACGGTGACAATCCCCCCCCTCTATTTACATGAAATGGTTTGGTCCAAAGCGAACGGCTTGCGGAGTTTGGTAAAGAAATCGCCATAGCTCGGTAACTACTTCTCCGATTAATATGACACCTTGAAAAGGCACATCCTCGGGTCCCCAGCAATATACCTGGCAAGTTTCAAGTATATCGGACCCGTGGTTGTCGAGAAACAGCGGTCACAGACAAACACACAGACACACAGACATACACACAGACACACACACAGAGATTACTGGAATTATAGATAGATAAAGTGGAATGTTATTGTTAACAATAACGAGGGGTTTGCATTTCAAACTCAGTCCGACTTTAAATCATACTGAGATCAAGGTGCATAAGCACGTTAAAAGGGCATAACAAGGTAAAGTAGATTTTTTTTTTAATTAGGTCAGTGACCTAGTTAGAAAATGGGTCAAATGTCATGATGACATCAGTGTTACCTCATTTGTAAAAAGTCTTCAAGGACAAAAGGCGTATCAGAATAAAAAGGACAAATGTCAAAATCAATCAGCTTGACCTACTTTGCAAAAAAAAAAATTCCAAGATGTTAAAAGGCAATACTGTACAGGTATGAAAGTATGTCAAAGAAAAAAGGTCACATTGCCCTAGTAAGTGAAACCTAGTTAAATGTCAGGGTCGATGTTTGACAGAAACTTCTCCACCTTGTCAGGAGAGAAGGACACAGAATCCAGGAGCAGCTGGGTAAGACTGGGTACGATGGGTACAGAGAGAGATGGGTTTGGGACACAAGATTTTGAGGCAAACACAGAGTTGAGGCATTCACCTTTTTCACGTGTGGAGTCAGCTGTGTAGCCGTTTGAGGTAAGGGAGGGGATGGAGGGGGAACAAACACCAGAAACGGATTTGACCAGATGCCACCAGGATTTGGAGGATGGAGACAGGTTTGAGAGTTCAATTTTGATTGTGGAGAGATGGTGCTTCCTGGCACTCCTGAGGGTAGACACACACTTGATCCGAGCTTGGTGGAAGGAACTGAGATTGCCTTCAGTTGGATTTGCTTGCCATGAGGTGAAGGCAAGTTGTTTCAGGGCAACTGCCTCACCACAAGATTCAGTGCACCATGGATGGGAGGAAGGGTAAGACAACAGAAGACGAGATGGGATAAATCTGTGCATGAGAGAGAGCAGTTTGCTTTGGAAGAATTCCCAGGAAGAATTGATGTCAGAGGCAGTAGAGATGGGAGACCAGTCCAGATGATTGATGGCTGCTTGCAGACCGTGCCAGTCGGCCTGAGTGAAATGCCAGACTCGTCGGCGCTGAGGAGGCTCTCTGAGAATGGCCAGAGAGATGTCCACTTTAACAAGCACATGATCAGAAGAACCGATTGCAGCAGAAGAAGAGCAGCAGACATTTGGGGGGAAACGAAGTCTAGAAGAGGAGATTTGAGGGTGAGGGGGGAAATTTGAGGATGAGGCATGAAGGGGGAGATTAGAAGGGGAGCGGTGATTTGGGAGTTTTGAAGGAGAGGGGAGGGGGGGGGGAGATTTGAGGGAGAGGGGTGAGCGGGAAGATTTGAACGTTTTGAATGATTAAAGAAAATCGGAACATTTATTACAGACTAGGTTTCTTGAGATATTCAAATCAGAGATACGTTTGAGGAGGGGTGGAATGAAAGAGTTTAGACAATGAAGAAAGGAAGAATTGTAGGAAATGCAATTCTTTTTTGTTGTGGAAAGATTTAATGAGCAATTTGATTGCAGCATTTTGAACAGGAAGAAAAAAAGCGAGTTTATAATATACAAATGAATAAAACGAGGCGGGGGGGGGGGGGGGGAGTTTCAACATTTTAAAGCAAAACTGTTGGTTCAACACGTGGACGTGGGGGAGAGGAGACCGCGAGGAGAGAAGGGAATTATTATTATTAGTATTTTTTTTTTTTTTTTTTAAGACATCAAACAAAGGGTAATAGGGTAAGGTAGAGGGTGAAAAAAAATCCAGAGAGAGAAATCGAATGTGAATAACAAAATACCATATGACGTGACTGGGCAGGCCTCGAGGCTAACCAGGCCCCAAACACATACGACCAAACCGAGTGACTAATACACAATTTTTCACGAAATGCAAAACACGATCGAAGCAGAAACACAGTTGACACATACACAGCAAGACAAAATACTTAACTTTGAGGAAAAAAAAAAAAAAAAAAAAAAACTTTGATAGACGTGCACGAGCTCTGACGCCACACAACCTCACGTGGGGAACCGAAAGTGCTCCGACCAACTAATTTGATTAAATACTTATTAATTACTTTTCAAAAAGTTATGGATTTGGGTGAAACGGTGGTGGTTTAGGTATATTCTTAGCCAATTGATTAAGAAATTAATTATTTTACGATTATTGTTTATTTATTTTAATTATTAATCATTTATTTATTTTCACTCTCATCTGGGCAATAGTTCCATACTGGATCCTCTTATTTCTTACCTACATAAACGATATTTGTAATACTTTATCCATACTCCAGTTCATTCTTTTCGTTGAAGACACAAATGCATTTTATTCTGAATTCTGATTTTGAAACACTTGTATCAACCCTGAATACTAAATTACCAAAATTTCCACGTGGTTCAAAAGGAACAAATTATCCTTGAACTTGAATAAAGCCAACTATGCATATACATTTTTAAAATTACCATCAATTTAGAAATGACTTGGTCTGAACTTAAAATTGATGGAATCACAAAGAAGAATACACTAAATTTCTCGGCATTACAATCGATCAAGACTTGAACTGGAATGTGCAGATAGATAACGTCATAACTTATGTGTCACGTGGAGTAGGGGTCTTGTATAGACTGAACAACTAAGTACCGTTGTGAACATTATTTACTGTATCCAACTCCATTATCTTGCCATATATTATGTATTCCAATGTTGTTTGGACATGTCATAAATCTAAGAGATGAGCTCGATTTTCCTTTTGCAAAAGGTCATTCACATTTGTACAAATGTCAGCTACTTGGCTAATACAAAACCCTTGTTCTACCAGATACATACGTCACCAATTTCAGATGTACATTTTATTTTTCAAATTGCCCTGTTGTTTAGGTATACCTTGCATTAACTACCTGATAATGCATTTCAGATGTTCCGCCTTAATTCCTCCATTCATAAATATCCCAATAGAACCTCTTCAAACTTACACTTGGAAAATCCAAGAACAGCAAATAGAATAAGACATCTTGACACCAACATCTGGGATTTGCTATCTTTAGTAACCCGTACATATCCGACTAAGAAATCTTAAGCATTTAAAATGGATTATCTTATCAAAATACACACCTTGATCACATTTGAATAGATTGTGCTATGGATTTTCACCACTCCTCCCCCCCCCCCTTACTAAATAAACAAACAAAAAAAGAACCACCTTTAGAGGCCATTTTCCCCGCAGAGCAGGGGTTGGCCTTTTCAGGGCACCGTGATCCCCTTTTTGAAGCAATGTTTTATGGCCGGATGCCCTTCCTGCCGCCAACCCTGTTGGTCGCCTCTTGCGACACACAGGGAATTACCAGTGAACTGGTACTCTGCTTTCATCCAACCTAATAAGTGATTGGAATAGATAACAGCACCCCCCCCCTCCCCCCCGCTACTGTTACCTCTTAATATGGCCTCTAAAGGTTGTTTTTTTTGTTTGTTTTTTTAATCCAAAATTTGGAAATCTCACCTGTGTGTGTGACCATAGTAATGTTTAATCTGAATTCATTAATTAAGTCTGAGCAATGTAACTTAGTCTGATACATATGTGGTGTTAAATTTATCTTTTATTTTTATGTTTTCTTTTCCTTAATATTCCTTTCTTATCTTGAATTTATTTTCTCTTTTTTTTTTTTTCTCTTTCTTTCCATTCAGATATCTCATCAATATATATTACAATTTATTTATTAAAGGACTTAAAGGAATCACAAGTTTTTGCGTATCATGTTCCATGTTTCATGTATACAGTCATACTTTTCCCATATTGATGATTGTTTGTATTTAAGTAATGATGTGTTTGGAAATGAAATATGAAATACAAAATGGGAAAGTGCAGCCATAGATCAGGCTATAATGAGGTCAACATGACCTATTTCACCTACTCATTTGCATGGGCTTTCCAAGAAACTCATTCTGACTTGCTTGCAAAATTTCAAGTTTCTTGAATGCAAGTTTCCCCTCCGAAACACATTATGAAAAGGATCCAAATAAAAGTCAAGGTCCATCATTGGTGGACGTTAAAGATCCCACAGTGTCATTCGTGATGAGTGGGTGAGTTATTGCCGGAGCCCTGTCCAAATTACAAATTTCCGCACCTTCAGTCGAAATTCAGACTTGGCCAGCCAGTTTGTGAAAGGGATGGGCCAAAAGCAGTTCCCCAGCCGACCCTACAGAATATGGGGATAATTGGGGCTGATAAAGTAATATAGTAGTAGGAAAGGCAGTGCTGCTACAAATCCCCCAACCTAAAGAAGTTGCACAAAAGAAAATGGGGTTGAGAGGGTTTGGGGTGCCCACTGTCAATTGGAACCAAAAGTGTCCAGTGACGACAAAAAGCATACCTGGGATAGTATGGACCTCGTCCAAGAGCATGAGGCCCCACTCTTGGCTCTTCATCCACTCCATGACACGTTCAGCCTCCCAGGAGCGTTTGGTTGTGTGGCCAAGCATGGAGTATGTACTGACTGCGATGCTGCAGCCAATGGGCTTGTCCTTGGCATCGGAGGTGAAGCGACAGATGAGACTTTCATCCACGGTCGACCACATGCGAAACTGTGCCTTCCACTGTTCCACTGACACAGCAGAGGTGCACAGCACAAGGCAGCGCTTCCTGATAGTGCATGCCGCAGTGACTCCCACAAGGGATTTTCCAGCACCTAAACGGGACAGGAAAGAGGAGGTATAAAACAGGAAGTTAAAATACACAACATTTGGGAAGGCAGAGTAAGCACACAGGATTAAGCTTCAGATATTGTCACGTGTTGGGTACTGTAGGGCCAACTGTCTAACCTCAGATCATATGACATCATACCCTGAGGTGGCATTACAGAGCAGGCAATTTTTGCAGTCTTTATTTATTGATAATGATGGGAAGGAAAGAAGAGGTCAACACAAAGGGAGATTTTAACACCATTATTTAACACAAAAAGCATCAGATGCTGCTTTCCCTATTCCACTGGAGCACAAATCCAAACGGGCCCCGGACACTGAATGTGAGGAATGTACATTTCTAAACACAAGACCGAGAAGCTCATCTATGTCCACAAGCTGTATTTGATGCACGCAAGGTGAGGGAGGAAGAGGGTGTTGATCAGGAAAACAATGGAATAAATAAACCATATGAGGGTGTGGTTGGGGAAGGAAAGGAGGAAAGGGACGAGACACCCCAGCGTACACAGCCCTCAAAATACAGTGGTCCGGACCAGTTGGCGACTCCCTGCGCCCTTTCCACAAACATCCAAGGATCATGCTGGTTGCTACAGGTTTGTGTCGGCTCACAGTGCTTGACACTGGCTGTGCACTCCAAATGCTCTCTCTGGGCATCCCTGGCTGCCTCAGCACCCTGGACCCTCACAGATATATATTGTCACATTAGCTCTATCTATTGCTGGGATTTTGGAGTTTGCTGATGGAGCTGATTTGTTGATTTGTAATACTCAGTTCCAGAAAGAGGACAATAAGCTTGTTACATACATGTCAGGTGGGTCGACGACAACCATTGACTACCTGATGGTGCGTAGGCGAGATAGGGGGCACCTCCGGGACACAAAGGTGAGCCCGGGGGAGGAGGCTGTTTCACAGCACCACTTGGTTGTCTGCGACATAAGGGTGAAAGGTGCGAGGAGAGCTCGGCGGGTGAAGTACCAACCGAGAATGAAGGTGTGGAGGTTGAAAGAGGTGACAGTAAGGGAGGCATTAAAAGAGAGGCTGAGTAGGGTAGAGGATGATGTGGTTGAGCTTGAAAGTGGTTGGATGTCAATGAAAGCTAGTCTGTTGGGAGCCGTTGGTGAGGTATGTGGATGGACAAAAGGACCACCGAGGCACTCGGAAACATGGTGGTGGGATGTTGAAGTTGGAAAGAGGATTGACGAGAAGAGGAAGAAGTTCAAAGAGTGGCAGAAGGCGAAGGGTACGGGAGCAGAAACAGCAGGAGCATGAAAGTCATAAGGCAGCCAGGAAGGCTGCAAAGAAAGAGGTAGCAAAGGCGCAGGAGGCATGTAGGAAAATGTTCGGAGAACGCTTGGATTCGGAAGAGGGTCAGAAAGCAGTATTCAGGATTGCAAAGCACATAGCGAAAGAGAGGTGTGATGTGATGGGGGTGAGTTGCTTGAAGGATGAAGTGGGACAAATCGTTGTCGCCCAGATGGAATTAAAGGAAGATGGAAAAGATATATGGAAATGCTGTTGAATACAGAGAATGAATGGGATGGCAACATAGAGAGTAACCCAGTTTTAGGACCGGCAGAGAAGATAACTGAGAAGGAAGTTGAGGAAGCGATAAAAGCAATGAAGAGTGGAAAAGCGGGAGGGCCGACGGGAGTTGTGGGAGATATGTTGAAGGCAGCAGGAAGTTGGGGTGTGAAGAGAATGACAGAGATCTGTAATCTGGTGGTGAAAGAAGGCCGCATTGCAGTGGATTGGGAACTGAGTACCCTCGTCCCTCTATACAAGGGGAAAGGTGACCCTCTGGAGTGTGGCTCGTACCGAGCGATAAAGTTATTGGAGCATGGAATGAAGGTATTGGAAAGGGTGTTCGAAAGGAGGATAAGGAAGAAAGTGAAGATCGACGAAATGCAGTTTGGATTTATGCCAGGAAGAGGAACGACAGATGTGCTTTTCATTGTGAGGCAGTTGCAGGAGAAGTACATGGATAAGAGGAAGAAGTTGTTTTTTGGCTTTGTTGATCTGGAGAAAGCATTCGATAGGGTTCCACGCAAAGTATTGACATGGGCATTGAGGAAGTTAGGAGTGGAGGAATGGTTGATCAGAGTAGTGATGGCAATGTACAAAAGAGCACGCACAGCTGTAAGGACGAAGGACGGGAACAGTGGTGAGTTTGAGGTGAAGGTGGGAGTGCATCAGGGGTCGGTACTAAGTCCACTACTATTTGTAGCTGTGATGGAGGTGCTGGCTCAGAATGTAAAGGAGGGTTTACCGTGGGAGTTGTTGTATGCAGATGATCTGGTGTTGATTGCGGAAAGTATGGATGGACTGAAGGAAAAGATGAACAAGTGGAAGGAATGTATGGAGACAAAAGGTCTGAAGGTGAATATCGGAAAGACAAAGGTGATGGCAAGTGGTAAAGCATGTGGTGAGGTGGAAAGAACTGGGAAGTGGCCGTGTGCTGTGTGCAGGAAGGGTGTCGGAGTGAACTCCATTCAATGTACAATGTGTGCTGAGTGGGTTCATCAAAAATGTAGTGGTCTGAGAGGGTCATTTACCAGTGTGGCAGCTACATTCAAATGTAAGGTGTGCGCAGAGGGAGCTGCAGATGGAGGAAATGTTGAGTTGGATCTTGGAGACGGCGTGTAGCTGGAAGGTGTGAAAACATTTTGCTACCTCGGAGACATGCTGAATGGAGAAGGTGGATCAGACTCGGCAACGGTTGCTCGAGTGAGATGTGCATGGAAGAAGTTTCGGGAACTGAGTGGCGTGCTGATGAGGAGGAGAGTGTCGCTGAAGCTGAAGGGAAAGGTGTATGCTGCATGTGTGAGAAGTGTTATGATTTATGGGAGCGAGACATGGGTAATGAACGTAGAGCAGCAACGAAGGCTGGAAAGGGTGGAAATGCGAATGGTTCGATGGATGTGCGGAGTATCGTTGAGAGAGAGGAAGACAAATGATGAATTGCGAAAGATGATGGGAATATTGCCTGTGATTGATGCTGTGAAGAGGAACAGGTTGAGATGGTTTGGTCATGTATTGAGGAAGGATGAAAGTGACTGGTTGAGAAGAGTAAAAAAAAACACCTTTAGAGGCCATTTTTCCCCGCAAAGCGGGGGTTGGCCTTTTTCGGGAACCGTGGTTGTTGTTGTTTTTCGGTCCCCTATTTGGAGCAATGTTTTACGGCCGGATGCCCTTCCTGACGCCAACCCTTTTTGCCGCCTTTAACGACAAACAGGGAATTACCAGTGAACTGGTACTCAATTAGCCGACCTCGGAAGGATGACAGGCTGAGTCAACCCCCCTGGCGTTAATTCAGCGAACGACCGGGATTCGAACCCAGGATCCTTGGATCCTAAGCCGGCACCCTAGCCGCTAGCCCAACACCAGGGCTGGTTGAGAAGAGTGATGGAAGTTAATGTAGAAGGAAGTAGAGAGTTGGTTGAGAAGGTTGATGGAAGAGTGATGGAAGTTAATGTAGAAGGAAGTAGAGGACGGGGAAGACCGAGAAAGACTTGGCTAAAGATGGTGGAAGAAGAAATGCGGGCAAGGGGGTTAACAAGGAGAGATGCAGAAAATAGGGCAAAATGGAGAAGATTGTCATGGGGACCGCAAGGCTAACCCCCGCTCTAGCAGGGAAAATGGCCTTAAAATGCATGTTGTTGTTGTTGTATTGCTGTGCCATTTATTCGCCAGTAGGTCCGTACCGCAAGGCAGCACAATCACGCCAGAACGTGCCCGCCCGTTGCCGAACATCTTCCGTAGACTCTTCTCCTGGTAGGGCCGCAGGACAGCTGTGGGCTTGAGGTCGATATCCAGATCCGGGTTCACGGTATCGTTACGGAAGTCGTACTCGGCGAGGAGAGGGTAATCCAGCTCAATACAATGCTTCTGCAGGACCTCAATCATGTCCTGATGATGGGTTGGACATGAAGCCCAAATTAACAGGCAGGCAGTAATTTTCATTTCTGCCGACATATCGTTAGGGGCAACAAGACACCAATGCTTATGTATTTCAGAACAAACCATAAAATACGATTCAAAAACTTAATTTAATGCCATGCCTCATTATTGCAATGATTTTGAGGAAGTTTCACAGAAAATATATTTGACAAATATCAAATCATATTTCAGCTTACACTTACACATCATCATCATCATCATCATCGCTCCAGCGGGGAAAATGGCCTTAAAACGATCATTCATTCATTCATTTAAACACACACACACACACACACACACACACACACACACACACACACACACACACACACACACACACACACACACACACACACACACACACACACACACACACACACACACACACACACACACACACACACACACACACACACACACACACACACACACACACACACGACATCGGTGTACTTTTACATTAATAGTTTTAAAAAAGAAGCACTAGTGGGCTGTAGATGATGAACATAAAACATGGGATGTATTCCTGCGTTCCCAGCATCGCGCCGTGTACTCAGATTGTAATGGCGAACGGGCCAATGTGGGAACGACGCTCCAAGTTCGTTCCGCACTGCGCTTTATAATGAACATGTTCCAATCATCAGACGTACATTAGAAGCACCAGTTAGAGTAAAAGTATGAATTTCATGAAAACGCAGATGTTTTACAACAATAAAAAGGAAAACAACTGTCTTGCTGGTTATGAGGAATGAATGAGCAGCCAAAGCATTGTCCTGGTGATGGGTGAAAAGCTAAATACGGTGCTACTGTGTCAATTTGATTTCTTTTCGACACACTGAAGCAGTCTAGTGGCACACCCGATCCAGTTTCCAGAAAACTAAGCAATTAAGCATTGCCCTTCCGAGCCGTGTCGTGTCGGCCTCCGAGCCGGGTTTATCCATATAACCACCTTTAGAGGCCATTTTTCCCCGCAAAGCGGGGGTTGGCCTTTTTCGGGAACCATGGTTGTTGTTGTTTTTTGGTCCCCTTTTTGAAGCAATGTTTTACGGCCGGATGCCCTTCCTGACGCCAACCCTTTTTGCCGCCTTTAACGACAAACAGGGAATTACCAGTGAACTGGTATTCAATTAGCCGACCTCGGAAGGATGACAGGCTGAGTCAACCCCCCTGGCGTTAATTCAGCGATCGACCGGGATTCGAACCCAGGATCCTAGGATCCTAAGCCGGCACCCTAGCCGCTAGCCCAACACCAGGGTTGGACTCGGATATTTCCCTCTCACACGAAATGAAGTAATTGCGTCGTTTCAGAACAAAATGTGACCGTAATCTGTCACTGTTACCTGTCTTGCTCTGTTAGCCGTGAGGACAGGGTCTCATGGCGTGGCTAGCTCTGGGTTAACTCCGAACGGCTGTGGATGTTGTTCCGTTGCAAATCGTTGTGTGAACAAACCATCAGTGCTCCTTCTTCAAAATCGGAAAGAGGCTTTTAAAACAGGCAAGTTTTGTGATTAAACAAACAAATTTTTGTCATAAGTAAATCGATTTATTAGCTTTCCTACCAAGTAAATCGATTCAAGTAAGTAAATAGAGTCCCCCATGTGATTGATTTGCATACGCTGGATTCTAGCTCTTCCACGAGCCTCAATCCTATTTTATTATCTAAAAAAATTTTTTCAAGTATTTTGCGAACTTGTCCAAGTTCCGAACCGAACTGGGAACCTGGTAAAATTTTCCCCAAAATCACCGAGCCGGATCCGAACTGAGTTTTTGCTCCGGGGTTCCAGCACCACAGTGATGTTCCACTCAAACTAATTTGAGGGCTTGGTGTCTGGCCCTCAAGGGTCCCGATACCGCAATTGGTCAAAATGACACATTTTAATAAAGTTTGTCATAATACATGATGTAAACATGAAGAATGCAATAAGGGATAGAACATGGAAGAGGTGGAAGAGCCAGACCAGAATGGAAAGGGGAAATACGAGGAGCAGAGTCTAAGTGAGAATGACATCATGGGGAGAGGGAAAAAGGACATATGGGGGTGAACCCGCCATAAACACAGCAAGAAGAGGAAGGGGAAGGGGAAGGGGAAACAACAGAAAAATCACATAGGCACAAATATGCTGCTTAATGAGATTTCTGGGTGACCATATAATGCGTAAAGAGTTGACAATAACTATATACAGTGTAAAGTGTAAGCCCAGGGAGGCCGCAAGTAGATGCATTGTAGGCTGTGGGCCCACCACTATTCTAATGTCGGGATAGGGCTTGTAGATAGTGACGTTTTTCATGAACGTGGGCATTAGTAAACAAAGTACAAATCAAATGTACTGTGTATGTTGAATTTGAACCAGGATTTCCATCATCACATGTAGCCTAGTCAAAAAATCTGAAAATGTGCCTTTATAGAATGATTGAGGCATTTTTGAGTAAAAGCAAACAAACCACTTTTTCTTGGGTAGTTTTTCATGCTGAATATGAATCTGTTGTTTGCCAAGCCCAAAAATGCGTAATTAGGTCACTAATCAAGGTCAAAGGTCAATGAGTGCAAAATTCAATTTTTTTGAAAAAATGCTTTATTTTACATCCCCTATCTGTACATTTCAATTATTTTACAATATTTTGTCTAGTAAGGTTGCTAAAGCTTTTCAAAATCTTATTTTTAAAGGAAAACGTGAGGACACATCTATGCTCATTTGCCTTTATCTCTGTAAGGGGCGACAATTAGTTTTTGCGTAATTTGCTTGCAGTTTAACCTCTAAATGCACAATGGGGCAGAGTTTTTATGCTCCTATTGATGGTCTAGAGATAGATTTTATAAAGACAGAATCTAAATGTCACCGCTAAACAACATAGGTCAAAGGTCAATGAGTGCGAAAGTCTTGCAATGACGTAACAGTTACTTGCACTTGAAACCATCCCTTTCACTCAACAGTGAAAGTGGCTTCATCTTTCTGACCCCAATGCATTTGCCATGTTTGTCAAATCATTTCCATTCAGACAGAGCAGGGTGTTCTTCAATAGACCCTTAATGATGAAGAATGAATCTAATAGCCTAGCATAAGCCATCTAGTTCGTACCCTAGGCATCAGGCATTAAACATTTCAGGAGTACAGGTAAGGGTCTTTTTAAGATTGTTAAAAAATGAAATATAAAATCATATGAAAGTAAAGGAATGCATTCTTCTTTGGTGAGATACATGTACATACAAATGTGTAATGTATGCTTGACATCTCACATCATAGGCAGGCCTACATACATGTACATTTACCTAACAGTAGTAAAAAGACAGGCAGGGCATGGGCATTGACGATGAGTGCCTAATGCATCTACCACTAATGAATTAGTGATATCGGTTAGATGTTTTGTCTTGAAGAAGCTTTACTTTGTGTCTTTGAGAATAAGATTAAAACCCGGGCCAACACTGCCTGCGCTTATTCGATCATTTAAGGGCTGTTGCAGTATATCATACAACGTTGTAGTTTTCATGGTCAGAACATGCGTGCCTGGTGCTTAGTTTGGTTTCTGTTTCTCCCCTCAGGCCAACCATGGAACCTATTGCCAGCCTCAAGCGACAGCGTGAGGATGTGTCGTTTGAACTTTGTATAATTTGTCAGGGAACTAGCCAGGTCAAAGATACGATTTTCAACCAGACAAACCAGGGTATTGCTGCCATCAGAGAGGCGACCGAGCTCCGATGCAAACTTAGACACTATGAATTTCGATCAGCCGTGGACAGGCTTTCGACTCTCTTTGCAGAGCCTCCAGAAAGTCTCCCCAAACTTAAATGGCATAAGCTATGTTACTCTGCATACACACACAAGGGGAAAATAAATGCTAAGCTAGCCAAGGAACAATCGAAAAACGAAAAAGATCCTGAAAGAAAGAGTGTTTCGGCTGAAGCATGTCCGTTTTTACGCAGTAGTACTACTAAGATGAACTGGACATTGTGTATGTTCTGCCAGAACTTTGACAAGAAGCAGAAGACAAGTCGTGTCACAACCTTCAAAATGAGTAATGAAATTACGGAAAAAGCTAAATTTGTACATAACATCTTAGTCCGTACTGCAAATGAGAATGATTTAATCTCAGCTGAGGCATGTTACCATGTTAACTGTCTTAGTAAATTCTTTAGGGATGTCAAAAGGGCGGAAACTGAAAGCAAATCAGCAGACATGGCGATATCATGGTTGTGTCAAGAGCTGCGTCACTCTGCTGAGAAAGGGCACGTATTTGAACTATCTGCAGTGTTCGAGAGGTACAAAGAGTTAGCCAGTGAGTGCGACGGCACAATTCCTACATCGTATCTTAGTAGACTGGGGACTTTTAAAGAAACTTTGTCGAATTGCATTGGGGACATTTATGAATTTCTTGTGCTAAGAAATTTGGCGCCTTCAGAGAAACAAACTTTGCTTCTTCCACGACATTTCAGTCACATACCTCTTTCAGAAATGGTGTGCGGTCAGAACAGTGCAGACTATATTCCCATATTTAGACAACAGGATGATCATTTTCTGTCTTTAGTGCACGTTGCTCTGCAACTCCGCAGTGATATCAAGTCACATCCTGCATTCGAAGGTTGCGATGTAAGCGAAAAAGCAGAGTTGGCAAGTGTACCACCATCTGTACTCATGTTTGTGAATATCTTGCTTGGAGGCCAAAGTAGTGTCGATGCTGAGTTTGACGAAAGTGAGATGTCTGAAACTGGTTGGGTGAAGAAGACAAGGGTCCTTAGCATTGGACAAGACATGGTCTATGGTGTATGTGGAGACAAGAAGGCACCGCCTAAACACGTTGGAATGGGTATGACGCTGCACCAGTCAACTCGATCAAAGAAATTAGTTGAGCTATTCCATAATGCTGGGCACATAATCAGCTATAACCGGGTTCTTAGGTATGACACTGCCATGGCTGAAAACACTCTGAAAGCGCTTGATCAAGAAACTGGGGCAGTTGTTACCAGCAACCTGGTTTCGGGACGATTTGTGCATTTTTCTGGCGACAATATTGACATCAATGACTCTACCCTAGATGGCAAAAATACATTTCACGCTACTCAGTTAGCTGCCTGGCAGAGGGGGCCATCTGCTGAAAGCGGTCTTGGAGACATCAAACCATCCAATACGTCAACGTTGGATATACCAACAGCAGTTGAAAAGATCCAACAACAGCAGTTTCCGACACCATCAAAGAAGGTCACAGAAGATGCTGAAAAGTTAATTTGCCATATCTACAAGGAACCATCTGAGAACTGTAATCAAGCCCGCATTAAACTGTTCAACAAATGCCATGCAACGGAGACCCTACCTCCATCTAGTGATGCAGCAAAGTTCCGCATAGAGCGTGCAAACTACCAAAGTTTCATTTGGAGAGAGGCCAGTAATCCAATGACAGATCTGCCACCGCCGACTGATTGTGGATGGAAACTCGTTGATGACAAGTTGTCACCGGTTCTTACAACTTTACCGTCAATTCCAAAGGGATGCCGAGAACTTACTCAGTGTGGTTGCAAGAAAGGTTGCAGTTCTGATAGTTGCTCTTGTCGGAAGTGGGGGAAACAGTTCTGCACTGAGGCCTGCAAGTGCAATGCCAGTGAAACACCATGTCGAAACAGGCCAAAGTAGGGGGGGTGGGGGGGTCAGAGCTTACACAGTTAAGCTAATTGGCATTCCCCTGGATGGCTCCTCCTTCCAGCCAATCAGTCTGACAGACTGCAATTGATTCAGGATTAATTAAGAATACATGTGATAATGATCAACTGCCTGCACTCCAAACATGTTTGCCATGAAGTGCATTTTGCGCCTTGTGCCATGTAAGTGCACTTTGCGCCTTGTGACCGTTAGCCTTAATTAAGTGGCTAATTAGTCAAATATTGACATTTAGTGTAGAAAACAATCTTGCTATTATATAGGACTCAGGTAAACCACTTCACTGATGGTATTTAAGGCAACAATTCAAGTGAATTAAAACAGTATGTCAAAAAACGAAAAGTTGCTTCATTACGGATATATTCACAAAAATCTGATTTTTTCCCTTCACAATTCCCTTTACTTTCATAATTGTGAAAAGCTGTAGTAACCTTACCAGACAAAATACTGTAAAATAATTGAAATGTACAGATAGGTGATGTAAAATAAAACATTTTTTCAAAAATTTTGAATTTTGCCCTCATTGACCTTTGACCTTGATTAGTGACCTAATTACGCATTTTTGGGCTTGGCAAACAACAGATTCGTATTCAGCACGAAAAACTACCCCAGAAAAAGTGGTTTGCTTGCTTTTACTCAAAAATGCCTCATGAATTCACGTTTCCCAGAAATTTGACTAGACTAATGAGGAAAGTAGCGAAATGGAAAAAACAAACAGGGCAAAGCGCAAATTGTTAAATTCCAGTTAGGATGACACGGTTACTTTTTCTGTATTGTCATGGGGGAGCGCAATCGGGGACAAAGCCATTCTGACCGGTACCCTATCAATTTCGTTCCGATTGTTTATTATTATTATTCTCAATGTATGGCTCTCACACCACAATGGAACATTCCAAAAGTAGAAATCATGCAGACAACTCCCCTCCCAGTCATCTACCTGCTTCACTTCAAAGGAAACCATCTGAGTCTCAACCGGGTCATCCTCTTCCTCCTTGTCCATCTGCACGTACAAGTCCATTATGTCTTCTGGCACGGCAGCAGTCTGCTCAGACCTTCCTCCCTGGGACGTCGTAGGGGTCTCCGGCTGCTCACTTGAGGCAGTTGCAGGCTTGTTCAGCTGTCCATGGTGTTTGTGGAGGAGTGCACGGAAGGGGAAAATGAGAACAGACACTTTTTAAAAACATACTACTTCATGTTAGTCTCTCAGCATGGAAGGCTTGGTGACAAAGGAGGAAATTAGTGGAGGATTCGTGTCCCCCGCCCCTCCCATTCTCACTTCAGCTCCAATTCCACCGACGCACAAAGGGAAAACCCACCGATCGTGGAGATAAAAGACTATTCCCAAACCTGGAGGGCTGATTTGCTCGAAACAGTTTCCATGATGAGTTCCTCATCGCCATCGTCGGCACGCAATCGGCAGTGAGCGATGGCCGTTTCTTTCAGCAGGTGTTGGATCACATCTGGGAATGAACTCTCCACAAAGTACCTATTGGGAAAGAGTACCTAGTTTGTATTTCCTTCCTCCAAATTCATTTGACAACAGCAATACATGGACGTTTGATGACATTGCACCTTTGACTGGATAGAAAATACCCCACAAGCAGACCAAGATACTCGGGTTGTTTTTAACCAGGACAAGGTACATATTATGGACGTAAAATCCAAATTTCATTCCCGGCACCCACCATTTATATTTCGCATCCATCTCTCCAGCGTCTCAACCTCTTAATATATCAATCAATCTACTTTCCAATATTGGGTCGGTAAGATGGCCTACAGGTATGCACGCTCCCCTCTGAGCTATCTAGCTTGAACTGTTACCTCAGCGTTTCACAGACAGAACAATTCATCAATGAGTGTGCCATCCCTCGAATGGAAGTTAAAATGGGCGTCCCGTCTAACGGCATTAGTTGGTGGACGTTAAAGATTCCATGGTGTCCTTCGCGAAGATTAGGCAAGATATCTCTGGCATCCTGGCCAAATTCATGCCTTAACTTCCTGTGTCGGACTGGCAACCCATGCAGGATTGTAACCCTAGCTATTGAAAGCGCTTCGCCCCAAAACGGATGCTCCGTACAGAGCATGGTACATGAATTTCCAATATAGATTCACTTACAAACCCACAACCAACTCAACAAATATTCTTCTTCTTCTTCTTCTTCTTCTTTTTTTCCAGAATTGCCAACCCCTAGCACATCCTCAAATTTGTGTATGTAAATATGTAGATGGTCTCAAATGATACAGTATTCCACAATGTATCGATAAAAAGGTTAGATGAATCGACACTTTCTCTTCTACTTTCATGACGGAAACGAAACGCGTCGAATGAGCTTGCGACCGTCAAATCAGACGAAAGCCCATCGAGCCGAGGATCTTAAAACGCAGCAGTTCAGAGCAAACATCGAGGTGGCAGTTACATCCGAGTTCATAATACTGAACGTTAGCGAAAAAAATTCCCGTTTGAGAATCAATGTTACCTGTTGTGTTTTAGAACCAACTTCACCTTCCCGTAGCTGACGGTGCACAGCTGAGAAATGTAAACAAAGCTTCATACAGCAAGTCATGCACCTGCTCGAATAATAAATAAATAAAGGTAGCATTAACAAATAAATCTACACAACACGCAGTGGGATCAATAATCCGCAGCACTTTACCATTAAACTTCCATCTAATAATCAAAAAGCAATGTTGAGCATCGGCGAGTTCACACAGAGCCAGAAACATTTCCCAAAAAGTTCGGGCATGCAGACAGGTAAAAAGGGAGAAGCATCACGAATTGCTGCAGGAGCTTGTGCATAGAATGCCGGCAGCTCAGCCCAGCACACCTTGATGAAGCTGATGATGCCGTCGGGAATGCTGGTCTTACTCAGCTTCTGCAAGTACTCGATGATGTCCGATGTCTGCAAGCCGACGCTAACGGCTGCGTACAGCGAGTAAGCGGTTAGTTTGTACTCGTGTATCGTCGTCGGCCTGCACACGGGTTCGGCGATTGCGATGAGGAAGTCGTGTGCGTACTTGTAAACAGGGGACATCGCCTCCAAGAAGATGTGCCCATTCGGAGCCTGCAATACCACAACGACGGCTCGAAATGAGAAACTCGTTTAAATCGTATAAAATAATAATTGATCGATCCTGAAATCACCAATTTGTGGGACCGAGCTTGGAGCAAAAAATCCTGAGCAACCAATGTTCGACGTTTAGTTTAAAGTTCATGTGACAGTTTCATAAACAACACCAACTGTAGACAAGGGGAAGCACGTCAAAACTGTGAAAGAATCCAAAAAGGTATTTTTTGAACCAACTCTAAAAATTCCAATAATCCCATTTTTTTAATCCAAAAAGGTGGAAGGGAAATTCCCAGCTTCTGCGGCAGGTCGATCCCAAGCGACAATGGTTCAGCGCTACATGTTCTTGCATATTGTGCATGTCTGGTTAAGGCTTACCACCCATAGAGGCCTGGATTTGTGGTCGGGTTTAAGATGCATCTGCTTCCGATAGTCCTTTGCCCCATATTCATCTTCCTCAGTCGTGGTGCAGGTCACCTGCCGACCTGCCACATTCGGTACTGCTATCTCCTGTCCATCTGTCACAGAGTCGTCCTCATCAAAGGGGTCTTCAACCTTCTTCCTTTTTCGGATCTTTTTATCTGCTTCAGAGGGGGGAGGGATGAACAAAGCTCTTCATTAAAAAAAAAAAGGCCAATGTTGAACATATTTGATCACTTTTAAACAAAAGGATGCGACCATTTTATTTTTATTTTTATTTTTTTTGTATACAGAGTCGAGGCTCGTGAAAGAGCTAACATTTATCAAACAAACAAGCAAGCAAACAAAGTATATAAAAAGGGGAGCGGTCGACAAGATGGGGAGAGAAGGGGAGGAAGCACACAAACACTACATTTGAGAGCAGGGACATCGGGAGATGTTTTTGGAGGGAGAGAGCCTGGGGGGAGGCAGGATAGGTATAAAACGCAAGGACACCAAGGACTTCCAGGAAAGAGGTCAAAAGTCACCTCAAAAAAGTGGATTTGGAGTGAAATTAGCGGGGGTAGAAAAGATCAAGGTTTTGGATTGGGGAAGATAAGAGATGGTGGTGAACAGCCGTTTTAAAGACCTGGAGGGAGGAGTGGGATTAAAGAGAGTAAGGGAGTTTGTTCCAGAGGCGGGAGAAAAGAGGAATGAAGGAGTGAAGGTGAGCAGAGAGTCTTGATTTTGGCAGTTTAACCATAAGAGGGTTGCAGGCAGATCTTGTGCGACCTGCAGGAATATTTGGGGGACAGAGCCCAGAGAGAGCTGGGGGAGCAAGGCCGGAGAGGAGTCGGTAGAAGACGGAAAGACCACCAACCTGCCTGCGGTGATTAAGTGAAAGGCCCTCGGAGATAGCGTCATCGCGGGAGATTCCAATGATTCTGAACGCTTTGGTTTCAACAGCGTGAAGACGAGCTAGGTGTGAGGCAGGAGCACCAGCCCAGAGGGGAGAGCAGTACTCCATTGAGCTGCGGATGAAAGCCTTGTATGTGGTGAGGAGCTCAGGTGTGCCAAGGAAGGACTTCGCACGACGGAGGATGCCCAGTCAGCGACTGGCTTTGGAGGCCAGCTTGGAAATGTGGTTTTCCCAGGAAAGATCATGGCAGATAGTGAGACCCAAAAGCTTGAATGACAGAACTTCTTGGAGAGGATTATTCAGAAAGTAGATGGGAGGGTTGTCCAGTCGGTCTTTTCGGAGAGACATCGTAAGAGTGTGAGATTTGTCAGGACTGAAAGACATGTTCCACTTGTTTGCCCAGTCTGTGATTTTGTCCAGGTCTGCAGAGAGTGAGGAGGCTGCAGACTGCCGATCTGAGGGATGAGGAATGGAGCGGCAGAGAGTGGAGTCATCAGCAAAGAGATAGAGAGGATTTTCAAGAGAGTCAGAGAGATCATTGATGAAGACCAGAAAAAGCACAGGGCCCAGAACACTGCCTTGGGGAACTCCAGCCTGAACAGGAAGAGGAGATGAGAGAAACCCATTCAGGGCCACACGTTGACGACGACTAGAGAGGAAGTCCGCCAGCCATGCATGGAGATTTCCATGGATACCAAAGGAGGAGAGTTTGGTGAGCAGAGCGGGGTGCCAGACCGTATCGAAGGCACGTGATATGTCGAGGGAGACAGCTCTAATTTCCTGTTTGGCATTGAGGACCTCCATCCATTGTTGAGACAGCAGAAGCAGCATGTCCAGAGTAGAGTGACCTGGTCTGAAACCAAATTGATGATCAGAGATCAAGCCATTGGAGAAGAGGAAAGATTTCATATCCGAAGCAAGGATGGATTCCATGACTTTGCTGATAATTGGGAGAAGGCTGAATGGTCTGTAGTTGCTAGGATCTGTTTTTGCACCTTTTTTGTGCAAAGCGGTGATGTTGGCTGATTTCCAAGCAGATGGCAGTTGACCTTGAGCAAAAGAGAGGGTGAAGAGAACAGAGAGAGTGAGTGAAAGAGCGGAAGAACATGATTTTAGGACCCGTGGGCTGATGCCGTCAGGTCCAGTTGCAGAATCAGAGTCGAGGGTTGACAGAAACTTTTCCACCTTGTCAGGAGGAAAGGACACGGAGTCCAGGAGCAGCTGGGTACGACTGGGTATGGTGGGTACAGAGAGGGATGGGTTTGGGACACAATAAAATTTTGGGACACAAGATTCTAACCCAAGACCATTTAGAAATCACAACGATTTATCAATTCCCTCCCTGTGCAATCTCAAAATCGACAGAAACACCTGATGCTGTGCCCCATGGTAAATTAGAGCAATAATTTGTTTTTTTGGCCAGAGTACCAGCAATAACTCACCTACTCTTCACAAATAATAGCACCAAATGTGAGATTTGAACCTGGGTTTCAAGCGCCGATGCTCCCTTGAGCGTCATGAGCTGTCGCTTCAGTTGGAGAGAAGAAACATGTCAACCTTCTTCTTTAATTACCACAAGTATTCCCACGTTTTGGTGGGGTTCGCCAGGGGACATTTTTAGCCCAAGTCTTTCACGAACGGGATGGCCACGCCCGACGTTCGATTAAGGTTCCCGATTAAGGTTCGGGCAGGAATTTGTAATTTGGCCATGGTGCTGGAAATAGCTCGCCTACTCTTCACGAAGGATACTGTGGGATCATCAACGTTCACCATCGAATGCTGACACACGGAACGTCCATTTAACCTCCATCCGAGGGGCAGCACACACATTGATGAATCACTCTGCCTGTGAAACACCGGGATGACAGTTTATAGCTGGGTCGAGATTCTAACCCAGGCTAGACGGCTTCGAGTCGAGTGTGCGTACCTCGAGGCCATTCTGTCAAGCTCAAGATACATGCCAACCTGGATGGTGTCTCAACAATGGATGGAGGTCCTCAATGCCAAACAGGAAATCAGAGCTGTCTCCCTTGACATATCACGTGCCTTCGATACGGTCTGGCACCCAGCTCTGCTCACCAAACTCTCCTCCTATGGTATCCATGGAAATCTCCATGCATGGCTTGCGGACTTCCTCTCTAGTCGTAGTCAACGTGTGGCACTGAATGGGTTTCTCTCATCTCCCCTTCCTGTTCTGGCTGGAGTTCCCCAAGGCAGTGTTCTGGGCCCTGTGCTTTTTCTGGTCTTTATCAATGATCTCTCAAACTATCTGGAAAATCCTCTCTATCTCTTTCTTTTAGGTGGTTCTCTTTGCTGATGACTCCACTCTCTGCCGCTCCATTCCTCATCCCTCAGATCGGCAGTCTGCAGCCTCCTCACTCTCTGCAGACCTGGACAAAATCACAGACTGGTCAAACAAGTGGAACATGTCTTTCAATCTTGACAAATCTCACACTCTCACAATGTCTCTCCGAAAAGACCGACTGGACAACCCTCCCATCTACTTTCTGAAGAATCCTCTCCAAGAAGTTCTGTCGCTCAAGCTTTTGGGTCTCACCATCTGCCATGATCTTTCTTGGGAAAACCACATTTCCAAGCTGGCCTCCAAAGCCAGTCGCCGACTGGGCATCCTCCGTCGTGCGAAGTCCTTCCTTGGCACACCTGAGCTCCTCACCACATACAAGGCTTTCATCCGCAGCTCAATGGAATACTGCTCTCCCCTCTGGGCTGGTGCTCCTGCCTCACACCTAGCTCATCTTCATGCTGTTGAAACCAAAGCTTTCAGAATCATTGGAATCTCCTGCGATGAAGCCAACTCTCAGGGCCTTTCACTCACTCACCGCAGGCAGGTTGGTGGTCTTTCTGTCTTCTACCGACTCCTCTCCGGCCTTGCTCCCCCAGCTCTCTCTCTCTGTGCTCTGTCCCCCAAATATTCCTACAGGTCACACAAGATCTGCCAGCAACCCTCTTATGGTTAAACTGCCAAAATCTAGGCTCTCTGCTCACCTTCACTCTTTCATTCCCCTTTTTTTCCCACCTCTGGAACAAACTCCCCCACTCCATTCAATTCCACTCCTCCCTCCAGGTCTCTAAAACAGCTGTTCACCACCATCTCTTATCTTCCCCCATCCAAAACCTTGATCTTTTCTACCCCCGCTAATTCACTCCAGATACACTTTTTCGAAATTCCAACTTCTTTCCTGGAAGCCCTTGCAGTGTCCATATGTTTTATACCTCTCCCACCTCCCCCCAAGCCCTCTCCCTCCCACAGTTCTCTCGATGTCCCTGCTCTCAAATGTTGTGCTTCTGTCCTTCCCCCTCTCTCCCCATCTTGTCTACCGCTCCCCTTATTTTGTGTTTTATGTGTCGGTTTGTGTCGGTTTGACTTTTTGTGTGATTAATGTTAGCTCTTTCACGAGGCTCGATGTTGTATTTAAAAAAAAACAAACCCAAAAAACCAAAAAAAGCTGAAACTCCAAATTGTCTGTTACGCCAAACCAGGAAAAGTTGAACACAATCAGCAAGTTGTGGTGGAAACGTCAGCAGGGCAAGTTAGCCCAATGAAGGCTTGTATGAAAAATCATTCCACACTGACAGCATCTGAAAGCTTTCACCAATATGGGACAAGTGTGTGTGGAAAGAGCCGTTGTGGCCTGACCCTGTCGCCTGTTGCCCGTTGTGTCCCGATCCCGTTGCCCGTTGTGTCCCGATCCCGTTGCCCGTTGTGTCCCGATCCCGTTGCCCGTTGTGTCCCGATCCCGTTGCCCGTTGTGTCCCGATCCCGTTGCCCGTTGTGTCCCGATCCCGTTGCCCGTTGTGTCCCGATCCCGTTGCCCGTTGTGTCCCGATCCCGTTGCCCGTTGTGTCCCGATCCCGTTGCCCGTTGTGTCCCGATCCCGTTGCCCGTTGTGTCCCGATCCCGTTGCCCGTTGTGTCCCGATCCCGTTGCCCGTTGTGTCCCGATCCCGTTGCCCGTTGTGTCCCGATCCCGTTGCCCGTTGTGTCCCGATCCCGTTGCCCGTTGTGTCCCGATCCCGTTGCCCGTTGTGTCTCGATCCCGTTGCCCGTTGTGTCTCGATCCCGTTGCCCGTTGTGTCTCGATCCCGTTGCCCGTTGTGTCTCGATCCCGTTGCCCGTTGTGTCCCGATCCCGTTGCCCGTTGTGTCCCGATCCCGTTGCCCGTTGTGTCCCGATCCCGTTGCCCGTTGTGTCCCGATCCCGTTGCCCGTTGTGTCCCGATCCCGTTGCCCGTTGTGTCCCGATCCCGTTGCCCGTTGTGTCCCGATCCCGTTGCCCGTTGTGTCCCGATCCCGTTGCCCGTTGTGTCCCGATCCCGTTGCCCGTTGTGTCCCGATCCCGTTGCCCGTTGTGTCCCGATCCCGTTGCCCGTTGTGTCCCGATCCCGTTGCCCGTTGTGTCCCGATCCTGTTGCCCGTTGTGTCCCGATCCCGTTGCCCGTTGTGTCCCGATCCCGTTGCCCGTTGTGTCCCGATCCCGTTGCCCGTTGTGTCCCGATCCCGTTGTCAGATGCGGTCTTGCCTATAATTGCCCAGGGCCACATGCTGAGGGGGAGCGGTGGGGGGAGAAGTGGGCTGAAGGCCGGTGGGTGTGATATCCTATAAAACCTACAGAATATAATCCATCAATTACAACACCCAGTGCATGGAATGAAAAATCTAATAGTGTATTCATCTGCTGTATTTCAATTTTCTCTGAAAGCAAAACATTCCAACAACTAGTTCCAGATTTCTACGTTCCCTTTGCAAATGAACGATTCCACTCATGTTCGTAGGTTGTATTTTTCTAATGATGCCCGCACGTCAACGCGTGATCGATCCAGATAGTGCTATTCATCAGTCGTAATTTGCTTTCAAAAATGACGCGCACATGTCATCAATCGAGCTAACGTTATTTTTATGGCCTACCGATGCAAAGTTAGCCAGAAGCAACAAAACAAAATGATCCAAATGGCAAAAAAAACACAACAACAGAGAAGAAATTACATTACATTTTACAAAAAGTTACTAATTTCTTCAAAATTAAAACCGAGAATGAAGCAGCAGCAGGGGTAACGTTACGGCTAACAGGTAAAAACACTTCTACCTTAATAACATATCAAGATGCGCATGGAAGAAGTTTCGGGAACTGAGTGGCGTGCTGATGAGGAGGGGAGTGTCGCTGAAGCTGAAGGGAAAGGTGTATGCTGCAAGTGTGAGAAGTGTTATGATTTATGGGAGCGAGACATGGGTAATGAACGCAGAGCAGCAACGAAGGCTGGAAAGGGTGGAAATGCGAATGGTTCGATGGATGTGCGGAGTATCGTTGAGAGAGAGGAAGACAAATGATGAATTGCGAAAGATGATGGGAATAGAGCCTGTGATTGATGCTGTGAAGAGGAACAGGTTGAGATGGTTTGGTCATGTGTTGAGGAAGGATGAAAGTGACTGGTTGAGAAGAGTGATGGAAATGAATGTAGAAGGAAGTAGAGGACGGGGAAGACCGAGAAAGACTTGGCTAAAGATGGTGGAAGAAGAAATGCGGGCAAGGGGGTTAACAAGGAGAGATGCAGAAAATAGGGCAAAATGGAGAAGATTGTCATGGGGACCGCAAGGCTAACCCCCGCTCTAGCAGGGAAAATGGCCTTAAAATGCATGTTGTTGTTGTTGTTGTCTTAATAACATAGTTTTTTTCCTCGTTATAATTAGAATATGTTATTTTTATACAATGCCCAATACAAGGCACTCACTCACTGAGATGTCAAATTAATCTAGTCACTACATTCCTATTATAAGATTAATTATATTTTTATAGTAACAGCTCGACATTTTCTGTATTGTTTTGGTGAATATTGGAGAATACAGTAAAGTCAAATCACAAACTGCGATGCATTATTGAAGGAACATGCATCTACTATTAATGGTGATGTGCGTTTATGTTTTTATGTGTTAAGGATAATATGTGTGTGTGTGCGTGTGTGTATCAAGGTAAAATGTACATGATTAAATGTATTATTATATAATGGAATGTGTGATGAGAGTTATAAATATGTGATAATACATTAAATCCTCTAGCGAGTAAAGTTTGGTTGATGATGTTACATTGATGGGTTGACCGACTGCCTGGAGGAAACTGAGGTTGTGGATCTACTGATGTACCATCTATTGATGTGGATCCATGATCGAGGTTGTGGATCCGCCGTTTGGAGAGGTCCTGGGCCGAAAGGATCGAAACCTCGAGGAAGAACGGTGCCCAGCTGATGATCCATGCAGTCTAGTCAATAATTGCTTACAGGATAAGGTTCTTACTGTAGGTAAGGTAACTATGTTTTGAAGTTTACAATTTAAATGAAGTTAAATATGGGATTACTGCAATCATATTACAATAAATTACATTTACTGCAATCCTTTAAATTATATTAGAGTTTGGGAACAACCAATACTGTACAAGTGTGTGTGTGTGTGTGTGTGTGTGTGTGTGTGTGTGTGTGTGTGTGTGTGTGTGTGTGTGTGTGTGTGTGTGTGTGTGTGTGTGTGTGTGATGTTTTTTGTGGACTTCTACTGGAGCATCCTCATGTGGAATGTGACACCAAAATGATCGTTATTATATTAGTAGCTCCTGAGCTCCGTTATTATATTAGTATCGTTATTAACTCCTGAGTTGATTAGACGAATTAACTACAAGGAATCCAAAAGAATTTCCATGTTTTAAACGCATGCCATGTTAAGGTCGTTTAAAACACCTCAATAGGTCTTTCCATGGCATGCTAATTACAAATTAAGTACCAAAAAACCCCCAAAAAAACATTGTAACAAAGCATATATTAATTAATACCAATAATAACATCAATAATAATAGTAGCATCCGTTAGATTGCAAATCATAGTAACGAACGTACAATCAATATCCCTCCCCCACTATCCCTTACCCTGATCCAAGCACACCTGTGCTTAGTGAAAGGTAAGCTAATGCTCAAGTACAACAGCAGGCAGGTACGCTACAGGGCGGTGAAGACTAATGAATGTTTAGTCCCATAGACCAAAGGGCCCAGTTAGCACTCGCTCCAAATGCAAAAACGAGTTTCGGCCACATTCGTGTAACTATTTGTGAAAATTTGGCGCTTTATTCGTGTTCAGAGTGGGTTGGGTAGGAATAAGGGTGGTGTGGTGTGGTGTGGTGTGGTGTGGTATGGTGTGGTGTGGGCGGAAAGGTGTGTGCATCCTTGACTTTTGTCCAGGGCCCCAGAATCACCAAGACCACCCCTGTCAGTGTCTGTTGTTTGATCCTGATCCGATCAGTGCACCAATATTGCTCTTCCATGAGCCTCGACTATGGATAAAAGATTTTTAAAAGATGGAAATACCTTGAAAAGCAGCTTAAGCATGGTTATTGATCAAGGTAACCATGGTTACTTTAACCTAATTGGCATCAAATATTACAAAATCAATATGTTAACACACTGAGTAGGCCTACCCGATGGTCAATGTAAGCGTCCGCTCGGAGTGTGGAAGTCATACTCATACTGAAGACCCTTCAAATGATACATACCCACATAGACATACGACATAGGTCTCTGACCGATACCTTTCTCGTGTTTGCTCTTCTTTCCCATGACGTGACTTGGGAGTTCACGCTCAGAGTGCATCAGCCCCACGGAGCAAACACCTCCATATGCATCGCTCCCTCCACATTGTCCACAATGGTAGGCCGGAAACAAGCCACAGCCCACAAGGCACCACAAACGAAGAGGCTTGGTGGGGGAGATTATTTCCGAAGTTATGTTCGTTAATTTCCTCACATTAATCGAATGCTGCATCTCTGAACGTCTGTATTTTATAAACTATGCTGATAGGATAAAGGGAGGAGTGGGCAAAAAAACGCCTAACGAGCGGCTAGCGTACCTATACACCGCCCACGTATCCGGAATTTACAGCAGAAGAAGATGTGAGGAATGTCGGAGTTGGTGGAGACTGGGTGGTGTATCCTGCATGGAATGTGCAGAGGCGGCACACCTGACAATTGTGATTGCAGGATTTATCGGAGTATGAAAATTTTGTGGCTTAAAGATGGTCGAGTTTGTGAGGTAAATCTACGGCCGACCCAGGACGTGTTCCGTTAGCAAGCAGCTTGCTCTCGCTCGCCAATCGGCTTGCTTGAGTACAAGCGCTCAAGCAAGCACTCCAACGGAACGAAGCGCTCGTCACCGCTTAAAAACATGGCGGTCTCCATGGAAACATTGCTGAAGCAGAGCAATGGTGTCAAGAGCAAATGGTGTCCGGGCCGTCGTTTTCAGTTTTACTCGATCCTCTTGTGACAACTTCCCAAAACAAATGTATTGCGTTAGCAGTGGCTACAGAGTACGAGGAAGAGGGAAAAGAAAGCTAAATAAATAGGGAGTGAGCAGGAGGTGCCATCTGGCCCTGCCAAGCTTGTACTATTGTGCATTTTTGGGAAAGGAGGTGGTGAGGGAGTTGCATCAGTGCTGCATATAAATATAGAGTCTACCGTCTAATCAACTGAACAATAGGCGCCATGTTTTCCCCCAACGAGCTGTTTGTAGTACAAGAGAGATGGGAGCTGATGCAAATACTCTTTATCTAATATCTTTATCTATCCAACACAACAGATCCTTCCAAGTGTTCATTCTCAGAGATCATTCTCAGATCATTCATTCTCATTCTCAGAGAGCCTCCTCAGCATCGACGAGTCTGGCATTTCACTCAGGCCAACTGGCACGGTCTTCAAGCAGCCATCAATCATCTGGACTGGTCTCCCATCTCTACCGCCTCTGACATCAACTCATCCTGGGAATTCTTCCAAAGTAAATTGCTCTCTCTCATGCACAGATTTATTCCATCTCGTCTTCAGTTGTCATACCCTTCCTCCCGTCCATGGTACACGGAATCTTGTGGTGAGGCTGTTGCCCAGAAACAACTTGCTTTCGTCTCCTGGAAAGCAAATCCAACGGAAGGAAATCTCATTTCCTTTCACAAAGCCCGAAACAAGTGTGTGTCCACCCTCAGGAGAGCCAGGAAACAATATCTCTCCGTTCTCAAGACTGAACTCTCTTATCTGTCTCCCTCTTCCAAATCCTGGTGGCGTCTGGTCAAATCTGTTTCTGGTGTTTGTTCCCCCTCGATCCCCTCCCTCACCTCAAACGGCTGACTCCGCACGTGAAAAAGCTGAATGCCTCAACTCTGTGTTTGCCTTTAAATCCTGTGTCCCAAACCCATCCCTCTCTGTACCCACCGTACCCAGACGTACCCAGCTGCTCCTGGACTGTGTCCTTTCCTCCTGACAAGGTGGAAAAGTTTCTGTCAACCCTCGACTCTGATTCTGCAACTAGACCTGACGGCATCAGCCCACAGGTCCTAAAATCCTGTTCTTCCGCTCTATCACTCCCTCTCTCTGTTCTCTTTACCCTCTCTTTTGCTCAAGGTCATCTGCCATCTGCTTGGAAATCAGCCAACATCACCACTTTGCACAAAAAAGGTGCAAAAACAGATCCTAGCAACTCAGCCTTCTCCCAACTCAACCCTTCTCCCAATCAGCCTTCTCCCAATTATCAGCAAAGTCATGGAATCCATCATTGCTTCAGATATGAAATCTTTCCTCTTCTCCAATGGCTTGATCTCTGATCATCAATTTGGTTTCAGATCTGGTCACTCGACTCTGGACATGCTGCTTCTGCTTTCTCAACAATGGATGGAGGTCCTCAATGCCAAACAGGAAATTAGAGCTGTCTCCCTTGACATATCACGTGCCTTCGATACGGTCTGGCACCCCGCTCTGCTCACCAAACTCTCCTCCTTTGGTATCCATGGAAATCTCCAGGCATGGCTGGCGGACTTCCTCTCTAGTCGGTCAACGTGAGGCCCTGAATGGGTTTCTCTCATCTCCTCTTCCTGTTCAGGCTGGAGTTCCCCAAGGCAGTGTTCTGTGCCCTGTGCTTTTTCTGGTCTTCATCAATGATCCCTCTAACTCTCTTGAAAATCCTCTCTATCTCTTTGCTGAGGACTCTACTCTCTGTCGCTCCATTCCTCATCCCTCAGATCGGCAGTCTGCAGCCTCCTCACTCTCTGCAGACCTGGACAAAATCACAGACTGGGCAAACAAGTGGAACATGTCTTTCAATCCTGACAAATCTCACACTCTTACGATGCCTCTCCGAAAAGACCGACTGGACAACCCTCCCATCCACTGAATAATCCTCTCCGAGAAGTTCTGTCACTCAAGCTTTTGGGTCTCACAATCTGCCATGATCTTTCCTGGGAAAACCACATTTCAAATCTGGCCTCCAAAGCCAGTCGCCGACTGGGCATCCACCGTCGTGCAAAGTCCTTCCTTGGCACACCTGAGCTCCTCACCACATACAAGGCTTTCATCCACAGCTCAATGGAATACTGCTCTCCCCTCTGGGCTGGTGCTCCTGCCTCACACCTAGCTCGTCTTCACGCTGTTAAAACCAAAGCGTTCAGAATCATTGGAATCTCCCGCGATGAAGCTAACTCCAAGGGCCTTTCACTCACTCACCGCAGGCAGGTGGGTGGTCTTTCCGTCTTCTACCGACTCCTCTCTGGCCTTGCCCTCCAGCTCTCTCTGAGCTCTGTCCCCCAAATATTCCTACAGGTCGCACAAGATCTGCCTGCAACCCTCTTATGGTTAAACTGCCAAAATCAAGACTCTCTGCTCACCTTCACTCCTCTTTTCTCCCACCTCTGGAACAAACTCCCTCACTCTCTTCAATCCCACTCCACCCTCCAGGTCTTTAAATCAGCTGTTCACCACTATCTCTTATCTTCCCCCATCCAAAACCTTGATCCCCCGCTAATTTCACCCCAAATCCACTTTTTTGAAATACCAACTTCTATCTCGGAAGTCCTTGGTGTCCTTGTGTTTTATACTTCTCCCACCCCCCCCCATCCCCCCCCCCCCCGCCCCTTCCCACGCCTCCTCCCCCCAAGCCCTCTCCCTCCCACACATCTCCCTGCTCTCAAATGTTATGTTTGTGTGCTTCCCCTTCTCTCCCCATCTTGTCTTCCGCTCCCTCTTTTTATATATTTTGTTTGTCTGGTTGATTTGTTTGTGAATAAATGTTAGCTCTTTCACGTGCCTCGATTCAGTATACAAAAAAAAAAAAGTGAGTAGGCCGGACCTTGTCGACAGTATTCCTCGTGAATAATGGCATCCCACAGGGTAGCTGCCTAAGCCACACTCTTTTTAATATCATGATCAATGATGCAACCCTTTCCTCAGGGCCCCACAGCAGGATATCTCTGTTCGCTGACTACATCGCCTTGTGGTCTCGGAGTAGAAACCCACACTATTCAGCCGAGAAATGGGGATCACATTGTCTGGCGTACCGGATGCACCCTGCCGACTGAGCCAGAAACACACAGAAACACCCTCAACTCTGTAGATTGGTTTTAAATTTTATTAAGCAAACGGGTCTAAAAATACAAAGTCCCCATAATTTAAATAGACATACATATACTCACGTATATTATTTTCTCTATATTTCCTTCTGTTTCTTTATATTGCAGCAGAAGTGTAGTGTCCTTGGTCTTGGACATTTATAATGATTTTCTCTCCATCCCAGTTGAGCTGACCTCTTCTTAGCCATTCCAGAGAGCCTTCTTTGTCTACTCTCAATCTGTTCAACACTTTTTTTTATACCTTCCTGCTCTTTTATTGTTTTCACAGTTGTCGCTGTACATCTGTTGATGTTTCGTTTTATATATATATTTTTCTTCTTTTTGCAATTGTTGGGGCTGTACTCATTGTTTCGGTTTCTTGAACGATATCTTCCATCGTAGATATCTCAAAGTTGTGGACGGTTTCAGACGAAACCTGGTGGACAGGTTGGGTGTGTGACAAGGATGAATCAATTTGATTTTCGTGAAGATTCGAATCCGGATTCGGATCAGAGGATTTTTCTATTTTTTTAAAGTGAATCTTCATCATAGAGTGATAGGGCCAAAAGCAATATATAGCATGATATCACAAAAAGTTGTGGACGAATTGTGACAAAACCTGGTGGATGAGTTGGGTAAGTGACAAGATCAAACCGATTAGCTTTTGGTTCAGGTCCGAAAACAGATCTGGCCTATCAGTAGATAGAAAGTGTAAACTGTTCAGCCTGGCGGAGGTATGCTCTCCAATGAGTGCCCTTCTAGGTGTAGTCTGTGATCTCGCTGACTGGGGGTGGGGGTACATACGTATCCATGTGTAGCTGCTGCATGTGGAGGCGTATCTGCCCCGCCTGGCCCACCTTGCTGACCGTATCGAGGTTGAAGGGCCGAAATGAGATGATGCTGAGAACTTCGACTGAAGCCCCGGTCAGTGAGGCACACTTGTGATCAGATGAATTTTGAAATTGTGTCCATATCATACCAGTTGTATGTTTGTATCATCAATGTGTAAAGCAAATGTTCATGAATAACAAGCGTTACGCCTAGGTCCCCCCTCGGTGAAGTGATGAGTTGACAAAGTGGAAGACGTAAGGCGGCCATCTTGGATTTTGACATGGCGACCCAATTTTCAATAGCGTTCTTCCTTATGCCTAAATACACCCACACACCGGATTAGAAGTTAGTAGTTCATTTATTTTTCAAGATATTCCGCTCACAAGGTTCAGACATACATGGCGGCGGCCATCTTGGATTTTGACATGGCGACCCAATTTTCAATAGCGTTCTTCCTTATGCCTCGATACACCCAGAAACCGGATGAGAAGTTAGTAGTTCATTTATTGTTCAAGATATTCCGCTCACAAGGTTCAGACATTTACTTTTCAAGATATCGCACTCACAAGGTTTAGATATGGTGACAGCCATCTTGGATTTTGACATGGCGACCTAATTTTCAATAGGGGTCTTCCATATGCCTAGTTGCACCCACACACCAAATTAGAATTCGGTCCTTTGCTTAGTTTTATAAAGACATTGCAGTGCACGTACGCACGCACGCACGGACGGACGCACACACGGACGGAGGGGAAAACCATAGTCCCCCTTTCGCTCCGCGGTGCGACGGGGGACAATAAAGGTACAAAATCATTGTTTCATCTAGAACATACAAGAGTTCAAATAAAACTAGAACGAGACTCTTTGACGTCACCAGATATGCATCCTCCACATTATCACATCATTATACATACCTGTACCAAGTTTTAATTTAAATACCTTCAGCTGTTCACAAGTCATCACATTTTAACCTGATGTGACCTCTGACCTTTGACGTCAGGACCCCAAAATCGAATCAGTGAATCTTTACATCATTACACATACCTGTACCAAGTTTAAATTAGATCACTTCAGCCTTTCTCAAGTTATAGACCTATTACAGACTTTGACCCAAAAGTCTAATGAGTTAATCTTTACACCATTCTACATACCTACACCGAGTTTGAATTAGATCACTTCAGCCGTTCTCAAATTATAGACCTGTTACAGACTTTGACCTTTGACCCCAAATTCTAATCAGTTAACCTTTACATCATTATACATACCCGTACCAAGTTTGAATTAGATCACTTCAGCCTTTCTCAAGTTATAGACCTATTGCAGACTTTGACCACAAATTCTCATGAGTTAATCTTTACATCATTCTACATACCTACACCGAGTTTGAATTAGATCACTTCAGCCATTCTCAAGTTATAGTCCGATAAAAGACTTTGACCTCTTGACCCCAAAATCTAATTAGTTCATCTTTACATCAATCTACATAAGTGTACCAAATTTGGTCAGAATCCCATAAATGGTTCACAAGTAAATGGTTCACAAGTTGAGATCTCGCGAGATCTTGGAGACGGCGGCAGGGATTTTCGAAGCTCCACACGGTCTCCACGTTTTTCGAAGTTAAGTCTGTTCACAATTGTATTTTGTCGAAACTGTATTTATCTTTCGGTGTGTGAAGTTATTGTGTGCAACTTTGGTTGTTTCTCGGTGTTTATCTTTCATAAATTGATCGTCTGTTTGCCGTGTCGCGAGCAAGGCCTTGTACAGTGTGCACTGTACAACCTTGAGGCTTTGTTTTTCTCTCAGTGGTCCGTCGTTTGTGATCCAATAACTTTCGTTCTCTGTATTCCCAGTCTTTTCACCCATAGCCTACTTCCTTGTGTAAATCTCAACTCAAAAAAAAAAAAAAAAAAAAACATTTCCTTCTCTGTTCTCATTCGTTTTTTCATTCTTATTCGTTCGTTCGTTCTTCGACCACGTGTTTCTCCCCCATTTCCCCAGATAGTTTTCACTCATTAACCTTCAATGTTTACACTTTCCCCTCAAGTTATGTATTCCGTCATATTTTATAACACCTTTTTCTTCTTCTTCTTTAAAAGGCTGCTTTCGACTTGCTCACCAAATCAATTCATCCCAAAAAAAATATCCATCTCCTATAGTGCCTTTGTTCTACATTCCCTAAACTCTCCTGCACTCCATCCTCCATCCAGCGTCCTTAAACGTATTTTTAACTCGAAGGTCACAAGAAACTCATTTTGCAATAAATGTTCGTTTCCCATAAATCGTACACTTTCAAAAATCCAATCTCACCCCTCCCCTCCAAATCTTCCCCATAACCCCTCCCCTCCAAATCTTCCCCATCACCCCTCCCCTCCAAATCTTCCCCATCACCCATCCCTTTCAAATCTCCCCCCTTGCCCCCTCCCTCCTAAACTACCCCCTCACCCCTCCCCGCCAAGACGCCCCCTCGCCCCTCCCCTCCTAGACTCCTGCCTCACCCCTCCCCTCCAAATCTCCCCCATATCCCATCCCTTTCAAATCCCTCCCCTTGTCCCTTCCCTCCCAAACTCCCCCCTCACCCCTCCCCTTCAAATCTCCCCACCCTCATTGCTTCTCAATTTCCCCCCGCTCACTCCCCCTCCTCAAAGCGTCCTCCCCGCTTCTTCCCCCTTCAAACTCTCACCTCCATCTCCCCCAACCTTCTGCCTCGCTCTTCCCCCTCCTCAAATAACACCTCATTGTGGCTCACCCAATCACCATCAAACCTTTTGTCCGCCCCATCCTTCCCTTTCTCCGAGCTATTCTGAAATCTCTGACACACCTTCAACAGCTCTCCCTACCTCTTCCACCTCTTCCACATCTTACCCTACCCCTCCTCCCCCCTGTTCTGTATCTGATGCTCCCCCTTCCTCTTCATTAACGGTATGGACCTCAAACATCCGGGGCCTTCGTTCAAACTTAACCGATCTCTCCATACAGGTTGCTTCTGTCAAACCAGACGTGATCTGCTTAACAGAAACTTTCCTCCTTTATGATGTCTCTGATTCCATAGTATCTCTCCCGGGCTACTCCCTCCTCCGGTATGATAGACCTGAGCCTCGTCCTGGAGGCGGGGTTGCTATCTTTATCAAAAACTCTCTTCCTCACTCGCCCTGCACTGCACTCTCTCCACCTCACCCCCAGGAATACCTCTGGCTACGGCTTCCCCTTCGCTCCCACCTCTTGTTCATATGTGTGTTGTACCGTCCACCAAACAGTGATGACTCCATCTACATCTCGCTGTCTGATGATATGGACCAACTTCTATCTACTCATCCCAACTCTCTCTTCCTCATATGTGGTGATTTCAACTGTCATCATGCCAGTTGGCTGGGTGTGGGTACCTCTCTCACCAGCCATGGCTCCTCAGCAAAGGACTTCTGCGACTCACTGGGACTGACACAATCTGTCAATTTCCCGACCCGGATCTCAGTCAACGGAACATCTTCTCTTCTGGACTTGGTTATGACTAACTTCCCTGAAAATGTCTGCTGCTCTTCTTCTGCTCCAATCGGAACAATCTGATCATGTCCTTGTTAAAGTGGACATCTCTCTGACCATCCTCAGGGAGCCTGCTCAGCGTCGACGAGTCTGGCATTTCACTCAGGCCAACTGGCACGGTCTTCAAGCAGCCATCAATCATCTGGACTGGTCTCCCATCTCTACCACCTCTGACATCAACTCATCCTGGGAATTCTTCCAAAGTAAATTGCTCTCTCTCATGCACAGATTTATCCCATCTCGTCTTCAGTTGTCATACCCTTCCTCCCGTCCATGGTACACGGAATCTTGTGGTGAGGCTGTTGCCCAGAAACAACTTGCCTTCGTCTCCTGGAAAGCAAATCCAACGGAAGGAAATCTCATTTCCTTTCACAAAGCCCGAAACAAGTGTGTGTCCACCCTCAGGAGAGCCAGGAAACAATATCTCTCCGTTCTCAAGACCGAACTCTCTTATCTGTCTCCCTCTTCCAAATCCTGGTGGCGTCTGGTCAAATCCGTTTCTGGTGTTTGTTCCCCCTCCATCCCCTCCCTTACCTCAAACGGCTACACAGCTGACTCCGCACGTGAAAAAGCTGAATGCCTCAACTCTGTGTTTGCCTCTAAATCTTGTGTCCCAAACCCATCCCTCTCTGTACCCACCATACCCAGTCGTACCCTGCTGCTCCTGGACTCCGTGTCCTTTCCTCCTGACAAGGTGGAAAAGTTTCTGTCAACCCTCGACTCTGATTCTGCAACTGGACCCGACGGCATCAGCCCACGGGTCCTAAAATCCTGCTCTGCTGCTCTATCTCACCCTCTCTCTGTTCTCTTCACCCTCTCTTTTGCTCAAGGTCAACTGCCATCTGCTTGGAAATCAGCCAACATCACCGCTTTGCACAAAAAAGGTGCAAAAACAGATCCTAGCAACTACAGACCAATCAGCCTTCTCCCAATTATCAGCAAAGTCATGGAATCCATCATTGCTTCTGATATGAAATATTTCCTCTTCTCCAATGGCTTGATCTCTGATCATCAATTTGGTTTCAGACCAGGTCACTCTACTCTGGACATGCTGCTTCTGCTGTCTCAACAATGGATGGAGGTCCTCAATGCCAAACAGGAAATTAGAGCTGTCTCCCTCGACATATCACGTGCCTTCGACACGGTCTGGCACCCCGCTCTGCTCACCAAACTCTCCTCCTTTGGTATCCATGGAAATCTCCACGCATGGCTGGCGGACTTCCTCTCTAGTCGTCGTCAACGTGTGGCCCTGAATGGGTTTCTCTCATCTCCTCTTCCTGTTCAGGCTGGAGTTCCCCAAGGCAGTGTTCTGGGCCCCGTGCTTTTTCTGGTCTTCATCAATGATCTCTCTGACTCTCTCGAAAATCCTCTCTATCTCTTTGCTGATGACTCCACTCTCTGCCGCTCCATTCCTCTTCCCTCAGATCGGCAGTCTGCTGCCTCCTCACTCTCTGAAGACCTGGACAAAATCACAGACTGGTCAAACAAGTGGAACATGTCTTTCAATCCTGACAAATCTCACACTCTTACTATGTCTCTCCGAAAAGATCGACTGGACACCATCCCATCTACTTTCTCAACAATCCTCTCCAAGAAGTTCTGTCGCTCAAGATTTTGGGTCTCACTATCTGCCATGATCTTTCTTGGGAAAACCACATTTCCAAGCTGGCCTCCAAAGCCAGTCGCCGACTGGGCATCCTCCGTCGTGCGAAGTCCTTCCTCGGCACACCTGAGCTCCTCACCACATACAAGGCTTTCATCCGCAGCTCAATGGAATACTGTTCTCCCCTATGGGCCGGTGCTCCTGCCTCACACCTAGCTCGGCTTCACGCTGTTGAAACCAAAGCTTTCAGAATTATTGGAATCTCCCGCGATGAAGCTATCTCTGAGGGCCTTTCACTCACTCACCGCAGGCAGGTAGGTGGTCTTTCTGTCTTCTACCGACTCCTCTCCGGCCTTGCACCCCCAGCTCTCTCTGTGCTCTGTCCCCCAAATATTCCTACAGGTCGCACAAGATCTGCCAGCAACCCTCTGATGGTTAAACTGCCGAAATCTCGGCTCTCCGCTCACCTTCACTCTTTCATTCCTCTTTTCTCCCGCCTCTGGAACAAACTCCCTCACTCCCTTCAATCCCACTCCTCCCTCCAGGTCTTTAAAACAGCTGTTCACCACCATCTCTTATCTTCCCCCATCCAAAACCTTGATCTTTTCTACCCCCGCTAATTCACCCCAGATCCACCTTGTTTGAAATTCCAACTTCTTTCCTGGAAGTCCTGGCAGTGTCCATATGTTTTATACCTCTCCCACTGCCCCCTTCCCACGCCCCCCCCCCCAAAGCCCTCGCCCTCTCTCAGATCTCTCGATGTCTCCATGTCTCTCGGTCCCTGCTCTCAAATGTTGTGTTTGTGTCCTTCCCCCTCTCTCCCCATCTTGTCTACCGCTCCCTATGTTATATGTTTTATGTGTCGGTTTGTCTTTCTGTGTGATTAATGTTCGCTCTTTCACGAGCCTCGATATTGTATACAAAAAAAAAAAAAAAAAAAAAAAAAAAAAAAAAAAAAAAAAAAAAAAAAAAAAAAAAAAAAAAAAAAAAAAAAAGTTATCGTGGTAACAGGATTGTTACCTAACATGACCTGACCTTTGACCTCATGACCCCAAAATCGAATCAGTTCATCTTTACCTCATTATATGGTGTTGTTGGTGCCCTGGTGTTGGGCTAGCGGCTAGGGTGCCGGCTTAGGATCCTAGGATCCTGGGTTCGAATCCCGGTCGATCGCTGAATTAACGCCAGGGGGGTTGACTCAGCCTGTCATCCTTCCGTGGTCGGCTAATTGAGTACCAGCTCACTGGTAATTCCCTGTTTGTCGTTAAAGGCAGCAAAAAGGGTTGGCGTCAGGAAGGGCATCCGGCCGTAAAACATTGCTTCAAAAAGGGGACCGAAAAACAACAACAACCACGGTTCCCGAAAAAGGCCAACCCCCGCTTTGCGGGGAAAAATGGCCTCTAAAGGTGGGTTTTTTTTGTTTTTTTTTACCTCATTATACATACCTGCACCAAGTTTGACTAAGATCCCTTGAACTTATCGCGGTAACGATATTTTCAAGTTATCGCGGTTCTCAAGTTATCGCGGTAACGAAAACCTATCATGGACGGACGGACGGACAACCTGAAAACATAATGCCTCCGGCGACTTCGTCAACGGAGGCATAAAAATAAAAGTTACAATTCCACATCAACATGGGTTAAATATGTGTGCTAATCCGTAACAATCAGAATTAAAGAGAACCGAGGCATAATCTAGGAATTTAATCAATCTGTTTGGCATTCCCATCTGAGTCTGACTCATGATGCACAGAACACAGGTTCATAATGTCACATGTTGTTTATCCGCTGCTTACGAATGTAAAAGCGCACCTATGTCTTCCTCTTGCACATGATTTATGTAAAAGATTTCTGCATGAGCACGAGATCGTTAAGAAAATTCAATAATGATTATGTACTAATGTACAAAAAAAAGCTTTGAGCAACTTGCAAGTTTTCAGAACAAAATGCTCTTTTCTTTTGACCTGTATCAACATTTTACGGAGGTCAAACAAAACGGTCGTTTAATACAGTGTAGCGGAATTGCTGAAGGATATCTGTTCTTGCATCGAAAGCTCAACGAAGAACCAAAACAGCATTTGCGGTACCTATAGTGATCACAAAGGTTACATCACTTGCTCTTACCATTTAATTCATTGTAGTTACGGAAACAGAAGTCAGAAAACATTTGCAATGTGGGTGAATTCGGGTGTTTAGCAAGCACAGCACGAGTTTGAGAAAAATACATTTAATTTTTGTACAAACATTCAAAAATACAATGCAAGTTCGGTGGCATGAACAAGAGCATTCGTAAGCTGCAAAAGGTATCGCTTAAAACACACCCAAACTTCGTAGAGTTGGTACTGCAGTTCTAACTAACTTGAAGTTAATACAACTTGGCTGATGACCAACATCTGGTCATTCCTTGCACAATGCACTGCAATCAATAACTGTCGATCCGACGCCACAAAACAGGCGTGTCGGTATTTAAAAAGAGCATCCTGGAATGTTAGTTAAGCACTCCCTTACATAACGATGGAAGAACAAATCGATATCCTTATTTGCATCCGATAAAATTGGGTTTGTGACGTACAATCAAATAGATTTTAAAAAGAAACATAAAACTTCTCCATTATTTAAAGCATTATTAATGTAAACCTGCAGCTTTTTTGAAAAATATAAAGTTGTAACAAGTGCCCTCAGGAAAGAAATGTTGACAAACAGTGGATGTTTACTCGATGAAAAGTAGGGATTAAAAAATTAATTCGAGCAAATTGGAGTCGCAACCAACAGTTTCATACAGCTGCGTTTGTCATATTCTGCCTCAACAAATCCGTTTTTCAAACCTTTCAGAGAAAATGGAAACAAGTTTGTCATTAATGAATGTCCTGTTCCTTTGCGCACAAGAGGTTACTGATGCAAGATAAAAAATATAATGCTTGCAAAGTGGTAGAGGCAAATGTCATGTGGATTGTAAGGCATGTACACACACTAACCCGTGTCCAAAGCACTTCCGAAATACTTGACAGCAAAAAAAAACAACAACTTTGAAAGCATGAATAGACTTCTCTGAACGTTTAAAGTTAATCCATTAACTTGAGTTGTGCAGTTGTAAAACCATTCGTGTCGGACGGCTTGTGAAAGGCTAGTGCAAACCTTCCAAAAACAAAGCCATCAAAAGTGCAAACAAACTTGCGAATACTATTTCCTCATACTTCACTCGACATTAAATTCACGTCATCTTCAAGTTCTACATAAAGCTGTCCTAATAGTGTTTAGCATTTCAAAACCTTGGAAAAGTAATGTGGAGATGCATAGGATATCCATAAAAATGTAAGTGCTTTTGATTCTGTTGAACCATTTATGAGCTTAAAGAAAAATAATAATTGCACAGGAGTAGATGACTTATTTAAAATAACAAAAAAAGGTAGCAGGTTATGATGGACTATACCCTTCCAAAGAAGCTATATGTACCACAAGGACTACGTCGCTTGCAATTTACACGTGCGCATCTTGCCCGAATAGTGGAACTGCTTTTTCAATGGAAATCTAATCGATCCTCCCCAAAAAAAATTTAAAATATTATTCTGTTGCATTCAAAAAAAAAAGTTTTTTTTTGCACTTGAAGAAAATTCAATAAAAGCCTCCCCCTTTCTGCCTTCACAGCCAAAACACTACAAATGATACTCACATTGCCTTTACAAGGTTTGGCTTCTGATGAGCAAGGCATTGCATTCTTGCAAAAGGACAGGTAGAGGAATAAGCCTTATATTATTTACGGCGAAATTAAATACAGGACCATAACCTTTTGCCACATAAACCCACAAACTTTTGCAAATGTTCCCTGGGATTGTCAATTAGAACAAAGTACAATTTTAGAAACCAAGCACATGGTTTATAATGCACCGCAGATCGGCCAAAAGGCATCGAGATGCTACCAAAAAGTTTCAAAAGTCCCTAATATTGCTTCCGCAAAGCCATGTTGGTGCGTTAACATCTCGAGCTGCACACTATTTGAAACAGGATGGTGGCACCACTCATTGAAACTACAGGAAGTTAAAACTTGTACAGAAATCAGCTGATACGATACACACGTGGCAGACTTAGTGTTGCATAAAAATAGCCTCAAAAAGGCAGTAAAGTCTTGAAAGCTGTCTAGTGTTATATCGTTACAATCGTGTTCATGTTAAACATTTTATAAACGGTTGGACCAAAATGTTATTGGATGACTCAGAGCAAGGGATCCCTCTCTTGATTACACTGCAAGACTCATTGGCATTTCACTTTCCCATGAACCAAAAAACAAAACAAAGTGGATCTCTTCAAGACCTTGTGTAACAAACGAGCTAATCTCAAAAGCTCCGAGATCCCATTGGTACCGAATACAGTTTCAGGTGGGGATCTTTGTACCGTCACTTTTTTGTCCCAACAACTAAATGCGTTGCTCATTCCGCAGGCTCTGCAGCCTCCATTGGGGCTGCATACTTGAGTCTAAAAGTGCCTGCAATGACAGAAGCAAGACTTCAAAGACTGAAAATAAGTCAGTTAAGAAAAGAAAATAAGACAGATTCCATCTCAAGCTTCCCAACTTGCCTTGGGTTATGGTGGACACACACACACACACACACACACACACACACACACACACACACACACACACACACACACACACACACACACACACACACACACAATTAATTGAACAGTATCGGTAAAAGAAAATAAGAGATTCCATCGCAAGCTTCCCAACTTGCCTTGGACCACCTGACCTCATCCATCCAAATCTTGTCAGTTCCAGCAGGCCTCAACTATTCACCTACCGACCAACTTCTTCTTCTCCTTACTGAGATAATGCTTTCTGATTAACTCTTAACAGTTTGTCAGCCTTTCTATTTATTTATTTATTTAGGTGACAACGTACTTCCATTTTAACTCAGAATTTCCATTCTACATCTCACCTTTATTACTCCCATCCACATTGTTTATTCATCTGTCAATGTACACCATTTCTCTGCCACTGCATTATCGGTATATTGATCCTCCAACCTCCACTTAAATTTAATTTTTTGTGAACCTTTCATTAATTCATTTAGAGCCAAAACAAGAGGGTGGAAAAACACGCATCCAAATCTGGCAAATGTTGGAAAAATCTGAAATTCTCACCCATTCCATTTTCTATCCTGGTACCAATTGAACAACCTTCTCTCACTATTTCCCTTCCACCATTTATTGTTTGTCCATTCCATTCCTCCTTTCCTGCCTATGGGATACCCTTAACACCTCCACCCAGTGATGTTATTCACCAGAGTGTTTCAAATCTGTACATCGTTCACACGACAAGGAGAAGATTGTCATGGGGACCGCAAGGCTAACCCCCGCTCTAGTAGGGAAAATGGCCTTAAAATGCATGTTGTTGTTGTTGTTTGTTGTTGTTCACACGACACATCATTCATCCTGATGGGAATTACTGTTCTGTAATAGAGCCTAAGCAATAATTGCATGATGTACTTTTATCTCAATAGCACATTCTGCACTCTTATCCCCAGCAAGGGGTATAGAGTAAATGCCAGATTTCTGGGTAGCAATATTCCATCATGTTGTCCATGTAAAAAGGGTATCGTAATGATGACAAATGGAGATTATGGATGGAAAACACAAATGATTAAGGGAAGTAAACTTACTCTGACTGCAGTCCATGGTAGGTTGCTTGCAATCACTAGCTCGGTGGCCACTACTACCACAGTTGTAGCATGACAGGCCTTGTAAAGTGCCTCGCCGAAGCACTCCCGTGGTGCTGGCTCGTGTTGGAAGGGTGTACTGATAGTGCACAGCTGGGGTTGCTGCCTGAACTGGGTATGACTGCTGCAGAGGAACGTGGTAATAAGCCTCAGCAGCATTGCGGGGATACTGCTGTGGAGATGTCACCGTGGATGAAAGGCCATGATCATTAGAAAGACCTCCAGCAAATGGTGATGTGACAGGGGCAGGAAAATAAAAGGCTGCAGCGGGAGTTGAAACTGCCACAGTTGATGGCACTGAATGTGGTTGCTGTTGTGGTTGTTGTTGTTGTTGCTGTTGCTGCTGTTGGAAAAAGACAGTACTACCCAGGGATAAAATAGGGAAACCAATGAAGGGAGTGGGAAATGGTTGTAGATACTGATAACCCAATGTCTGGCTTCTGCATGGACCACTTTTGCCATTGCTGTCTCCACAGCCCGCATCACAGCCACATGACATGCACTCGCTACAGCCTGCTGGCCTGCATGTTGCTTGAGTTGGTGGTCCACAGGTAGCAATGCTAGATGCCGGACTGTTCATGGCTGCATTTTCAATGTCACACCCTCCATTGCGAAGAGAAGGCCCACCATAGCTAAATATCGCCGATGTGCCGGCTTGTGCAACTTGCCGGGGAATGGCAAAACCACCACGGCCTGTAGTGCATGCTGCGGGGATGCCAGCAGGAGCACCAGGTGCTGGTAGCTCTTGTGGTATGAGGGTGGGTTTTGTTCCAATACCATCAGCCTCGGAGCCAAAAGTGAGCGTTTGCTTTTGGCATTCAGGCTGAGAGTTGCTTCTTGGGGTCTCTTTGATACCATATGAAGGAGCAGCAGCATCAACAGGAGACTGGGAATGAAGTGATCCAATTTGATTGACATTGAGTGGGTGCTGTGATAAAAGTCTCATTGCATCGTTATTATCTTGGCTAGAAGCCGATGAAAAAGCGGCAATTGGTGCTCTCGGACCACGTACAGAAAAACCCTGACCAACGAGAATGGATGGAAGACCTGAAGAAGCTGAATGAGTTGGGGCGCAGGTCACAAAGCGTCTTGAAGATGCATTGTAATCTTGTAACTGCGGTCTGCCATCAATCGCTGACGACATTCGGTTTACAGAGTCTGTGTCAGATGTTGAAAGAGTGCTGGTACCAATGTCCTTGTGTCGGTGGAGTGGAATGCATGTGGCAGATGATCCAGAAGAGAAACATGGATGACCTTTGCGCATCGACGTCTGCATTGGCACTACCTGTGCTGTTGGTCGGATCGTGCATATTGCAGGATTATGGTGAGCAATGAAGACAGCAGGTTTCTCCAAACCTTGAACGTCTGGAGGATGGCGTCCTGCCATTGCTGTCAAATAAAACAAAAACAAAAAAACAATTGGGTGAAACACAACACTTCTTCACAGTCAAAATCGGGTCAAAAACACAAGCAACTCATAATGAGGAATAAATCTAATAATTCACACAATGACATGATTATCCAAACTCAAATATTTCCACAATATCCAACTTTGTTGAATGGTGCTAATAGAGGTAAAAAATATTGAGTGGTGTCGTGGCAGAGAATTCATCAGTGATTAACATTACGAGTTTTTAATTGCTTTATAATAAATACTACCAGCTGGAAGCCTATGGTAAAATACCACGATGGAAAAAAAACAAACTGGGATTCGTTGCTCAACCAAAGAGCTCCACCCTAGGGATGTTGCAAATCATTCGTCCAAGCAGCCACTCAATGGATAATCAACAACACAAAATAACTCACAGAACAATGTAATTTGAAATACTGAGAAAATAAAAAGCACATTTTAATTACACAGAAAATGTGAACCAAAAGTAAGTAATTTACCTATATCCCTCAAGTTACTGATGTCATCTTTGCTTTCCAGGCTGCTCTCCCTTGAATCTTGAAGTTGTGCACAAGGAGAATCAGAACCCCCTGTAGGAGGCAACAAGTTTCCAAAATAGTTTGTGCATTATAAATTCAATCCACAGAATCAGACAAATAATGAAAAAATTATACAACAACAGATCAAAAGTCAGACAATCACTCAGAAATGGCCACCAATATCCATTTTGCTTTGACCATGTGCTCCCATGATTCGTCTTTGGCCATCTTTGGTCATTTTGCTTGTCTTTGGCCATTGTTGAGCAACGAATTATTTATTTTTTTCTCAATAATAATGCTCATTCGAATGACAGCAATGAGGATGTGCAAAGGTGTTTAAAAAAAAAAAATACAGATGTTGAAGCTCATGGAAGAACACAAAAACATGGGGCAAAAGTTCAACAAACAGAAAGTGAGCCGCATGGGAAACAGGTGGACAAGAATGGATGGAAGCACCACAGCACAAGGAAAGGAGTTGCAGGTGAAAGTGAGGATAGTGTCTCAGTGGGAGTTGAAAAGTTCAGAGATAAAAATGGGATAAGTTTGACAAATGACCTGTTAAGTATTTAGAAGCATATCCTTGGGGATGGTATTCATAAATCACTCCAAGCCAATCGAAATTACTGACAAAAAAAGCATCAACAGTTTAAGCTAGAATGGCAGTCGGTAGAGCACATACCTCTGCCAAGCTGAACCGTTTACGTTTTCTATCCCACTGATATAGTGGGGTGCTTGGATGCTCAGTCATTTCAAGTTGATGCAAAAGTTTACTTTTTAGTATCGCCATCACGGTTAGGGTCTATAAGAACACTTTTGGTCAGAGTGGCCAACGATCAGCACCCATGAGGGGAAATGGAGGGCATGGGGGAAATCTGACCCCGTCAGGCAGCTAAGTGAAATATTGAAACTTGTAACTTTTCATCTGGTCACATCAGGAGGAAACGTTCCAACTCATGGTCGCTGCTCTACGAAAGCTCGTACCTCAGTTCTTTGCCTTTGATCACCAGAATTACACCTGGTGGATCCCCCTTCCTTATCAGAGACTGAGGGGTTCTCCCAGAGAGCATCCAGGAGGAGTTTGAGGAGGGACAATGGAAGACAACTTGAAGCAATTGGCGGTTCTCAGCCATACCAATTGATCAAGCCCATGAGCAGGCCAACAAAAGGGTGAAAGGAGTTGGTGGCGTCATCGGACTCACAGAGCACCCTGCCATGTTGGAACGGTGGATCGTGACTGACCCGGAAATTAGTGGTGTCGTTGAGGAAAATACTGGCATAAATGATGATGATGACGATGACGATGAGGGCTCCCTCACCATGAGGAAGGGTGTGCATCTCAGGCCCGTTTTCAGCGTCAAGTCAAGGACCTGATGGATGTCTTGCTAAACAGAGGGAATCCCTTTGAGGAGAGCAGTGGGAACCTGGTTACATTAGACAACAAGGTGTGTGTCACCAAGTCCTTGCCACCTCTGTCTGTCTATTGGAATCTACGACACAAGAGCAATACGACAACTTTAGGAAAGATATGTTTGACTTGAATAACGTACTTCTGACAGAGCCAATCACACAAAACAACTTCTTGTTGTTCCATGGCCCAAAAACCTGGAAGAAGACAGCAATTAAGAGGTGAATTCAGCACTTCAAACAGCATGCGGAGCTGTATGGACAAGCTTTTGTTGTGCACGATAGCCGAGGAGGAAATATGGAGCAGTTTTTCCGGCACAAATCTTCCCCATACTCACCTGCATTGTCATCTGAAGGGTCCATCAATTATTGTACCAAGTAAGATATATTGGTATACATTATGGAAGCGAGTGCAACTACCGCCCTTTCTGGGGACGAGGAGCTGGTTGCGCCAGACATTTACAAGGTCATCGTTATCGATGGTGGAGCATTGATGCACTCACTTACTTGCACAACCATCCAAGGCAAGTCATTCGATTAATATTTCAACAAGGTATTGTGCCCAGGGGTCCAGCAGACTTGAAACGATCGAAGAGAGTGGACATTGTCGAGGATCAGTATCATGCAATGACATCAAAGGGTCCACAAGGGAAAAATGAGGAACGAGTACCCGACAACATGTCTGTCTGGTAATGTCAAACCCGACAACATGTTTGACCGTTTGCCCTTCACGTGACTCGTGGTGGTCCCTCTCGGCTCTTCCCCCGTTGGTATTTTTGTGCACATAAGATTGTTCACGGTTCTGTTTAAATATTATTTAAATATGTATAACCTTTCCCCTTCAGTGTTTTACTCAGTGGTATTTTACAACACGCTGTTTTTCTTCCTATTTAAAAGGCTTTTCTCAATTTCCTCTCCAACTCATTCCACCTCAAAAAAAAGAAATTCAATATCTTATACGTCTCCCTCACTACATGGTCTAAATTCACATTCATTCCATCCCTCCTCCATCATTCTGAACCGGATTGCTAACTTGAAAATCACAACAAACCCAATTTGTTTTCAATGTTCGTCTTTCATTAATCATCCACTTTCTAAACTCCCCTCTTGCCCCTCCCATCCAAATGCCTCCCCTTGCACCTACACTCCTAAACTCCCCCCTTGCCCCGCCACTCTTAAACTCCCCCCCTGCCCCTCCACCCCTGAACTCCCCCCTTGCCCTTCCTCTCCTGAACTCCCCCCTTGCCCTTCCTCTCCTGAACTCCCCCCTTGCCCTTCCCCTCCTAAACTCCCCCCACACTCCTCCCCTTCAAAACTCCCCCCCAACCCCTCCCATTCAAATCTCCCCCCATACCATTCCTCTCCAATTCTCCCTCCTCCCCCCTCCTCCTCCTCCTCCTCCTCCTCCTCAAAGCTGCCTCCTCCCCACTTCGTCTCCCTTCTATCTCATACCTCCACCCCCCCCCCAACCTTCTTCTTTCCTCTGCCCCCCCTCAAACAACCCCTCACTGTGCCTCATCCCTTCACCTTCAAACCTTTCATCCTCCTCATCCTTCCCTTTCTTGGAACTCTTCTGCAATCGCTGACACACAAACAACTGCTCTCCCTACCTCCCCCTCTCATCCTTCATCTTACCCTACTCCTCCCCTCCCCTGTCCTGTACCCGATGCTCCCCCTCTCTCTTCATTAACGGTATGGACCTCAAACATCCGGGGCCTTCGCTCAAACCTGACTGATCTCTCCATACAGGTTGCTTCTGACAATCCAGACTTGATCTGCTTAACAGAGACTTTCCTCCTTCAAGATGTCTCTGATTCCTTAATATCTCTTCCTGGTTACTCCCTCCTCCGGTATGACAGACCTGAGCCTCGGCCTGGTGGTGGGGTGGCTATCTTTATCAAAAACTCTCTTCCTCACTCTCCTTGCACTGCCCTCTCTCCTCCTCACCCCCAGGAGTACCTCTGGCTACGGCTTCCTCTCCGCTCCCACCTTTTGTTCATATGTGTTCTGTACCGTCCCCCAAACAGTGATGACTCCATCTACATTTCACTGTCTGACAACATGGACCAACTTCTATCCACTCATCCCAACTCTCTCTTCCTCATATGTGGTGACTTCAATTGTCATCATGCCACCTGGTTGGGTGTGGGTTCCTCTCTCACCAGTCATGGCACCTCAGCAAAGGACTTCTGTGACTCACTGGGATTGACACAATCTGTCAATTTCCCGACCCGGATCTCAGCCAATGGAGTATCTTCTCTTCTAGACTTGGTTATGACTAACTTCCCTGCTAATGTCTGCTGCTCTTCTTCTGCTCCAATCGGTTCTTCTGATCATGTGCTTGTCAAAGTGGACATCTCTCTGGCCATTCTCAGAGAGCCTCCTCAGCGTCGACGAGTCTGGCATTTCACTCAGGCCGACTGGGACGGTCTTCAAGCAGCCATCAATCGTCTGGATTGGTCTCCCATCTCCACTGCCTCTGACATCAATTCTTCCTGGGAATACTTCCAAAGCAAACTGATCTCTCTCATGCACAGATTTATCCCATCTCGCCTTCAGTTGTCTTACCCTTCCTCCCGTCCATGGTACACTGAATCTTGTGGTGAGGCAGTTGCCCTGAAACAACTTGCCTTTGCCTCTTGGAAGGCTAATCCAACTGAAGGAAATCTCAGTTCCTTCCACCGAGCTCGGAACAAGTGTGTGTCTACCCTCAGGAGTGCCAGGAAGCACTATCTCTCCTCACTCAAGAATGAACTCTCAAACCTGTCTCCTTCCTCCAAATCCTGGTGGCGTCTGGTCAAGTCCGTTTCTGGTGTTTGTTCCCCCTCCATCCCCTCCCTTACCTCAAATGGCCACACAGTTGACATCGCACGTGACAAAGCCGAATGCCTCAACTCTGTGTTTGCCTCAAAATCCTTAGTCCCAAACCCATCTCTCTCTGTTCCCACCTTTCCCAGTCGAACCAAACTGCTCCTGGACTCTGTGACCTTCTCTCCTGACAAGGTGGAGGAGTTTTTGTCAAACCTCGACTCTGATTCTGCAACTGGACCAGATGGCATCAGCCCACGGGTCCTAAAATCCTGCTCTGCCGCTCTATCTCACCCTCTCTCTGTTCTTTTCACCCTATCTTTTGCTCAAGGTCATCTGCCAGCATCCTGGAAATCAGCAAACATTACCGCTTTACACAAAAAAGGTGCAAAAACAGATCCTTGCAACTACAGACCAATCAGCCTGCTCCCAATTATCAGCAAAGTCATGGAATCCATCATTGCTTCGGATATGAAATCTTTCCTCTTCTCCAATGGCTTGATCTCTGATCATCAATTTGGTTTCAGACCAGGTCACTCTACTCTGTACATGCTGCTTCTGCTGTCTCAACAATGGATGGAGGTCCTCAATGCCAAACAGGAAATCAGAGCTGTCTCCCTTGACATATCACGTGCCTTCGATACGGTCTGGCACCCAGCTCTGCTCACCAAACTCTCCTCCTATGGTATCCATGGAAATCTCCATGCATGGCTTGCGGACTTCCTCTCTGGTCGTAGTCAACGTGTGGCCCTGAATGGATTTCTCTCATCTCCCCTTCCCGTTCAGGCTGGAGTTCCCCAAGGCAGTGTGCTGGGCCCTGTGCTTTTTCTGGTCTTTATCAATGATCTCTCCGACTCTCTGGAAAATCCTCTGTATCTCTTTGCTGATGACTCCACTCTCTGCCGCTCCATTCCTCTTCCCTCAGATCGGCAGTCTGCAGCCTCCTCACTCTCTGAAGACCTGGACAAAATCACAGACTGGTCAAACATGTGGAACATGTCTTTCAATCCTGACAAATCTCACACTCTTACTATGTCTCTCCGAAAAGATCGACTGGACAACCCTCCCATCTACTTTCTCAACAATCCTCTCCAAGAAGTTCTGTCGCTCAAGCTTTTGGGTCTCACCATCTGCCATGATCTTTCTTGGGAAAACCTCATTTCCAAGCTGGCCTCCAAAGCCAGTCGCCGACTGGGCATCCTCCGTCGTGCGAAGTCCTTCCTAGGCACACCTGAGCTCCTCACCACATACAAGGCTTTCATCCGCAGCTCAATGGAATACTGTTCTCCCCTATGGGCTGGTGCTCCTGCCTCACACCTGGCTCGGCTTCACGCTGTTGAATCCAAAGCTTTCAGAATCATTGGAATCTCCCGCGATGAAGCTATCTCTGAGGGCCTTTCACTCACTCACCGCAGGCAGGTAGGTGGTCTTTCTGTCTTCTACCGACTCCTCTCCGGCCTTGCTCCCCCAGCTCTCTCTGTGCTCTGTCCCCCAAATATTCCTACAGGTCGCACAAGATCTGCCAGCCACCCTCTGATGGTTAAACTGCCGAAATCTCGGCTCTCTGCTCCCCTTCACTCTTTCATTCCTCTTTTCTCCCGCCTCTGGAACAAACTCCCACACTCACTTCAATCACACTCCTCCCTCCAGGTCTTCAAAACAGCTGTTCACCACCATCTCTTATCTTCCCCCATCCAAAACCTTGATCTTTTCTACCCCCACTAATTCACCCCAGATCCACCTTGTTTGAAATACCAACTTCTTTCCTGGAAGTCTTGGCAGTGTCCATACGTTTTATACCTCTCCCACCCCCCCCCCCTTCCCATGCCTTCCCCCCAAAGCCCTCTCCCTCCCACAGTTCTCTCGATGTCTCCATGTCTCTCGGTCCCTGCTCTCAAATGTTGTTTGTGTCCTTCCCCCTCTCTCCCCATCTTGTATACCGCTCCCGATGTTATTTGTTTTGTGTGTCTGTTTGTCTTTCTGTGTGATTAATGTTCGCTCTTTCACGAGCCTCGATCTTGTATACAAAAAAAAAAAAAAAAAAAAAAAAAAGCCCCAGGGAACTGGCAGAATTTTTTGACAAATACAAATAACAAGAAGGAACTGTTCTCAATGCCTATCGATACAGATTGTGCAAGTGCAGTTTGCAGGTGACAAGGATGTCTACAGTCACGTGAAAAAGTAAGTACACCCCATGTAAAGTTGTGACTTTTTCAACATATTTCAACATTCAGCTATTTGATCTTCATTTCAACAATATTGAGAGATAAAGGTGATATAATATAACAAATAACATGAAACATTTACAGTTTGTAGTCCATTGTATAATTTAAATAAACATAAATGCAAATTTCGCATGTGTAAAAAGTAAGTACACCGCTACATTTATCACTACTTCAAATACCTAAAATTAGAATCAGGTGCACCACCTCAGGTGCAAATGATTAGAACATCGTTAGAGAGGATCTTGGAGGAACCTGTCTTATTTAAACCTCAGACATTTAGTTTAGTTTGCTCTTTGTTGTTGAAGTGTGCGGCGTCACCATGCCTAGATCAAAAGAGCTCTCTGAGGCCTTCAGAAAGAAGGTTATAGATGCCTACGAGTCTGGGAAGTGATTTAAAAAGATCTCCAAAGAATTTGAAATCAATCATTCAACTGTCCGGAAGATCATCTACAAGTGGAGAAGATTCCAAACAACTGCCAACTTGTTCAGGCCAGGCCGCCCCAGCAAGTTCAGCCCGAGAGCAGACCGCAAGATGCTGAAAGAAGTCTCGAAGAACCCCAGAATGTCATCACGGGACCTACAGGTAGCTCTTGCCACTGTTGATGTCAAAGTGCACGAGGGTACCATAAGAAAGAGGCTGCATAAATTTGATCTACATGGGAGGTGTGCCAGGAGGAAACCATTGCTGTCCAGAAAGAACATCAGGGCAAGACGAAAGTTTGCCAATGAACACCTCGGCAAAGACCAGCACTTCTGGAACAATGTGCTCTGGACAGATGAGTCAAAGGTAGAGCTATTTGGCCACAGTACCAGAAGACATGTTTGGCGAAAACCAAAGACAGCATTTGACCTCAAGAACCTGATACCAATTGTAAAGCATGGTGGTGGAAATATTATGGTTTGGGGCAGCTTTGTTGCACCAGGGCCTGGGCAGCTCACCATCATATAATCCACTATGAATTATTCATTGTACCAGAAGGTGCTTGAGGATAATGTGAGGCCATCTGTCGGAAAGTTGAAGTCAACCGAAGGTGGACCTTGCAACATGACAATGACCCTAAACATACCAGTAAATCCACCAAGGAATGGCTGAAAAGAAAGAAATGGAGGGTTCAAAGTCAAAGCCCGGATCTAAATCCCATCGAGATGTTGTGGGGGGATTTGAAACGAGCTGTGCATGCAAGAAACCCCTCAAACATCGCACAGCTGAAAGAATTCTGCATGGAGGAGTGGGCAAAAATTTCTCCCAGTTGATGTCAGAGACTGGTAGACAGTTATAAGAAACGCCTACTTGAGGTTGTTTCTGCCAAAGGGGGCAATACCACCGATTAGAACCAAGGGTGTACTTTCTTTTTCCACATGCGAAATTTGCATTTATGTTTATTTAAATTATACAATGGACTACAAAATGTAAATGTTTCATGATATTTGTTATATTATATCACCTTTATCTGTCAATATTGTTGAAATGAAGATCAAATAGCTGTATGTTGAAATATGTTGAAAAAGTCAAAACTTTACATGGGGTGTACTTACTTTTTCACATGACTGTACATCACTTCAGGTGATCAAGTCCACAATGTTGGGAATGGACCTCCTATGGGCCCATGCAATCACGAGGAAGCAGACACTCGCGTCTTCGTACAATTCCAACAAATCAGTGAAAATTCACCCTCGCCAGGCACTCCACTAATAGGCCAAATCTGCATCCGGACCTTAACCAAAACCAAATTAGTTTGTTCTTGGCAACTACCCAAATCATCCACCAAGTTTTGTCATAAACCATTCACAACTTTTCGAAATATTGTGCTATATATTGTTCTTTGTGAGCAGGTAAAATCAAGGCAATGACTTAGTTATTTGAACATTTTCTTGCATCCCATTTCTTTGGCAATGGTATGTAGTATAGACTGATAGCTTCCACCTTTTTGGCCATACAATCCTGCTGTGTACAGATAGCTGCTAAATTTTGATTGCCTCCTCCACAACTACCTTAAAAAGCACAACTTTCAGGGACGCCTCTTCACGGTGGTTGTTCCCACCCTCTCCCCAACACAAGTCGGGGGTCAAATCTTCCCCATTCTTCCCTGCTGCCTGGTTCTGTCAGGGCAGCAGGATCATGGTCAGAGTGCTGATCGGTTCATATGGATGGGCCCTTTCCCTCTTGTCTTTACCCTTCACTCTCGTGTCTCTCGTGTCACTCGTGTCACTCGTGTCTCTCGTGTCTCTCGTGCCTCTCTCTCTCGTCTCTCTGTCGTCTCTCTCTCGTCTCGTCTCTCTCTCTCCCCTCTCACGCCCCTCTCTCGTCTCTTGTCTCTCTCTTTCCCTCTTGTCTCTCTCTCTCTCTCTCTCTTGTCAGATTGAAACTCATTCCATGTCCCAATTTAGTGAACGTTTGAGAAGCTCATAATTCGACTTTCAGTTCTGGCAACATCAGTGACTGGATTTCCTTGCGGGTTTGATACAGTCCCATCATAACGACCGGTCCTACTCATTAAATGACTTTGCTCTTCCCTAGTAGCCATTTGGGTGCTTTAAAACCTGGGGGAGGGGAGGGCAGATCATCCAGCAACATAGCTTTATCTCTTACATTTCTGATCAAGTTGTTTTCTTGGCATGTATAGAGGTGGTTTGCCATTGCTTTCTTACTTGCAGTTTCTACAATAGATGATATCTACTAGACCAGATGTTATCCCAGCCATAAACATATCCATAAAAAGATACTTTAAAGCATACAATGATCAAACCCACAACCCCGTACAGCAGATGAGGTTTTGGAGAATGTTTAAGATATTGGCACACAACGGCTAACCCTTTGTAAAACTACAATTTTTACTGTCCAAAATTACACTCATGGACATTACATGCTTGGCTTACTAGGTCGTGACTGGCTTGACTGCCCAATGTGAGCTGGACTCTGGAAGAGGGTAGAAGGCATCGGGAATACGCTGTTAGTTATGGTGCAGGCTGGTGGTTCGGAACTGTACAGTTTCTCAGCACGCTCCCTGCAATAAAGGGCAGAAAAGTAACTTGCAGTGATTGGGTGGAATTGGTGACCCTCCACCTGACGTCGTGAATGTTTGCTCACAATTAAACAATGCGACTAATGTTATGTTCCTGTCTTGCATGCAATAAATGTAGAAACTCCTCCAACCATATTCTGATAATAAATCACTCGTAAAACCGTTTAATGGTCAGGGTACACTCTATGGTTTGTGTCATTGTTTTCCAGCAGAAGACCAAGGCACAAACAATGGCCTACCCTTTTCACAAACAATACCAAGGGATGATTATAGGGAAACAAAATAAGAATTGCAAATAAATAAATAAAAAGTACTGTAGTGAAATCGTATTCGTACTGAACCCGGGGTGATGCTCGCTGCTCGTTGACACCGCTAGGGGCGTGACTATAAGACCCGCTGCTGCGAACGGTGCTCCGAGACTTCTCCTGTGACATGTTACATCGGTAGCCTCGCTAACGGTACGCCTGTATAGAATATCCAGCTTGCTTGCATTGAATGATATGAATGGACCCATGAGATGTCGCATCGTATACTTATTGTGTATTTCTACTTTACAGGATGATGTGAAGATCTAAATGCAATTAAACCAACCATTGGACTAAAGTTGTGTGGACCTGATTGGTTTTCCACAACACTTAATTGCATTTAAGATCCATGGCTGGCAACAAGACGCTGACGGTGTCCATCTTCAGCGCCGACCCGCAAGCCGCGGATGGTGGCTTGCAGCTGAAGCACTGGCTCAGACAATTGCAGAATCTTTTTGATGAGCCTGAGACTGCACCGACGGCTGCCGCGAAGCTAGCCACTCTCCATGCTAAAATCGACTACCGGGTGTACAACGCTATTGCTCAATGCGCGACGTAGGACCTCTCCATCGCCGAGCTCAAACGGCTATACATAAAGGAAAAAAGCCCGGTGTACGCACGCTATTTGTTGCAAACGCGACGTCAGCAACCCAACGAGGCGATGGACCATTACGCCCACGAGCTCCGGCAGCTTTTGCTGGACAGCGTCAGGGAGCCACGGACTCCCGCGCAGGCTCAGGATGATCGTCTTTTAGATGCCTTCATTGCAGGGGTCTCCTCCCAGGAACTAAGGCTCAAACTCTTGGAGAAGACCGACCTGACCTTCGCTACGGCACTCGAGCAAGCGACAGTATACACCGAAGCACGGATGCAATCGAACACCTACGAACGCACGCGCCTTTTGGCGGGCACCACACTACACGCCCGGCCGGAGAGTGCTACCGCCGAAGACGCGGATCCGCTCGCTGAACTCCGGGATGCTCCGGAGGATGACCCAGCCCTGACGGCTGCCGTTACGACCAGCAGACCCAAGGCCTTGCGCGGGGCCGCATGCTTTTTCTGTGGGGGGCCTCGTCATGCCCGGGTCATGTGTCCGGCACGTGACGCTATATGCCATTTGTGCTCGCTAAAGGGACATTACGCGAAAGTGTGCAGGAAAACGGCACGCGGCTCGCGGCACATTGACTCGCGCAGTCGCGGTCGCGCGGGCGCAGCGACCTTGAATGGGCTCATTGCGGAGCCCGCGAGCCGAGCCCGACACCCGGCGCCTTACCCGACTTCGAAGGGGAGGGCCCCTCTCTGCGGACCCCTGGGCGCTCAGACGTCCTTGGCGGGCGTCACCGGACAGCCACCACCGTCTCATTCTCCATCGGGCACAAAGGCCGTGTCCTTGGCCAAACTCCGGGCCACGCAAGGGGCTTTGAAACCTCGCCAAGCCCCAGCGGAACGTACTCCTCGAGTCGTCCACGAGCTAACAGCGCCCCACGCCCCGACAAAGGAGATAAGGGAGCTTTCAAATACTACGGAGGCCTTTTGCTGCCAAAAATGTCAAAAGGCGATTTCGAATACTACGGAAGCCTTTTTCTGCCAAAAGTGTCAAAAAGGCGATTTCAAATACTACGGAAGCCTTTTTCTGCCAAAAATGTCAAAAGGCGATTTCGGATACTACGGAAGCCTTTTTCTGCCAAAAGTGTCAAAAGGCGATTTCAAATACTACGGAGGCCTTTTCTCGTCAGAATTGTCAGATTTTGAATCGCGAAACACCGGAATGCTGGGGAAAGCCCTCTGATGACGATAATGGATTCCCCATGGTCAACGCAGACTCCGGCCACGACCGCAAAACTGCTGCTGGCGTAGGATCCACCCGCGAGGCTGGTCCGACCCATTCGGGGGGCTCAGTCCCGCTCCCAGCAGCCTCGTCTGGCCTGGCTCAAGCCCTTATTCCCCTCATGGTTGAAGGCCATTGTGTTCGGGCCTTGGTGGATACAGGATCTACGGATAGTTTTATCGACCAGCGACTTGTGCTCAGGCATGGATGGCGGATCTGGCGGTCTACGAGACGGATCTTCATGGCTTCCCAGGGGCTTCGGCTCAGCACGAAGGGGGAATGCCGATTGAAACTCGTGCTAAAGGGACGGGTTTTCCCTGATGTACACCTTATGGTTTTACCCGCATTAGGTGCTGATATTCTGTTAGGACACGATTTTCTTAAGCTGCATGGACGTCTGGTAATGGAGTTTGGTGGGCCTGACACTCTTGTTGTGGGGGCGGACGACGCGCTTGCGGTGTGCGCCCTAGCGCAAATGGACGTCCAGCCGCTTTCGCTGTTCCCCAATCTAACCTCCGACTGCACCCCTGTCGCGGTAAAATCACGACGCTACTCTCGCGCTGACATGCAATTCATTGCGGACGAAACGGCTCAGCTCTTGAAAGATGGCATCATAGAACCTAGTAGGTCGCCGTGGCGCGCCCAGGTCTTGGTGGTGCGCAGCGAGGCCCATCGCAGACGCATGGTAATCGACTATTCCCAAACGATTAACCGCTTTACACAGCTGGATGCCTACCCCCTTCCGGGGATGGACGCGCTAGTGCAACAGATGTCCCAGTATTCGGTCTATAGCACTCTCGATCTCCGTAGTGCGTACCACCAGATCCCTATCTCTAGGGCGGATCGTATCTATACCGCATTTGAGTCGGGGCAGCGGTTGTACCAATTTACGCGATTGCCTTTTGGGGTAACGAACGGGGTCGCTTGTTTCCAGAGGGCCATGGATGACCTCGTTGCGCGGGAGCACTTAACCGATGTTTTCGTCTACCTCGATAATCTTACGGTTTGTGGATATGACCAAGGGCACCATGATGCTAATCTGAAGCGCTTCCTTGAGGTCGCGCAGCGGTATCACTTAACTATGAACGAGGATAAGTGCCAATACTCCCTACGCACGATAGATCTTCTGGGGTACACCGTGACCCATGGCTCTGTCGCTCCGGATAAGGAGCGTCTGCGACCTTTGCTCGACATGGCCCCTCCCTGCGATCGGGCGTCCCTGAAGCGCTCCCTTGGGCTGTTCGCCCATTACTCCAAATGGGTGCAAAGTTTCTCCGCGAAACTTCGCCCCCTTGTGGCCTGCGACACCTTTCCCCTGAGTTCGGCCGCATTGACGGCCTTTGAAGGCCTTAAGACCGACATCGCCCGAGCCGCCGTGGCGACCATCGACGAGAGCGGCTCGTTCGTTCTCGAAAGTGACGCCTCGGATCAGGCCATCGCGGCGACCCTCTCCCAAGGGGGGCGTCCCGTGGCTTTCTTTTCACGGACTCTTACCACCGCTGAGCGGAGGCACTCGTCCGTTGAAAAGGAAGCGTAAGCGATCGTCGAGTCTATTCGGCGATGGCGCCCGTACCTACTCGGGCGGAGCTTCCAAATCATCACGGACCAGCAAAGCGTTGCGTTCATGTACGACACCTTACACGCCCAGCGCATTAAGAACGAGAAAATCACTCGCTGGCGTATCGAACTCGCCGACTTCTGTTACACCATCAAATATCGCCCGGGGAAGGATAACCAGGCCGCCGATGCCTTATCACGACCGGCTACATGTGCTGGTATCACCTCTTTGGAGGGCCTACGGGTGCTGCATGCCACTGCGGGCCATCCCGGCGTAACGCGTTTCGCTCATTTTGTGCGGAGTGGGAATCTCCCTTACTCGATTGACGATATCCGCCGTATCTGTCGCGACTGCGCTATCTGCGCGGAAATCAAACCGCGTTTCTATAACCCTCCCATGGGGACTCTGGTGAAGGCTACACGCCCGTGGGAACGCTTGGCGATGGATTTCAAGGACCCATTGCCGGTGTCGTGCGGCTCTCGCTATCTGCTCACTATCGTTGATGAGTACTCGCGATTCCCCTTTGCTTATACGTGCGCGGACATGACTGCTGCCACGGTGATGCGATGCTTACAGAACTTGTTCTCAATGTTCGGTTACCCGGCCTATGTCCATACCGACCGGGGTGAGGTCTTCTTGTCTCAGGAGGTGCGCGGCTATCTGCTCCAAAATAACATTGCGTCTAGTTACACCACGCCGTACAGACCCCAGGCTAATGGGCAGATCGAACGCTTCAACGGGATTATCTGGAGGGCCGTCATGCTCCACCTCCGGACCCTCGGCCGGGGCCTCGATAAATGGGCTTGGTCGCTACCTGCGGCGTTGAACTCGATCAGGGCTCTCCTGAGTACGGCAACCAACCAAACTCCCCACGAGCGACTTTTCCACCACCCCAGGAGCTCGGGGTGTATACGGTCTTTGCCCAGTTGGCTCGCTGGGCCCGGGCCGGCCTACCTTAAACGGGTGGTTCGCACGAGCAAGTACGACCCCCTAGTGGACAAAGTGCAGATTCTCCAGGCTAATCCTGAGCATGCTCGTGTGATGACGACTGATGGCCGTGAGACTACTGTCTCCGTTCGTCACCTTGCCCCTTGCGGGGTCGACGACCTAAGTAGGGAATCGGACGAACCGATCGAATCCATCTATGAGACTATGGCCTCTCCCGACGCTCCCATCGCCGAAAGTCTACCGACCCTCCCCTCGCCGAGACTACCTGGGCCCGACGACTTGGAGTTACCCCCTTCGTCACCCGACCCTGTTGGCGCCTCTGACGCCGGGGACACAGGGATACGTGATGCCGTACCCGGGGAATTTCGGACGCGTGCTGGCAGAGAAATTCGCCGCCCGGCCCGATACGGTTGGGTCGACTGATATTCCGCACCCTATTCGTACTGACGCTCACTCGCTTTTAGCCACGCGGCCGTATAATTCTGACAGGGGGGGTGAATGTAGTGAAATCGTATTCGTACTGAACCCGGGGTGATGCTCGCTGCTCGTTGACACCGCTAGGGGCGTGACTATAAGACCCGCTGCTGCGAACGGTGCTCCGAGACTTCTCCTGTGACATGTTACATCGGTAGCCTCGGTAGCCATGTTACATCGGTAGCCTGATTGGTTTTCCACAACAAGTACATCTTACAAATACAATTTGCAGCTTTACATTTTAAATTTGAAAAATGCTGCACAGCATTAAGCAACATTTGCAACTTCAGGAATTTCTGTGAAGAAAGTCAAATATTGACCATGGAATGCATCAAATGGCTTAAAGGGGAACCTAAATGTTCAGACCACCTCGACACTAATCTATCTCTTGATACACTACAACATAGATATGATGTCTTTTTTCCGATTTCCGATTTATAAAGTAGATAGGTTTGCGATTAAAGGATAAAATCTTCTTCTTCATCACATTTAGCCATGACGTCACACTCGGAAGTCGACCGCTATATCCTTACTGTCTACGGGTTACATTTAAATCAAACGGCGAATCATTTTCTATTTTTTACAAATATGCCCAGTTGTTGCGTCATTTGTAGTTGCATTAATACAAACCGAGATGGTTTCATGCTACACCAATGGCTGAAAAATCCGAGGGTTGCCAGAAATTGGATGAGGTTTGTCCGAAGTACCTGAGTGTGGATCGGGACGACAAAATGTTCGCTTTTGTGCTCGGAACATGTTACAGAGCACTGTAATGAAACAACAGAGATGGCTATAGATATTGTGGTTATCTATCCACCATGATTGAGAGAAGATGCCATCCCATGATTAAGTGGACGAACCAGTCGCTCAAAACTGTGCGAACACCATGTCTACCAAGCCAGCAGCAAATGGACACGGGTGACTTGAACGGTGAATCAAACACCTGTGTTGGCCTGCCAGCGATCAATCTCACCTCGCCACCATCCCTCCCGAATGATCAACTATTATGCCATATGGAGTCTGGTGGCCCACATTCTTTGCATGTAATTGGGTTCTCCTCCCCATGTGTGAATACTTTGGAATCGGAACAAAACAATTAATGTCTGCCAGTTTTATTTACCAAAACCCTGTCTGCTTCATAATAAATACGAATATTGAATTATGTTGCAGAAAAAGGCTGTATGATTCGGACACCAGCCGAGTCAAACCAAACAATTATAAAATGGTATGTGCTGCTTCCTTGATTGAGGCTCAGCATTTAAAGGATAGAGCATGGTCAAACCCCATTGGTTGCCATCCACGAAGAGGAGGATTGTCCTATATTACCCCACTCGGTGCAGAGAGAAAAGTCATGTTAAAAATGTTGTCATCGGTACCCAGAGTGCCCTGAGAAGTTGCATCACTTCTCCAAAAATCAGCGGCTGTGTTTGTGTGGAATCAAATTCGGGGTTGTCTGCATAGGCGTGCATGATTTATGATGTAGCTCCTCCACGAGCCTTAGACCCTATTAAAAAATTATAAAGTTTTGACGATCTACAGTTCTCATTACAAACATTTCCTTGTTATTTTTAAATCAATATTAAAACGAACCTTGAGAGTGAGCATCTTAAATCACGAGTAATACCCGCTCCCTCTGGAAACAATATGCAATGTTACCTCTCCCTTCCAGCAGGGGTCAGTGGTTAATTGCAAGTCGTACACATGATAATTGCAAGTCGTCTCCCTACCCTCACAGGGCAGGGAATGGGGGTTGAGTGGAGTGAAAGCAGCTTATCTTGCACCCATGACCTGACACGGGGTAGCCCAAGCATATATGTATGCAAAATTTGGTGGAGATCAGCCAGGCTGAGTCACTCAATGTACGTACACAGTACAGAGGAGCCTCTGCACGGGAGAAAGGAGGGGCAGGGGCTGGTCCTTGCCGCTGCGTAGTTGAAAGAGGGTCGTAGGCGACACTGGCAGCCTTCTCAGTGACAATGGAATTTTCCACCAGCTGTATCTTGGGAAAAGGCCCCTTCAAGCACGCACCAATCGGGAAAGGCTGCAAGCATGCTGAAGATGCTCACATGGGCTGCGCTTGCCTGGAAGCCATGCCCTGCGTGGCAAGCATAAAGCCCAGAACGTAGCTTGATTCAGGGCCTCTGCGTGTACATCGGAGTCACCTCAGTACGAGCTGCCATGGTGTGTACCTCAGAATCACCTCAGTAAGAGCTGCCGTTATGTGTGCGCCAGGGAAGCCTCAATATGAGTACTGCCTGCTCGAAGTTGCGGCTGCTGGAACGAACCATGCTGGGTTGCGTCTGGTCCAGGACAAGCTATGCTGGGTCCAGAATGAGGCAAGGGCGCAGTGACACCGCAGAGGCCCTGGCATTCCACACTGCGCCATCGCAATTACGCCACATATTCCTGTCACCACATGAACACTCCATCTCGCTCCCACATCAAGACGACCCCTCGCCCTCACACACACCCCCCCCCCCCCCCCCCCTCTACTCTACTCTTTCTCTTCTTCTTCTCACGGAATGAATGCAGGTACCTTGTGTTGTGTATGTTAAGATTTATAAGAATACTCTGTGTGTCTGTTAAAATTTATAAGTAGTCAAACACATGGTTAAAATTTCGTAACGATCCATTCAGCAGTTTCAGAGAAAAGCTTTTTAATTTTTTGCATAAAATTCAATATGGCTGCCAGACCATGTGACCTACAACTTAATCCTTCACAAAATATATTCCCCAAGCCCAGTAGATAATGTGCATGATGTTTTGCATTGATCTGGTCAATCATTCATTCAATCATAAACATTTTAAATGTTCAATCCAATATGGCTGCCGAACCACGTGATCTATGACATCACAAAGTTACATTACTGATTCGGACACTGACAGTTTCAGCATTACTGGGGAAGTAGTGCTGCAATCTATCTATCTGGGTTCTTTCCAACATCTTTCTCGGGCTAGGAGCTAGGGCTAGGAGGTAGGGCTAGGAGGTATGGTGAGGAGTTATGGCTAGGAGCTACGGCTAGGCGCTAGGGCTAGGCGTTAGGGCTAGGAGCTAGGGATCTTTGTTTCTTTCACATTTCTTTCTACTTTTTCCACATTTCTCCTTATTCATTCTCATGCTTGGTTGTTCTTTCTTTCTCTCTTTCTTCATCTATCTGTCCAAGGAGAAGTGAATCCTTGCAGAGATTTTTCTAGAAGGTTCACTTGGCTGCGCCTGGATGGGTTTGAGGGTTGTGGAGGGAGTGGCTGAAACCCGAATCCTATCCAGGTTCCTCCTGATGACTCCAACTTTGCTCTTTGCTTATTCGGGTTCCTTCTGATGACTCCAATGTAGTATTTGGTTTTCCAATTCAGTACATTCTCCACTAATATTGTTGCGTAGAATATGCTCAAGAAATATCAAACTTATCAGATAAAGCGTTGTACACGTCATCGTTAACAACACTTATTCCTCATGCTGAGTACTTTACATACAATGAGCCATGTTTAAATTTTTTTCCCATCGAGCAGTTTCGGAGATATAGCAGTCCAAAGGTTTTTTGGTTTTTCCAAAATGGCGGCAACACCACGTGACATGTGACGTCATAATTGTCACTAAAATAATATACATGAGTTGACGCTACTTTGGTAAACATTTCATCTCAACCCTTGCCGAGAAAATGAATTTAAAAGCGAATAAACCCATGAAACACCATACGGAGTGATATTAAAAATAATCTGAACAAAAACAACAGATTTCCCAGCCTGGAAGGTTTGGAACCTCAAAAATACTTACTTTGCCAACTGAGTCTTCAACTTCTTCTTAGCACCTTCTGTGAGGTTTTCAAACCTATCCACATCTTCATCGCTCAGGTTCAGAAACTGCAGCCAGACAATTTAAGGTCGCTCATTCATATTGAAGGGCTGCGAGAACCTTTATTGCTTCATATCTTCCATAATAATAAAAACGAGGAGAAACTTTTGATGGTCAACATTTTTTCCTCTCACCTGATCCATGCTTAGCTTCCAAAACTCTGGGTAGTACTTGTGCAAGCGTAGTTTCTTGAGCCATTCCAGCACAGCACTCGGCTCGTGTCCAGCTGCACCTGGAGAATCACTTGTGACTGGGCCAGTAGAGGAAGGAGGCAATGTGGGTGCCAGTGTGGTCAAAGTCAGGCCTGTTGACCAAGCCTGTAATCTGAAAAACGCAATTTAAGTACAACGGTTAAGGGATACGATTGTGCAAAATTTGATAAAAGCATGACAAAGTCGATGGAAATTTGCATAAATGTTATTTAAGACATGGGGATTCATATAAGACTTCAAAATGGCCACCATTTAAATCTGTTATCCATCTTATCTCAGCTTATAGTCAACATAGAAATGTGATCTCAGTGATTAATTGAATTTTTTCAGGGACAAGGAATCAATTTCTGCCATATTCAATATCCTCATATAAAAAACCACCTTTAGAGGCCATTTTTCCCCGCAAGCGGGGGTTGGCCTTTTTCGGGAACCGTGGTTGTTGTTGTTTTTCGGTCCCCTTTTTGAAGCAATGTTTTACGGCCGGATGCCCTTCCTGACGCCAACCCTTTTTGCTGCCTTTAACGACAAACAGGGAATTACCAGTGAACTGGTACTCAATTAGCCGACCTCGGAAGGATGACAGGCTGAGTCAACCCCCCTGGCGTTAATTCAGCGATCGACCGGGATTCGAACCCAGGATCCTAGGATCCTAAGCCGGCACCCTAGCCGCTAGCCCAACACCAGGGATTGAATCACTCATATAACTCATATAATCAATATCCTCATATAACAGTACAGTATTTAAATTGAAGATGGCCAACGTACAAAAATCTATATTTATTGATCTATGCGACATAGATGCACAATTATGGTGTCTAGACATACGCTTCTGGTTCAAAGAATCCATTATTGCAATGACCAGCATCGCCAGATGATGCCCATGTTAAATTTCAAGATGGCTGACATGCAAACCCTTATATTTATGTAATATGTCGATGGCAATGGATGTACAGAGTTGAGGGATACACAATTCCGATATATTAACATAGAAAACTTGGTCTTGATACCTGATGCAAAAAAAACCTATACTTCTTGATATTTCCTCAGCCACTTCACATTTATGTCTTAACATTTTATGAAACAACAATGATTGTGTTTTTTTTCTTCAGGTAAAACAGTGGTCCAGTTGATTGGTGGTGATGGTGGTGGTGGTCCACGATTGTGAATGGTGATGGAGCTCGCTCGATCAGTCACAGCCGAGGAAACAGATGCAGCAGCACAAAATTGTTCAATGTGAACCAAGTTTTTTTCTGTGATCAAACAGGTGAGAAAGCCAATCTACATTGCATGCCAGGCTACATTCCAAGGAAACTTTGACAGCTTCTTTGAACATGAGAATCATACATGTCCTCCATCCCTTTTGATATGGGTCAACTACGACAAGGATTAAAATCCGATTTACTGGAGTACCCAGAAAACTGCTCCCCAAAAATCACAGAATTCTCCAGAGGTCGATGCAAAAGTATTTGATGGTGCTGCTATCATACGTATGCTCAGGCCAGGGGAAAGTCGGATATTTGGAGATTATGCCCAGCACATATTTATTTCATACATTACCTCCCTTCTTCTTCTTCTTCTTCTTCTAAAGTTTCACTACACTAATGCTTTAAGGCCTTGGGCTACTATAGCTGGCCGTGCAACCCCCCCCCCCCCCCCCCCCCACAAACCTCCACAAACCACAAACCTCTCATTTGAGTACCAGTTCACTGGTAATTCCCTGTTTGTCGTTAAAGGCGGCAAAAAGGGTTGGCGTCAGGAAGGGCATCCGGCCGTAAAACATTGCTTCAAATAGGGGACCGAAAAACAACAACAACCACGGTTCCCGAAAAAGGCCAACCCCCGCTTTGCGGGGAAAAATGGCCTCTAAAGGTGGTTATTATTATATATATATACCTCCCACCTCGGAACTGTCAATAGAGTAGACATTGCAAGGGATAGTTATTTTGCTGATAGCCTCAAACAATCAACAAGAGAACGGAGAAAACTTATCGGAACCACACAAAGGCAAAGAGTTCTTCCAGGCGCTACTATCCCAGCAAACTGGGAGACTTTCCTGAGGATTGAACAGAACAAGAACGAGCAGTTTCATTAATTGTCAGACTGTGTAACGTCTGATACGATGCAGGTGGAAAGGTACTTATCAGCATACAAGATGAGATTGTTGTTACCACAGACCAGAATGACCTGAACGACATGAAGTACCTTCAGCTATGCACACACGAGGAGGTGGATATGCATATATTACTTCATATAGCACATTGTGCAAAACAAAGACTTCACAAAGTGACTATCCAGACAATGGATACAGATACGATTGTCTTGGCTGTAAGGCACTTTCAAGCTCTTGAAGTTGGGTCAGCTGTGGGTCAACATTAGTGTTGATACTCACTTTGCACTATATTCCAATCCATGCCATTGCCAACAACAAGTTAGGTGTGAAAGCCAAAGCACATGCTACTTCATGCCCGAAGTGGATGTGACACTGCGTCCAGCTTCTATGGCTGAAGGAAGAAGTCGGCGTGGTTAGCATGGACTGCGTTCCCAGCTGTAACAGAAGCCTTCCTTACCCTATCATCACGATCATAAGAAGTCGACTCGTACACTCTACACGAGATAGAAAGGTTCATCATCGTGACGTACAGTAGGACTTGTGCACGTCGCAGAGTGGATGAGGCAAGGAAGCAGCTGTTTGCAAAGGGGTCTCGGACGATTGAGAATATTCCACCAACAAAAGCTGCTTTTCTCCAACATGTAAAAAGGACTGTAAACCAAGCAGGTTACGTGTGGTCACAAGCTCTTGTGCCAGCTCCCCATATGCCTAATCCTGGACTTTGGGGTTGGAGTGCAACTGATTCAGGATGGAAACCATTTTGGACTGAACTACCAGGGGCATCGATGTTATGCTATGAGCTGGTGCACTGTGGCTTCAAGGGGTGTAAATGTCAGTGTAAATATCAGTCATCAATTTGACAGGACACCGAGCCATGTAGTTGTATGGGAGCGTGTGGTGACACGTGAATTGTGCAAAGAGCATGATAGTTTTTACTTTATGATGTGCGAAAATGACTGGCGTTTGAACATGTTGTTTTCCATGGAAAAGAGAAGTGGTACAATGCATGTTGTACAACATAACAGTCACTAACCTTTATGATGCATACGAGTAAGGGCTTTTCCATTTAAAAATGAAAATACCTCAGTTCTGTATTTGCTTCCAAATCTCATGTACCGAACCCCTCACTCCTGGTACCCACCCTTCCCTGTCTTACCTAACTGCTCCTGGACTCTGTGTCTTTTGCACCTGAGAAGGTGGAGAAAGTTCTTTCAACCCTCGACTCTGACTCTGCAACTGGAACAGACAGCATCAGCTGACATATCCTTTAAACCTGCTCTGCTGCTCTTGCCCATCCTTAAAATCCCAAAAACCTGCCTCTCTCTGTCCTTTTCACCCTATCGTATGCCCGAGGTCATTTTCCATCTGCTTGGAAATCTGATAAAATCAATGCATTACATAAAGGTGCAAAAACTGATCCCCTTAACTACAGACCTATCAGCTTACTTCCAATCATCATGCAAGATCATGGAATCCATCTTTGCGGGTGATATGAAATCCTTCCTTTTCGCCAACAACCTCTTCTAAGATCACCAATTTGGTTTCAGGTAAAGTCACTCCACCTTGGACATGCTGCTTCTACTCACCCAACAAAGGATGGAAGCCCTCAATGTCAGACATGAGATCAGGGCAGTCTCACTGGACATATATCGTCATGCTTTTCATACAGTCTGGCATCCTGCATTACATTACAAGCACAAATATCATGTTTACATGTCGCATAGAAGCAAAATTATCAAAAAAAATTTTTTTTTTGCATATCGGACATCTTGAATTTCAATATGGCTGTCATCTGAGGGTATTAAATAAGTCAGAGAAGGATTCACTGACAATGAAAATGTTAAATTAGACACCAATATCATGTTTCTATATTGACAAAAGCTAAATATGACAGATAGCAGATGTACATTGCGGCCATTTTTTAATTCAAGATGGCAGCCAGATACCAAGTCGATTGCAATACATACCGAGTCTTATATGAAATCCCCATATTTTAATGAACATGGATACAAATTTCCACACTTTTGTCAAATATTTTACAATTCATATAATAGGTGGCTCTTTCTTAACAGCTATTCTAATAATAATGACGGTAATAATAATAATAATAAACAAAACATGAAAATAAAGATTGAGATGGAAAAAACTTGAGAGAAGGTATTATAAATAAATAATCTGAATTTTTAACTAGAAAACATTTGAAAATGCAAAGCTCGTCCGCATCCATTTGTATTCAGACATCTTCTTTTTCCGTATGGCTAAACATGATGAAAACAGTTAAAACATAGGGGCAATACCCCTGGCGCTCACCTGGTAGAATAAACAGTATAATGCACCGACTAAGGGTATTTTAAACCAATTTCAATGGTTGCTAGAAGACAGGGCAGCATGTAAAATCATGCTTTCATAATCATAAGACTTTAAACAAACAAAGAAAAAAAAAATACCTATTTTGGGGGGAAACTCCCCCCTCCCCCCCCCCCCCCAAACCCATATACCTCCTAAGACCCCAATTTTTCTAATGCCTTAAACAAACATCGGTACATCATGGGTGATTAAGGTTATGATGACGTTTCATCGAAATTGCATGTGTAGTTTCTGAGAAGAAAGCAAATACCTATTTTGGGGGGCAACCCCCCTGTAATCCCCCAAAGGGGCAGATATTTTTAATGCCATGAACAAACTTTGGTACATCACGGATGGTGAAGGTTGTGGTCAAGTTTCATTGAAATTGTGTGCATAGTTTCTGAGAAGAAAGCAAATGCCTATTTTGGGGGGAAAAGCCCCCTCCCCGTAGACCCCAAAAGGGGCAGATTTTTTTTAATGCTGTGAACAAACTTTAGTATTGCATGGGTGGTGAAGATTGTGGTAAAGTTTCATCAAAATTGTGCATGTAGTTTCAGAGAAGAAAGCAAATATCTATTTTGGGTCATCAAAACTGGATCCACTTTGACCCCGATAAACCCCCTTCGACCCCGACTTTTTTTTTAATGCCGGGAACAAACGTAAGTCACAACACAACCAAAAAATTATTTGTGCCAAATTTGGTCGCAATCCCATCAGCGGTTTCGGAGAAGAAGTTTCAAGTGTTTACGGACTGACGGACGGACGGACTGACAATGCACCATCGCATAAGCTCCCCTGAACTTCGTTCCAGGTGAGCTAAAAAATACAAAAGGAAAATTGACGATATTATGCAGCCTTGACCTTTGATCTAAAAAATTTTTTAGCTTCTCCCTTTTGATTGGTGAACCAATTCTGTGACCTAATATGCAAATTCTTAAAATTTCTGGTCAATCAGACAAAAGTTTATGACTTTATGCAACCTTGACCTTTGACCTTTTGATCTAAAAAAAAAAAAAGCTAAAAATAAATGGCTCCTAGGTTTTGATTAGTGAACCAATTCTGTGACCCAATATGCAAATTCTTAAAATTTCAAGTCAATCAGATGAAAATTGACGATTTTACGTGACGCTGACCTTTGACCTTTGACCTTTTGACAAAATTAGTAATTTGTCTTCTCCATATTATCATAATAAAGCTTTGTTGAAAATTTTATGACAATAGCTCAAATGGTAAAAAGACACGGCCTGGACAGACACACAGACAGAAATGGTTGTAAAACCCCATCTCCCACTGCACGGGAGGACGAGCTAATAAAGTTTGCTATCCTAATGTTTGAGGATACAATGTGCGATGAAAGGTTGGAAATAAGAGGAGCTGGTGGGAGGGGGGTGGGTGGGCATGGGCAGTAATTGCTAACAATTACGATGACTTTCATTAAAAAATGGTTGCATTCCTTCCAAAATACCTTTTACTCGATTTAATTAGCCAATCTTATTAACCCGGGTTCGATTCCCAGTCTGGGTGCATAACTTTCCCACATATATGGATTGGTTAATCTTATTATTTTTCAATCCCAACATCAACTTGGCCTGCACCAAACAAATAACACCATCCAAGATCATTTGTACCATCCATATTCAAAAGGGAGGGACAGCTCTGATGGGAAATGATCAATTCATACACAGATCACAAGTCACAGATCACAAGCCCAAGATAAAGGAGTTTGCTAATTATAGTGAGTTACCTGCAGGGATGAAATTTATTTTTAAAATCACCTCCATAGCTCTCCATCAAAGCTGGCGGTTACCACTTTATGTACACGTAACACACATGACGCAGCACACCACCAGCTGTTTTATCTGAAGTTTCAAAATACAACTTTATTTCCCTTCACAGGAGCGAGGCTCATGGATATTTTACAAACTAAGAAAAAACAAAGATCGATTTTATCCATTGCGTCTTTAAAAAAAAAGGCATTTATTAAAAAAATGGGCTGGCAGGATATGTTCGGCCTTTGAGCTGTCTCGTCTGGGTTTGAATCTCGACTCGGCTATAAACGGTCACCCTGGGGTTTCATATGGAGGTGAAGCAACATGTGTGCCATACATCAGATGGATTTTAAGCCAGAGGACCCTTTTGTCAGCCCTGGTCATTGTAAACTTTTAATAATATTAGTCTGCTTACAACCTTCAAGGTTAAATAACCCACGGTGTCTTTCAGGAGGCGAAGGAGAGTTATTTCCGGCACAATGGCCGTATTCAATAATTCTAAATTACAATTTGGTAGGCACAATGGCCTACCAAAAAGTGTGGTTAAGCTTCTTGGATATCATTCCAGAACAGCTTACATTACTTGCTATTTCAAGGTGTGTAAGATGTCTGGCCAGCAGCTCGTACACCATAAACAAATTCACATTCCAAAGCTGTTCGCATGTGAACAGCCGTCTTCTGCTACAAAGATCAAGCACGATAATGAATCTTGAAAAGATGTGCATTTTGGATTAAACACCTTCCCGCGATCCAACTAAATGATCCTTCAATCATGCAAAAATTAAAAGGAGACTTTCCCCTGCACTCTGTCGCCTCCTACGGGCTGCAAAGAACGTTCATAACAAATTCTGCCATTTGAACGCCTCAATCTAATCAGATCACGCATCACAAGTAGTACATCGCTGTGCTCGGTAAACACATTACATTTTTTTCATTCAACACACTTTTACAACTACTTTTACAACTGTGGAAAAACCTGTACCTTCGTCCTTCGAAATAAAAATGACCGTCAACCCATATTGTTTGATTTAAGCAAGTGGCTTGTATCATTTGCCACTGTGTGCATGACATTTTGAAAATCATAACTCGCCACTACTGGTGCTGACCACGTGTGTAAAATTGCATTTACTTTTGATTTTCTAATATTACAAGATTCAAATTTGTAATATCTTTATCATAAGACAATATTACTACAAAGGTGTTTAACCCACCAGAATATCCTTCACCAATTACATGCCTTATGGTAATGATTAGGCTGCATCAAATGCCATGATTTTGAAAAATATTCTCATATCGATCCAGTCTTATTTGTTTGTAACACTAGCTCCATATAGTATTTCATGTAAAATATTTCTGATTTTTAGTTTTGTTTAGACCCCCTACCAGGATCGGGTAAAAATTGGGTACACCCGCTTATGGGCACCATGTGCCATACACCATCTGCTACACCTCGGCTGACACCTGCTCGTATGCCGGACAGTCCGGACTCTCCCAAGACCAGAACGCCGATGGCAAAGTGACAGGCCAGTGCTGTGTTCGGTCTGGGCAGCGCCATCAATAAAGAGGATGCATAGATAACGGGAATACGTCTCCCCACCTGTCATCAAGTCCTATGCTGTCGCATGCATCACATCGAGAAGGGTGTGGTGGCAAAGCGCACTGGCTGTCCTGGTGCTCTTCCTCAATGGGTGTCTGTGCAGCTCGTCCTGGCAAAAGGTAGGTCGCCGACTTTTATAAACAGGCCAACATACCCACTGTCTCTGACCACCAGGCGTGAATCTTGCTCATTCAGCTTCTGGACGCAAACTGCAAGATGAGGGCGATCCCAACCACGTGTAGATCAACCCCGGCCACGCTCACCAAGCTGCAGGCCATGGAACAACGACTGGCTGCGACCTTCCGGTTGTGGCCGGCCAACGTTGAGCAGCTGGTCACGAACCTGGAGGATCGCCTGTTCCTGCACTCAATGAAGACTGACCACATAGCCTCTTCGGCAGCTACGACAAGGTCCTGTTACAGAAGATGCACTGTCACCAGGTTTGTGAGCTGGCTGAGGAAGAACAGCGCAAGTGGAAGGTGTAGAAAATTGGTGCTGCTGGTTCCATCATTACCTTGGCAGACGACAGTGAGGTGGTAGCCAGCAGCAATGATGAAAGTGATGCAACTTCCACCCGTAGCCATCATTCACAGTGAGGACACCGACACTCCGGCATGCATCCCCCATGATATGCTATGCCACCACTCAAATCAAGCTGACACCGACAACAGGCCAGCTTCACGAAGGCCATAATTGATGATGCCGGGGGAAATTCTACCAATGTATCAACTTGTCATGTTTTGAAGAGAGAATAATAAAAAATTTGAAAAACTATTCTTTTTTTTTTGGGTTCGTTGATTACCCGATTACCCAATTTTCTAAAAATTGAACTTTTTTCCTAATTTGGTCGGACCACCTTTTAGAGGGCATTTTTGGAATCGATGACCATGAATTACGAAAAGAAAGTGTTCTTACTTGTATAAAGTTCGAAAAACCTCATTTGGCCAAAGCAACCTTTTTTATAAGACTTTTAATATAAGACTTTTAATATAAGTCATTTAATATAAGACTGTTTTTCACGGTTCTGTTTAAATATGTTTAAACTTTCCCCTGCAGTGTTTTATTCAGTGGTTTATTACAACACGCTGTTTTTTTCCGATTTAAAAGGCTTTTTTCAATTTCCTCTCCAACTCATTCCATTTCAAAAAATTATTCAATCTCTTATAATTCCAAAACACTACATGCTCTAAATTCACATTCATTCCACCCATTAGTCAGGTTCACTATGTCAATAAATTATATTTCGTTCAAAATCATGGTAGATTAGCAAACCTATACATTTTTGGAAAGGTTATAGCATAAGGAAACTAAAAATCAATGTTTACATTTGGAGAGATACCTGTATGGCGGCCATTTTGGATTTTCTAAATGGCCACTGTAAAATACATATATGGTTCTATTTCTGCCTCTAATTACCCTAAAAACTTTTTAAAATATACTAAACCTATATTTTCAGGGACAAGGAATCTAATGAAAGTATCAAATTAGTGCTATGGGGAATGGTAAGACACGAATCAAAGGTTTTGAATTGCAAAATACTGTCTTTATATTCGCGATAAGTTGCATAATCAAATACATGTTATCATTTTGTACAGGCAGTTAATAACATCAAAATGTGTCACAATAATTCATATCACCAAACATACACAGGCAGTCAGCAAAATCATATACACACATGCAGTCAGTATAACGTCACATCTACACAGGCAGTCAATGACAAAATATACACAGGCAGTCAATGGCATCAAACATACACGATTACAGAATATGCCATTTAGAGTTCGTCATCACTGTCCTGTGTGTCGTATCCGACAATATAGTCCGCATCGTTTTCACAGTCCGTTCCACACAAGCAAAGGTCGGTCAAATTGATTGGCAAATCGAATTGGTCGAATGGTCGATCGAATCGAATTCGATGAATCAAATCGATCGAATTGGTCGAATGGTCGATCGAAGCGATTGGTCGAATGGTCGAATTGGTCGAATGGCATTGGTTGATTGGTCGAATTGGTCGAATCAAATTGGTCGGAATTGGCAAATGTAAACATTGATTTTCAGATTTTCCATGTAATAACGTTTCCAAAAATGTATAGGTTTGCAAATCTACCATGATTTTGAACGAAAAAACATAGTGAACCTGACTACATCCTCCATCGTTCTGAAACGGATCGCAAACTTGAAAATCACAATAAACCCAATTTGTTATCAACTTATCAATGTTCGTCTTTCATTAATCATCCACTTTCTAAACTCCCCCTTGCCCCTCCCCTCCAAATCTCCCCCCTTGCCCCTCCAAATCTCCCCCCCTGCCCCTCCCCTCCAAATCTCCCCCCTTGCCCCTCTCCTCCAAATCTCCCCCCTTGCCCCTCCCCTCCAAATCTCCCCCCTTGCCCCTCCCCTCCCAAACTCCCCCTTGCCCCTCCCCTTCTAAACTCCCCCCTTGCCCCTCCCCTCTTAAACTACCCCCTTGCCCCTCCCAAACTCCCCCTTCCCCCTCCCCTCCTAAACTCCCCCCTTGCCCCTCCCCTCCAAATCTCCCCCCTTGCCCCTCCCCTCCTAAACTCCCCCCTTGCCCCTCCCATTCAAAACTCCCCCCCCAAACCCTCCCCGACAAATCTCCCCCCCAAATTCTCCCCCCTCCCACCTCCTCCTCAAAGCTGCCTCCTCCCCACTTCGTCTCCCTTCTATCTCATACCTCCACCTCCCCCAACCTTCTACTTTCCTCTGCCCCCCCCCCCCCCTCAAACAACCCCTCACTGTGCCTCATCCCATCACCATCAAACCTTTCATCCTCCTCATCCTTCCCTCTCTTGTAACTCTTCTGTAATCTCTGACACACGATCAACTGCTCTCCCTACCTCCCCCTCTCATCCTTCATCTGACCCTACCCCTCCCCTCCCCTGTCCTGCACCCGATGCACCCCCTATCTCCTCATTAACGGTATGGACCTCAAACATCCGGGGCCTTCCCTCAAACCTGATTGATCTCTCCATTGAGGTTGCTTCTGACAATCCAGACGTGATCTGCTTAACAGAAACTTTCCTCCTTCAAGATGTCTCTGACTCCTTAATATCTCTTCCTGGTTACTCCCTCCTCCGGTATGATAGACCTGAGCCTCGTCCTGGTGGTGGGGTGGCTATCTTTATCAAAATCTCTTCCTCACTCTCCTTGCACTGCCCTCTCTCCACCCCACCCCCAGGAGTACCTCTGGCTACGGGTTGCTCTCCGCTCCCACCTTTTGTTCATATGTGTTCTGTACCTTCCTCCAAACAGTGGACTCCATTTACATTTCGCTGTCGGACAACATGGACCAACTTCTATCAACTCATCCAAACTCTCTCTTCCTCATGTGTGGCGACTTCAACTGTCATCATGTCAGCTGGCTGGGTGTGGGTTCCTCTCTCACCAGCCATGGCACCTCAGCAAAGGACTTCTGCGACTCATTGGGACTGACACAATCTGTCAATTTCCCGACCCGGATCTCAGTCAATGAAGTATCTTCTCTTTTAGACTTGGTTATGACAAACTTCCCTGCAAATGTCTGCTGCTCTTCTTCTGCTCCAATCGGTTCTTCTGATCATGTGCTTGTTAAAGTGGACATCTCTCTGTCCATTCTCAGAGCCTCCTCAGCGCCGAGTCTGGCATTTCACTCAGGCTGACGGGCACGGTCTGCAAGCAGCCATCAATCATCTGGACTGGTCTCCCATCTCTACTGCCTCTGACATCAATTCTTCCTGGGAATTCTTCCAAAGGAAACTGCTCTCTCTCATGCACAGATTTATCCCATCTCGACTTCAGTTGTCTTACCCCTCCTCCCGTCCATGGTACACTGAATCTTGTGGTGAGGCAGTTGCCCTGAAACAACTTGCCTTTGCCTCTTGGAAGGCAAATCCAACTGAAGGCAATCTCAGTTCCTTCCACCAAGCTCGGAACAAGTGTGTGTCTACCCTCAGGAGTGCCAGGAAGCACTATCTCTCCACACTCAAGATTGAACTCTCAAACCTGTCTCCTTCCTCCAAATCCTGGTGGCGTCTGGTCAAATCCATTTCTGGTGCTTGTTCCCCCTCCATCCCCTCCCTTACCTCCCTTACCTCAAATGGCTACACAGTTGACACCGCACGTGACAAAGCCGAATGCCTCAACTCTGTGTTTGCCTCTAAATCTTGTGTCCCAAATCCATCTCTCTCTGTTTCCACCTTTCCCAGTCGAACCCAACTGCTCCTGGACTCTGTCTCCTTCTCTCCTGACAAGGTGGAGAACTTTTTGTCAAACCTCGACACCGATTCTGCAACTGGACCAGACGGCATCAGCCCACGGGTCCTAAAATCCTGCTCTGCCGCTCTATCTCACCCTCTCTTTGTTCTTTTCACCCTCTCTTTTGCTCAATGTCATCTGCCAGCATCTTGGAAATCAGCAAACATTACCGCTTTACACAAAAAAGATGCAATAACAGATCCTTGCAACTACAGACCAATCAGCCTGCTCCCAATTATCAGCAAAGTCATGGAATCCATCATTGCTTCTGATATCAAATCCTTCCTCTTCCCCAATGGCTTGATCTCTGATCATCAATTTGGATTCAGACCAGGTCATTCTACTCTGGACATGTTGCTTCTGCTGTATCAACAATGGATGGATGTTCCCAATGCCAAACAGGAAATCAGAGCTGTCTCCCTTGATATAACACGTGCCTTCGATACGGTCTGGCACCCAGCTCTGCTCACCAAACTCTCCTCCTTTGGTATCCATGAAAATCTCGACGCATGGCTTGCGGACTTCCTCTCTGGTCATAGGCAACGTGTGGCCCTGAATGGTTTCTCTCATCTCCCCTTCCTGTTCTAGCTGGAGTTCCCCAAGGTAGTGTTCTGGGCCCTGTGCTATTTCTGGTCTTCGTCAATGATCTCTCAAACTCTCTGGAAAATCCTCTCCATCTCTTTGCTGATGACTCCACTATCTGCCGCTCCATCCCTCATCCCTCAGGTCGGCAGTCTGCAGCCTCCTCACTCTCTGCAGACCTGGACAAAATCACAGACTGGTCAAACAAGTGGAACATGTCTTTCAATCCTGACAAATCGCACACTCTTACTATGTCTCTCCGAAAAGACCGACTGGAAAACCCTCCCATCTACTTTCTCAACAATCCTCTCCAAGAAGTGCGGTCGCTCAAGCTTTTGGGTCTCACTATCTGCCATGATCTTTCTTGGGAAAACCACATTTCCAAGCTGGCCTCCAAAGCCAGTTGGCGAATGGGTCGACGCCGTCGTGCGAAGTCCTTCCTTGTCACGCCTGAGCTCCTCACCACATAGAAGGCTTTCATCCGCAGCTCAATGGAATACTGTTCCCCCCTCTGGGTCGGTGCTCCTGCCTCTCACCCAGCTCGGCTTCACGCTGTTGAAACCAAAACTTTCAGAATCATTGGAATCTCCCGCGATGAAGCTATCTCCAAGGGCCTTTCACTCACTCACCGCAGGCAGGTGTTGGTGGTCTTTCTGTCTTCTACAGACTCCTCTCCGGCCTTGCTCCCCCAGCTCTCTGTGCTCTGTCCCCCTAATATTCCTACAGGTCGCACAAGATCTGCCAGCAACCCTCTTATGGTTAAACTGCCAAAATCTAGGCTCTCTGCTCACCTTCACTCTGTCATTCCCCTTTTCTCCCACCTATGCAAAACAAACTCCCCCACTCCCTTCAATCCCACTCCTCCCTCCAGGTATTTAAAACAGCTGTTCACCACCATGTCTTATCTTCCCCCATCCAAAACCTTGATCTTTTCTACCCCCGCTAATTCACCCCAGATACTTTTTTTTTTTGAAATTCCAACTTCTTTCCTGGAAGTCCTTACAGTGTTCATATGTTTTATACCTCTCCCACCTCCCCCCAAGCCCTCCCCCTCCCACATTTCTCTCGATGTCCCTGCTCTCAAATGTTGTGTTTGTGTCCTTCCCCCTCTCTCCCTATCTTGTCTACCGCTCCCCTTATTTTGTGTTTTATGTGTCGTTTTGACTTTTTGTGTGATTAATGTTAGCTCTTTCACGAGCCTCGATCTTGTATACAAAAAAGAAAGAAAAAAAAGAAGCAATTAGCAGGGGTACCCGATTTTTACCCGATCCTGGTGTGGGGGTTCCAAACAAAATCGAAAATTCAAAATATTTTAAAGACATGCTATATGGGATAGTGTAACAAAAAAATTAAAATGTATGACTCGATCGATATGACAATATTTCTCAAAAACGGGGGTTTAATGCACCCGAGTAATGTTCATAATTTGCAGACTTTATTTAGTCCCACAAAACTCAGTCTTTCTCTTTTCAATCTCTCTTCCGCTACTTCTCCAAAGCAGAGGAGAGTTCAATATCATTGTGCAACATTACGTTGCCCTGTTACAATACCTTCAATAACAAAGGGACCCGAGGGAGGACTGCCCTTAAAAAGGACCTCATGTTTGTGGTGCCGATGGGCGGCCATCTTGTGCACTTCCCGCTTGTGGGGCTTCGAGCTTCGACGACCAGCAAGCTCCTACCAGCCATTTGGGACGCAAAGCTAAGTAGCGGCCGGCTTAAAATGAAACAATATATTTTCTTTTATCATTCCCCTTGTGTTTATTCCCCATGTAATTATTCAAAAGAGTGCGCACAGCTGTAAGGACGAAGGACGGGAACAGTGGTGAGTTTGAGGTGAAGGTGGGAGTGCATCAGGGGTCGGTACTAAGTCCACTACTATTTGCAGCTGTGATGGAGGTGCTGGCTCGGAATGTAAAGGAGGGTTTACAGTGGGAGTTGTTGTATGCAGATGATCTGGTGTTGATTGCAGAAAGTATGGATGGACTGTAGGAGAAGATGAACAAGTGGAAGGAATGTATGGAGACAAAAGGTCTGAAGGTGAATATCGGAAAAACGAAAGTGATGGCAAGTAGTAAAGCACGTGGTGAGGTGGAAAGAACTGGGAAGTGGCCGTGCGCTGTGTGCAGGAAGGGTGTTGGAGTGAATTCCATTCAATGTACAATGTGCGCTGAGTGGGTTCATCAAAAATGTAGTGGTTTGAGAGGGTCATTAACCAGTGTGGCAGCTACATTCAAGTGTAAGGTGTGCACAAAGGGAGCTGCAGATGGAGGAAATGTTGAGTTGGATCTTGGAGACGGCGTGAAGCTGGAAGGTGTGAAAACATTTTGTTACCTAGGAGACATGCTGAATGGAGAAGGTGGATCAGACTCGGCAACGGTTGCTCGAGTGAGATGTGCATGGAAGAAGTTTCGGGAACTGAGTGGCGTGTTGACGAGGAGGGGAGTGTCGTTGAAGCTGAAGGGAAAGGTGTATGCTGCATGTGCGAGAAGTGTTATGATTTATGGGAGCGAGACATGGGTAATGAACGTAGAGCAGCAACCAAGGCTGGAAAGGGTGGAAATGCGAATGGTTCGGTGGATGTGTGGAGTATCGTTGAGAATATGAATGAATGAATGATCGTTTTAAGGCCATTTTCCCTGCTGGACCAGGGGTTAGCCTTGCGGGCCCCATGACAATCATGGTTCCCTGTTTGAGGCAATGTTTTTATGGCTGGGTGCCCTTCCTGACGCCAACCCTTGGTCGCCTCTTACGATGCGCAGGGATATGGTGTACCTATTCTAAATCGGGGTACACACCGTGATCATTCATCCCAGCAAGCTGGTACTCAATTTGCCGACTTCGGAAAGATGACAGGCTGAGTCAACCCCCCTGGCGTTAATTCAGCGATCGATCGGGATTCGAACCCAGGATCCTAGGATCCCAAGCCGGCACCCTAACCGCTATCGTTGAGAGAGAGGAAGACAAATGATGAATTGCGAAAGATGATGGGAATAGAGCCTGTGATGGATGCTGTGAAGAGAAAGTTTTTTTTGTTTTTTTTGTATACTGAATCGAGGCTCGTGAAAGAGCTGACATTTACTTCACAAACAAATCAACCAGACAAACAAAATATATAAAAAGAGGGAGCGGAAGACAAGAGAATGAGAAGCACACAAACACTTGAGAGCACACAACATTTAAGAGCAGGGAGATGTGTGGGAGGGAGAGGGCTTGGGGGGAGGGGGCGTGGGAAGGGGGGGGGGGGGGGTGGGAGAAGTATAAAACACAAGGACACCAAGGACTTCCAGGACAGAAGTTGGTACTTCAAAAAGTGGAATTGGGGTGAAATTATCGGGGATAGAAAAGATCAAGGTTTTGGATGGGGGAAGATAAGAGATGGTGGTGAACAGCTGTTTTAAAGACCTGGAGGGTAGAGTGGGATTGAAGAGAGTGAGGGAGTTTGTTCCAGAGGTGGGAGAAAAGAGGAATGAAGGAGTGAAGGTGAGCAGAGAGTCTTGATTTTGGCAGTTTAACCATAAGAGGGTTGCAGGCAGATCTTGTGCGACCTGTAGGAATATTTTCAGGACAGAGCCCAGAGAGAGCTGGGGGGGCAAGGCCAGAGAGGAGTCGGTAGAAGACGGAAAGACCACCAACCTGCCTGCGGTGAGTGAGTGAGAGGCCCTTGGAGTTAGCTTCATCGCGGGAGATTCCAATGATTCTGAATGCTTTGCTTTCAACAGCGTGAAGACGAGCTAGGTGTGAGGCAGGAGCACCAGCCCAGAGGGGAGAGCAGTATTCCATTGAGCTGCGGATGAAAGCCTTGTACGTGGTGAGGAGCTCAGGTGTGCCCAGGAAGGACTTCGCATGATGGAGGATGCCCAGTCGGCGACTGGCTTTGGAGGCCAGATTTGAAATGTGGTTTTCCCAGGAAAGATCATGGCAGATAGTGAGACCCAAAAGTTTGAGTGACAGAACTTCTTGGAGAGGATTATTCAGAAAGTAGATGGGAGGGTTGTCCAGTCGGTCTTTTCGGAGAGACATCGTAAGAGTGTGAGATTTGTCAGGATTGAAAGACATGTTCCACTTGTTTGCCCAGTCTGTGATTTTGTCCAGGTCTGCAGAGAGTGAGGAGGCTGCAGACTGCCGATCTGAGGGATGAAGAATGGAGCGACAAAGAGTAGAGTCATCAGCAAAGAGATAGAGAGGATTTTCAAGACAGTCGGAGAGATCATTGATGAAGACCAGAAAAAGCACAGGGCCCAGAACACTGCCTTGGGGAACTCCAGCCTGAACAGGAAGAGGAGATGAGAGAAACCCATTCAGGGCCACACGTTGACTACGACTAGAGAGGACGTCCGCCAGCCATGCGTGGAGATTCCCATGGATACCAACAGAGGAGAGTTTGGTGAGCAGAGCGGGGTGCCAGACCGTATCGAAGGCACGTGATATGTCAAGGGAGACAGCTCTAATTTCCTGTTTGGCATTGAGGACCTCCATCCATTGCTGAGAAAGCAGTAGCAGCATGTCCAGAGTAGAGTGACCAGGTCTGAAACCAAATTGATGATCAGAGATCAAGCCATTGGAGAAGAGGAAAGATTTCATATCTGAAGCAATGATGGATTCCATGACTTTACTGATAATTGAGAGAAGGCTGATTGGTCTATAGTTGCTGGGATCTGTTTTTGCACCTTTTTTGTGCAAAGCGGTGATGTTGGCAGATTTCCAAGCAGATGGCAGATGACCTTGAGCAAAAGAGAGTGTGAAGAGAACAGAGAGAGGGAGTGAAAGAGCGGCAGAACAAGATTTTAGGACCCGTGGGCTGATGCCGTCAGGTTCAGTTGCAGAATCAGAGTCGAGGGTTGACAGAAACTTTTCCACCTTGTCAGGAGGAAAGGACACAGAGTCCAGGAGCAGCTGGGTACGACTGGGTACAGAGAGGGATGGGTTTGGGACACAAGATTTAGAGGCAAACACAGAGTTGAGGCATTCAGCTTTTTCACGAGCGGAGTCAGCCGTGTGGCCGTTTGAGGTGAGGGAGGGGATGGAGGGGGAACAAACACCAGAAACAGATTTGACCAGACGCCACCAGGATTTGGAAGAGGGAGACAGATAAGAGAGTTCTGTCCTGAGAACGGAGAGATATTGTTTCCTGGCACTCCTGAGGGTGGACACACACTTGTTTCGGGCTTTGTGAAAGGAAATGAGATTTCCTTCCGTTGGATTTGCTTTCCAGGAGACGAAAGCAAGTTGTTTCTGGGCAATAGCCTCACCACAAGATTCCGTGTACCATGGACGGGAGGAAGGGTATGACAACTGAAGACGAGATGGGATAAATCTGTGCATGAGAGAGAGCAGTTTACTTTGGAAGAATTCCCAGGATGAGTTGATGTCAGAGGCGGTAGAGATGGGAGACCAGTCCAGATGATTGATGGCTGCTTGAAGACCATGCCAGTTGGCCTGAGCGAAATGCCAGACTCGTCGACGCTGAGGAGGCTCTCTGAGAATGGTCAGAGAGATGTCCACTTTAACAAGCACATGATCAGATGAGCTGATTGGAGCAGAAGAAGAGCAGCAGACATTTTCAGGGAAGTTAGTCATAACCAAGTCCAGAAGAGAAGATGCTCCGATGATTGAGATCCGGGTCGGGAAATCGACAGATTGTGTCAGCCCCAGTGAGTCACAGAAGTCCTTTGCTGAAGAGCCATGGCTGGTGAGAGAGGTACCCACACCCAGCCAACTGGCATGGTGACAATTGAAACCACCACATATGAGGAAGAGAGAGTTGGGATGGGTAGATAGAAGTTGGTCCATGTTATCAGACAGCGAGATGTAGATGGAGTCATCACTGTTTGGTGGACGGTACAACACACATATGAACAAAAGGTGGGAGCGAAGGGGAAGCCGTAGCCAAAGGTATTCCTGGGGGTGAGGTGGAGAGAGGGCAGTGCAGGGCGAGTGAGGAAGAGAGTTTTTGATAAAGATAGCAACCCCCCCTCCAGGACGAGGCTCAGGTCTATCATACCGGAGGAGGGAGTAACCTGGGAGAGATACCAAGGAATCAGAGACATCATGAAGGAGGAAAGTTTCTGTTAAGCGGATCACGTCTGGTTTGTCAGAAGCAACCTGTATGGAGAGATCAGTCAAGTTTGAGCGAAGGCCCTGGATGCTTGAGGTCCATACTGTTAAAGAAGAGGAAGGGGGAGCATCGGATACAGAACAGTGGGGGGGAGCGGTAGGGTATGATGTGGAAGAGGAGGAAGAGGTAGGGAGAGCTGTTGAAGGTGGGTCAGAGATTTCAGAACATCTTGGAGAAAGGGAAGAATGGGGCGGACAAAAGTTTTGATGGTGATTGGGTGAGGCGCAGTGAGGTGTTATTTGAGGAGGGGAAGAGTGAGGCAGAAGGTTGAGGGAGATGAAGGTGAGAGTTGGAAGGGGGAAGAAGCGGGGAGGGCGCTTTGAGGAGGAGGGGTGAGAGGGGAGTCTAGGAGGGGAGGAGTGAGGGAGGGTCTCAGAGGGGAGGGGTGTGGGGGGAGTTTAGGAGGGAAGGGGCAAGGGGGAGATCTGAAAGGGATGGGTGATGGGGAAGATTTGGAGGGGAGGGGTAAGGGGGAAGATTTGAAAGGGATGGGCGATGGGGAAGATTTGGAGGGGAGGGGTGAGATTGGATTTTGAAAAATGTACGATTAATGGGAAACGAACATTTATTGCAAAATGAGTTTCTTGCGACTTTCGAGTCAAAAATACGTTTGAGGACGCTGAAGGATGGGTGGAGTTCTGGAGAGTTTAGGGAATGAATGAAAGATGCACTGTAAGAGATGGAATTTTTTTTTGGAATGAATAGATTTGGTGAGCAAGTCGAAAGCATCCTTTTGTAGAACAAGAAGAAAAACGTGTTATAGAATATGACAGAATACCATTCTTCAGGGGACAGATGAAACATTTTTTAATGACGTGAACACGTGATCACGAACAACGTGGTGAAAGAACGAACGAACAAATAAGAACGAAACGGATAAGAACAGAGAAGGGAATTTTTTTTTTTTTTTTTTTGAATTGAGATGAAAACAAACACAGAGACAGAGACCGAACGTGGAACGTGAAAAATAGAGACCGAAAGGAATTGCGAGCGCAATCGAAGAAACCGCCGAGACAGAAACAAAGCCTCAAGCCAAGGTCAGACACGGTAGCCTCCTAGTACTACACGAGGCGTCAGAGTATGCGACACTAACTAACCGACGATTCTGTACACAGGTATGAAAAACCAACACCAAGAATACTATTAGAGACACACCAATAGTTACATACACACCGAAAGAAAGATAAAGTTTCGACCTGTGGTAAAGCCGGTATTACGACAAAAACACAATTGTGAAAAGTTACTTATTAACTTCGAAAGCGTGCGCGCATGCACAGCTTTGAAGAGACGTGACGTCACGTGACTTCCCGAGACGAGAAGAGACGTGAAGAGATTTAAAACTTTAGACAAGTGGTCGATGTTCGGGGAAGTTAGGGGGAGAAGAGAAAATCTAAGAAATAAGCAATACAGCGAAGGAAGGAACTTAAATTCACAAAACACCTATGGGCCGAGATAAACTAGGCCGCGCACGCGGTGGGACAGAAAAGGCTTAAATTATACAAAAGTTTGCAGGAATTGCGAATCAACAGCAACTGGAAAACACCCTGCAACACATGCACAATAAAAAACGAGTAGAAATTGACGAATACACGAATGGAAAAAATACTTTAACTTTTGCTGCCGTCCAGAGGTCGAACACACTTCCTTGCTCCAGGGACCGGAAACGGAAGTCAGTTTGAGATGGTTTGGTCATGTGTTGAGGAAGGATGAAAGTGACTGGTTGAGAAGAGTGATGGAAATGAATGTACAAGGAAGTAGAGGACGGGGAAGACCGAGAAAGACTTGGCTAAAGATGGTCGAAGAAGAAATGCGGGCAAGGGGGTTAACAAGGAGAGATGCAGAAAATAGGGCAAAATGGAGAAGATTGTCATGGGGACCGCAAGGCTAACCCCTGCTCTTGCAGGGAAAATGCCCTTAAAATGCCTGTTGTTGTTGTTGTTGTTGTTGTTGTTGTTGTTGTATTCCCCTTGTGTGTTTCTGTGTCAGCTGGAGGGTCTCTCAAAATAGCAAACAGTTATTTTACCTCAGCCTTTACTTTGCCGTGTTTTATTTCATTAAACCATTATTTTTTGCATTTCATTTGTTGTATTATTGATTTTCCTTGTCTCGTTTCTGTGTTTCTGGGTTTGAGTATAAGCCCCGTGGGCTCCGTTCAGGTAAGCACCCTGGTTCCTTCGTCCGCGCATGACAAACTGACCGCTAATTTCGGCTACGCACCTCGGAATTAAAATCGTTACAGCCATTCGTCACCCTGTGGTGTTAACCGTTCGGGCTGACAGGACAATATGTTATTCCCCATGGAGAGTTCTTTACAATGAGTCATGTCTCAATTTTTTCTGTGCAGCACTCTCGGAGATATAGAGGCGCAAAGTTTTTCGGTTTTTCCAAGATGGTGCCCATACCACGTGACCTATGACGTCATAACTATCATTTAAAAAAATCCACAGGAGGTGCACCTATGGTGAAAATTTCTTGTCAATCGGACAACGGTTGCAGAGAAAATCATATTTATACTGAGCGGACAAACAAAAAACAAACAAACACAGACAGACAAACAATAAATGTCATGCATAGCACGATACTTGCGAAATCCCTAAAATAAGTTGTTGGCCTATGATGACCTCAAAAATAATGGGTGGTTGAATTCAGTGACTAGGTATGCAAATCGTCTTAAAATATCAAGTTAATCGGATGAAAATTGAGGATTTTAGAAATGTGGGCTATGTTGACCTTTTGGCCTATGTTGACCTCAAAAATAGATGGTGGTTTAATTCAATGACCAGATATGCAAATGTTCTTAAAATTTCAAGTCAATCGGATGAAAATTGAGGATTTCAGAAATTCGACAAAGTTGGTGGCCTTTGGCCAATGTTGACCTATTGACCTCTTAACCGCAAAAACAATAGGCTTCTTGCTTATGACCAACTCTAACATTTGGTGAAGTTTCATGAAGGTCGTTTGAAAATTGTGACCTGTAGGCGACTGACATACAGACAGACAGACAGAAAAATGCACAAGACCAACCAATATACTTGAAAAATCTTCAATTTTCGCAAGTAACAAACAGACAGACAAAGAAACGGACTCAAATGCAATACACTCTCCTGTGGCGAGGGTAATAAAAACTTATTGTAAGACATTAAACATGTATGGAAGAATATTGAAGAATCATAGAACCATCACGGCATCAATGCCAACAGTTGAGGACAACAAATGTGAAGCAACAATTTAAAGAATTGACAGTTGTTAAGGTGTTCTCAAGGCCAGATGACATACCTGAAGCAGCTAATTTTCTGTTTATGTGACAACTTGTGGTGCAATCTTTCAGCATGACAACAGCATAGGTTGGCTTGTATAGCGCAAGTCTCATTTTGAGGACTATGGAATCGACTTCAAACATCTGTCTTTGATACAACAAACGCCCCGATTTCAAAAACTGAACTGGAACGGCACTCGGTAGAACGTTTGGTAGCCCACCAATAGGCCAAATCTGCATCCATGCCTTAACCAAAGTCTAAGCAGCTTGTTCTCATCTCCTAGCCAACTCATTCACCAAGTTTTGTCCGAATCCATCCATAACTTTTTGAGATATCATGCTATATAATCGTTTTGGCCCTCTCACTCAATCGTGAAGAACCACATAAAAAAATTCTCGGATCTGGATATGAACCAAAATTGAATCAATTCGTCCTTGTCACACAAACAACATGTCCATAAAATTTCGTTCGAATCCATCCATAACCTTTAGAGATGCCCTGCTTACAGACAAACAGACAGTGGTGAAAGCATAACTTCTGTCCACCTTTGGTGATGGAGATAACTATAAATTTGCTGCCTGTCCTTTGTCCTCACCACAACTGTCTCAACACCCATCCTCTCTGCATGCAATTATTGCATCCAATTACATATTGGTATCCCAACGTAACACAAGTGCATTTGGTGTTAGTAGAAAACAAGACTTACTTGGCAGATGTTCCTTTTGGTGGTATAACACAACCTGATGCATAAAAGAAAGAACAAAGTCCATTGTTACACATACATGCCATCAATAACATTAACATATAAAGTACAACTTTAAGGTACACTGGCTTGGTTGTGCTGGTAGGGGTCCAACAAATAAATATATTCTACGTAATGGAAGGAATATTGTGTGACGCTCAATGACTACATACAGGAAAAGCAGCATACAAGGTGTCTAACTTGATTCAAATAAAATCAATAAACATTGCACCATTTTGCTTCAGGTTTAGAATCAAGGGTTTCACCCTTATTCGACTATATACAAATTAGGTGAGTGAATTGAGCATAAAGGAAATAATGAGGAGTACGGAAGGAAGGGTAGGAACCTAAAGGAAACCGGAAGATGGGATAGATAAAAGTGAACAGAGAAAAGAGATAAATGCGGTGGGTGGAAGAGTCTGGAATAAATTAGGGGAAATAAAAAGATGAAAAAAGAGGGATGAAAACTAATGCTGGGGTGAAAACGAAAACGAATGAAAACGAAAACGAAAAGGATATTTCAATTCAAGTGAAAGGTTTGAATTGTACAAAACCCACTTTTACTTTGGACAGAGTTTTCTGTTCTGCTATGGGCACGTATCACCGACTCCTCCATTAAACAATCAGCCCTGCCAGGAATTGATGTCATATCTGGAAGCAGAAACACAATAAAAAACACAATGCAGAAACACAAACACAAGCAGAAACACAATGACAAGAAATAATCGATATTGTTATTATTGCGAACGGTGGTGTATGGCCATGTGTTCTTCTGTCTCCCGGTTATGGCACACGTTTCCCACGCTGCACTTGAAAAGCTGCACATGCAGGCAAACCTCAACCTTGCCTTTTTATTGTCCCTTCCAGTAATATTTAAAATCAACAAGAACATCTGGATTAAAGTAGATTTAACATGATCTTCATGGAGTAGCACACAATATAAAATAGCTAAACTGCATTTGGTCCTCTTTTTAGACAAAACCAACCTCCACAGCTCGATGTTGCACCACAGCATAAGTTGCTCAGAGGTTTGGCTTTGAGTGAAACCAAGAGTGCAACACAATTTTTTTGTCCTCGTCAAACACCCAATTTAATGAAAGTTCAAGAAATAATTTAAATTGATAGATTAACTTAAACCTTTTCCAGGTACTTTTGCTTGCTTTTCCCATCACTTGGGATGGCTACTTTTGCTTGTAACAGCATAAACTGCATATCTGATTTCTCCACATGAATAAAGCATTATCCATTGTGTTTCAGTTATACAAATGGAGCAATGAGTCGTTTCATTATGGTCTTCTGATCATTTATTTACCATCCAATGTGCTCCGCAGAGAGTTTAAAATGTTCTTCCCCACCCCATGACATTGCAATATAAAGTAATACTTTGCTTCATGATGCGCATAGAACGCTAATTTGTTATAGAGCCCTTTGTCCTTTGTCATGCAGTGCTCCCAGAGTGAACACACACTAATCGGCTTGTTCTTGTCACTTACCCAACTCATCCACCAAGTTTTGTCATAACTCGTCTACAACTTTTTGAAATACCATGCTAAATATTATTTTTTGGCCTTATCACTCAATGGTGAAGAATCACTTTTAAAATTCTCAGATCCATATCTGGATCTGGATCTTCACAAACATCAAATCATTTCGTCCTTGTCAAATACCCAACATCTCCACTAAATTTCGTCCAAATCCACCTACAACTTTTTGAGATATCCTGTTCACAACCAGACAGACAGAGAGACAGACGTAAAAATATAACCTCCATCCACCTTGGGTGGTGGAGGTAATCAAGGCATGTCACGTGATTTTGCACGGGCACAATCGCTCCCCAAGAGAGCCGCGTTTCTCAGTTTTATGGTGGTATGATTTGAGAAGTGTCTTTGGGATTTGTTATTTGCAGATGATGTACAATGGATGGAAGTCACAAACATTTATTGTTGACAGACAGTGGAAAGTGGCAAGTGTTCCAATGCATGGTTTAAGTCAAAGCTCTGCATTAGACACTGACTTATAACAATCAGTTTTGTTCAATGCATAGTTTCCCTGTACTCAAGATCCACATTGCTGGAAAAGCCTGGTATAAGGAAAGGTCGCTTTGTCCTGGAAAGATGAACGCACACAAAATTGTACATTTGAAATCATAGAAATACAGATGAGATTTCCTAAATAAATTATTCCAGACAAAAAAAGAAAAAGAAAATCATTTGATTATTCTCTTTGTTTTTGCATCACCCTGGTGGCCATGTTTTCCATTTTAAAAAAGCACTACAGCTGTAAACTGTTAAAGGAAGAGCTCATTCTGATCACTCATTCTTTATCTACTTGATTTATTTAGTTGCTTGCTAAATGCAAGCACAATCCACTCCATAGGTGGATGGAGGTTATATTTTCACCCCTGTCTGTTTGTCTGTCCGTCCGTATGTTTGTCTGTGAACAAAATATCTCAAAAAGTTGTGGACGGATTCAGACTCAATTTGGCAGAGATGTAGCATATGTGACAAGGACGAAATGATTAGATTTTGGTGAAGATCTGGATTCGGATCCGGCTACTAGAATTTTTAAAGTGATTCTTCACCATTGGGAAATAGTGCGAAAAACGATGCATAGCAGGATATCTCAAAAAGTTGTGGACGGATTTGGACGAAATTTGGTGGACCGGTTGGGTGTGTGACAAGTAATAATCGATTCAATTTCGGTGAAAATCCGGATCCAGATCTAGCTAGTAGAATTTTTAAGGCGATTCTTCACCATTGAGTGAAATGGCCAACCAGGCGGAGGTATGCTCTCTACTGAGTGCTGTTCTTGTCCCTGCGTTTTTGCATCACCCTGGTGGCCCTGTTTTCCATTTTAAAAAGTACTACAGCTGTAAACTGTTAAATGAAGAGCTCATGCTGATCACTCATTCTTTATCTCCTTGATTTATTTAGCTGCATGCCAAATGCAAGCACAAACCACTCCAAGTAGATAAAGCTTATATATATTATGCCTGCAAGTAAGATACACTCTCGTACTTGCATGCCCCATATATATATATATATATGTCGGGGGCCATGGGGGGCCATGGGGGGCACACCACGTGACACAGGGCACCTGAGAAATATATATTTAATTGTGTCTTTCTTTTGCTTGCTTCAAAAAAAAACTAGATTCACTGAAAAACATGTTGATTCACGGCTCGGTCATATCCAACCTTGGGGACATTTTTTCACCATCTTCTAAGGAAGAAAGTTATGGGAATAGTTGTAAGTTAACCTCGAACAGGGGATGATGTAACATGTATCCCTTGATCTCTGTGTGCCTGGCTTCTTGTGTTTTACTGCCAAATGTAAACCCCATTGAACTTTATTATGGGAACGCATCCTTGGGCCTTGGAAAGCCCAACTCGTTTGGAATTAGAGCCTGAGAAATATCTTCCTTTTTGTGTCTTCAAAGGCCCTCTCTTGTCTGAGGTCATAATTAGCGCAGCGTTTTTTCTGTTATTTCATGTATATAACAAATTGTATTTTGCTGAGTTTTTAGTGTGGCTTGGACTTGCAGGTCCTGTGTGACAGGGCCCTGCGATTTCAAGGCGTGCTCCACAATATTGTGTTTGCTCGATTTTTCATTAAACCTCATTTGCTGCTTCAAGGTGCCTCTTCTTGAGTTCCAAAGGGGGGGCCAACCCGTCATCTGGTGTCAGGAGTGGGATACATCCAGGTGCATGTCGAGGGGGGGCACGCTCCTCAGGTCGGGGAGAGGCAAAAAGCCAGCGCTGGCACCATTTGGGCTGAGGTAAGCATATTTGCATACCTAAAATTAAAGCCTCTTTCCTTCCCTTTGGATGTATGGGAACCTTGTCGACTGTACCTGAGCATGTATCTCGAACCAAGTTGAAGCAGCAACCAGTGGATTAATGAATCGAGCCAGGAGGGCGCCATAGGTTAGGAGGGATAGCCCTCGAGGGATAGCCTCAGGTTAAGGTATCCCCGGCGTGGGAGTAGGTAGCTAGACCCCGGCGTGGGAAGAAGACTAGACCCAGGCATGGGTGGATAAGGATAAGACTATGGATAAGGATAAGGATAAGGATAAGAATAGGTCATAGGTATTGACTAGACCCCCGGCGAGGGCTTGGATAAATAAGTTAAGCTACGGACTGGATGTGCGTATCTGATAAACCCCCCCCTCAAGGCCTTCTTTGTCCTGTCTCAGGATTTAAGGCATGCACATCCAGTGCATTTTACCTAAAGGTAGGGAGTTCTGACAATATATGCTAAAGGCAGGTCAAGTATTAGCTCTTTCCGGACAAGAGATGAGTTTAGATCTGCAAGAAGTAACAGAGAAGATTATAATGTACGAGGTGTGTGGAATCCAGCTGTGAACACGTGAGCCAAAACGTGCAGGCAGGTTGCCGGGGCAACGGGGTGGCTGCCTCGCGGGGAACCTCGAGGTGGGAGGGAATCGAGACGGGAATGCGAATATCCCGTGCGGTGCACAGCAGGGGACGCATTCGCGTGCGTGAACAATGCGAGTGATGAGGTGGCTTGAAGTGATGTGTTGGAGTGAGCACATGTATGTTGTGTGCTGAGTGGAAGCGGTGCTGCATTGTCGAGCATGCTTCCAAGGAAGACTTTGGGATGCTAGAGTTGGAAGCGTTTCTGTTTTGTATCTCAAGGGAGATATCGGTGATTTCTTATATGTGGAAATAGGAAAGTTTATGTGATTTTTGGAGAAGGATAAATTAAACTGGGAGAAGAGCGCAGGTACCAGGTAGGAGGAAGGCAGGAGAAGTGCTGAGCCTTCAAGGGCAGAGGAAGAAGCAGATAAAGCACAGGAAGAAAGAAATCCAGGTAGAAACCAACAGGTGAGCCTGAAGGGGATGGATAGGCTCACAGCAAGGGGCCAGGTAAGTTCACAGGTAGGAAGTATATGGAGTGTGCATGAATTTATACTGTATTGTATGGAAAATGAAGTGTCAGTCACATGGTATGTGTGTATAAGGGAATGAATGATCTGTCATTACAGCGTGTATTTGTGTTTATTGTGTGTGTGTCATTGACGTGTGATTGACAGTTGACAAGGGGTTCCCTACATTGCCTGCAGGCGTTGGGCAATCCGGATGAGTACTTTGGAATGATATTATTTATATGTTGGAAGGTGAAAATTGATTGAGTACATTTAGGAAGAAATAAAAGGTATCAGTTTAGATTTTGAGATGCCATGTGGGACTCAGTCTGCTGGGGAAAATTGGCAGGGAATAATGAGTATTTTATGGAGAGCATGTGTAGACAGGGCTTTAAAACAAGTGTTCAATTACATCCCCACATTAACGGCTCTCCAGATGTAGCAAGGGAGAATGGGAGTAAAAGTCAAAGATGATAGGCTGTCAACCGACTGGGTGTTTATTCAACGGCAGGTAGGGGCTTGTATTTGGCCGACTTGGGATTGCAGAATGCGTTGAATAAAGGGAGATACCTAAGGACGGGAGCTCTGAGCTCTCTCGGTCGTTCTCCAGATCGGAGGAAACGGTTTCGTGAAAGGGGTTACACTTGATGGGCCGACTTATGGGCAGGAACATGGAATTTGTACAGAATGCAGGCGATAACCCACCTGTGTCTATCTCTGTGTGTGTGTGTCCGTATTTGTCTGGCTTTCTGGCTGTCCATGGAGTCATGTCTCTGGACACTGATTTTGAGGGAGTTGCAGGTGTGCCATGGAGTTCAGGTGCACCTGCGGTGGTTGGAAGGTGGTGGTGGAGCGGGTGCGAGGATGCACGCTTGGATTAAAACATGTATTTAATTATCTGAGGATGTGTGCCGAGGTGCAGTGTGGATCAATTAAGGGAGAGGGCACTTCGACTTTGTACATCCGTGGACTTTGCCATGCGTGTGAAAGCGCAAGTCGATGATAATAATGTCTTGTCCAGCACAATATTTTCGCAGCTATGGAATGTGCTCGAATTCCATGTTGGTGCAATGTGAGTGTGATTCCTGCCATGCATGCCGCGAGAGATACGTTGTTTGTGATGGGACTGTGGCGAAAAGTTGGATAGCCACGTGTAGAATATAAGATGCGTCGGTACATTTGTGTTGATCGATGCGCCGAAAAAGAAGTTGGAGGCGCGTGATGGAGTTGCAGGTGCGGACCAAAGCGGTGTCCGCGGTGTCTACTGGGGGTCGAATGTCACTCCCTCAGTGTCTGCAGACTTGTCGTTCGGCAGTGTCGAAAGACAGGTTCGATTGTCGGTCTGTCTGTTTGATTTTCGGGTCTCACTCTGAGTATATGGTCGTCCTACTTCCCTTTCTGTTTTGTGCTTTAATGCTGGTTGATTTGACTTCCCTGAAAATGGGACAATAAATATTTGGTGTTAGCTGTTGCCATTTCGGTTCATCAAATGTTTGCAGTTGTAATGTGGAGCCAGTCTGTCTGTCCGACTGGGTGTGTCTGACTGCGTCTGCAGATATGGATCAAGGAGGAGCAGTGTCTGTGGTGTCTGTTATGGTGTCGAATGTCATTCACTGTGTCTGCTGACGTGACGTGTGACTATGATGACTCTATGATGTGTGAGTGTGACTATGATGGTGTGTCCTGGCGGGAAGAATCGTGGCAGCCTACAGATTTGAATGGAATGGCCTCTGTGAGACCATCCTGTTAGTACGTTGGGGGTTCGTCTGTCTGTCTGTCTGTGTCTGTCTGTGAATGGAAACTCAGAAAATTGGACTGGACTTCGACAGAAGGCAGGTGGGTGGTCACCTGCTGTGAATTGTGGTGGATCTTGGTTAACGTATATCTACGGACAAGAGCTGCACTTTATTTTAGTAAATGACTGGGAAAGTTTGTTTTAAAAAGTGCCAGTGGATTTGTTTAGAGTTATGAAGGTCACAGCTCGCGTTTGGCTGGCTTACACTGGCTAGTGTATGGGAAAAGGGGGACTGAAAATGCTTTGATTTTTTCGTGGATTGCCCATTGGGCATGTTTAGAATTTAACAGAGTGGTGGAGTTCTGTGGAAATATGAATCCAATGTTTGATGTATACTGGTCGGTGTGCTCTGAGTTCGAAGGAAGATGATGCGATTATTTCAGATTTATCATAGTTAAGTTTGAGAAAGTTGATTTGAAGCCAGGATTTTATTTCAGTGATGCAGTCCGTCAGGATAGAGTTGAGCAGTGGATTTGTGTCTGTCAGAGGTAAGATTTGAACCAAGAAAGGGCGGTGCCGGTAATGTTAAAGGTGCGATTCCAGGGAGGGCTATTCGGGTACTTTGAAGTGATTAACATCGGAATGCATCTCATGGAGGACCACCAGCTGTTCAAGGGAGGAAAGGTGTGAAATAGTGACGTCATCCTCGCTGGAAATGTGGTGGGGAATGGGATGGCAGGATTGACGAGTCACCGTGGGTGAGAAAATTGACCAACATGAGAATGTTTTATTTCAATAAATAGATCAGGTTATTTTCTTTTTATTATTTGTTTATTGGGAAAATTGGGAATATTCATAATATTGGGCAGCTATTGGGCCAGAGGCTAAAACAGGTGTCTGCAACAGGTGCATGGGATGCTAAGAGAGGTATTAGAGGACATTGGATTGACTTTAAATTGAAATGAGAATTGAACAGGTGGATTAGGAAAATGGGTTTGTTAAAATAATCGTGGCATCTGTGGGATGCAACAATTTTGTGCCAGAATAGTGTATGGGGAACCGTCATCTGGGAAGCGTCGTTAAATGGCAGTAGGTTTAGACAGGTATTGAAAGGGTTCGTGCAATGTCATTTTGGGGCACCACTCGACACAAGAGTGGTAGAGAGCTGAAGTGAATTCTGCCAATATGGTGCAATAGGGTGACAATTGATTTTTATTGGAAAACTATTTGTTTGCAGTCTTGGTTCGTACATAAGCTGGCAAAGAGATTATGCCAGTCTGAGGGAGTTTGTATCCTTTGGATGGGAGCTGGAGCCTAGTAGGGTTGGGGCTTGTGGCTCGCCATTGTCTGTCTGCCAGTTATAGGAAAGTCGGATCAGATGAATTATTTGTCAATGACAAGTGAATCTGCAGGATTTGCTGAGAAAAGGGAGAAGGTTGGAAAAAGTGAATGGTAAAGGCAGGAAATAAAAGAAAGTGGTTGGTTATGAACTGTTGTTTTTGTGATAAGGTGATACAAGGGTTGGCTTGCCCTGGGGGGACCAATGAATGTAAAGTTGTGAATTTCGTTTAATAATGTTGCGTTAGATTGCTACAGGCAGGTTGCCCCAATCGAAGAGGTGATTGGGTGCTGGCGCAGATTGGATCACAGCTCTGCAGACCAGGTGAACAGAACTCCATCAGGTATGTTGGGCAATTGAATTATTACTCGTAAGGGGAGGTGATAGGGCAATTTCCCCTAGGAAGATGTGTAAATAAATGTTTACTCTACATGGTTGACTCTAGGTTCTAGAACCGAGGACAAAGCGCAGGGAAAGGAAATATTTTTCCAGTGGATTATACTGGTGCGAAATTCGCTTGAATATGATAAGGGAGAGGTTATCAAAGGAAGAATACCAGTTGATGTATTTTGATATTTAACTACGAGCTGCTAATAATGTAAATAGTGATATGGGTCAATGTAAATAATTTTCTTACACAGGTGAGATGAGATGTATAGGGAAAATTGTGCTTCAGATTTTGAGACACCGCTGGGATGGAAGCAATACGAGATAATGTTTACAAATATGGGTTTACAAAAAATGATGGTTGCACATAGGAAGACAGCAGAGCAGGATGGAGAAAATGGAGTGAGTTTCTCCATTGACTGATCATAATTGGGGGGGCTAGGAATTTGATCATGGTGTGTGTGAGAAAATGTTTCACAGGATGGACCCCATCCACCGCTACCACCGAGATGTTTCTTTCGCTACATGGGAAGGATCCAAAGGCCATCGGCGAACCGGCCAACTCTATCGTCTCATGGCGCTGATGCGTGGGATTCTGATGACGATTATGATTTTAGTTCACTTCATTGGGATTGGGATTCTTTTACCCGTGATTTAAGTAGTGTAGGTTCCTTTAAGAGCTATTGCTATTATGCAAGTAGTGAGGAGCGGATGGCAAACAAATATCTGGGATATCCGGGAGAACCACCTTCACCACCACTTACACCACCACCTACACCACCTGTAGTAAGCAATTTGGGGTCGTTTCAGCTTAAGGCACCCGACACTATGAATACTGATGTTGATGCAGAATATGAGGAGATGGAGATTTGTGACTATGAGGAGATGGAGATTTGTGATGATGGATGTGCCACCCTCTCTCCCACAGAACAATCACATGTGCCAGGCTTGATGGCATTGGACGTGGATTGTTTGCCCTGATTCGCGAGGACCGCACCTGCATAAGGGGGGCCCCTCACCAGGCCGGCGACTGGGTCGCACCCACGCTGGAGGAAGGGGGGCTCGGAACCCGGCCGGGCGGCAGCTATCTCCTAACCAGGCGTCCTCGTCGCGAATTATGGCTGGCAATTTATGTGTTAATGTCGGACGGCCACAATTAGGGGCCGGTATCCCTTCCTGAGCATGCGTGACGCTTTGGCGCGCCTGGCATGTGACTGGGGGAGATGCTGACCCCCTGGGGTAATACGTTGTCTTTCCGAAGAGTTGTCGTAAAGACAAAAGGGAGAAATATGTCGGGGGCCATGGGGGGCCATGGGGGGCCATGGGGGGCACACCACGTGACACATGGCACCTGAGAAATATATATTTAATTGTGTCTTTCTTTTGCTTGCTTCAAAAAAAAACTAGATTCACTGAAAAACATGTTGATTCACGGCTCGGTCATATCCAACCTTGGGGACATTTTTTCACCATCTTCTAAGGAAGAAAGTTATGGGAATAGTTGTAAGTTAACCTCGAACAGGGGATGATGTAACATGTATCCCTTGATCTCTGTGTGCCTGGCTTCTTGTGTTTTACTGCCAAATGTAAACCCCATTGAACTTTATTATGGGAACGCATCCTTGGGCCTTGGAAAGCCCAACTCGTTTGGAATTAGAGCCTGAGAAATATCTTCCTTTTTGTGTCTTCAAAGGCCCTCTCTTGTCTGAGGTCATAATTAGCGCAGCGTTTTTTCTGTTATTTCATGTATATAACAAATTGTATTTTGCTGAGTTTTTAGTGTGGCTTGGACTTGCAGGTCCTGTGTGACAGGGCCCTGCGATTTCAAGGCGTGCTCCACAATATTATGTTTGCTCGATTTTTCATTAAACCTCATTTGCTGCTTCAAGGTGCCTCTTCTTGAGTTCCAAAGGGGGGGCCAACCCGTCATCTATATATATATATATATATATATATATATATATATATATATATATATATATATATATATATATATATATATATATATATATATACATATATATATATATATATATATATATATATATATACATATATATACATATATATATATACATATATATATATATATATATATATATATATACATATATATACATATATATATATACATATATATATATACTAGCAGAAGTACCCGGCATTGCCGGGCGGGGGAGGAGGAGGGGAGGGGGAAGAGGAGGGGAGGGGACGGGGGGGAGGGGGGACCCCTTCCCCCTCCCCCCCCCTCCCCCCCCCTCCCCCCCCGTTCCCCTCCCCTCCTCTTCCCCCTCCCCTCCTCTTCCCCCTCCCCTCCTCCCCCTTAACACCAGGGGGGTTGACTCAGCCTGTCATCCTACCGAGGTCGGCAAATTGAGTACCAGTTCACTGATAATTCCCTGTGTGCCGCAAGAGGCGCCTAACAGGGTTGGCGGCACGAACCCGGAAGTCGGAACTCATTGTCGTCAAATAAATGTAGCATGTATGTTTCACTCTCTGTCACATGCCGTTGGTCCCATGTCAATCGGATGAAGTTGAAAAATTAACATTACGAAGTTTCTCTGGGACGTACTGATTCCGAATAATGAAGTTGAAAAATTAATGTTCCGAAATACGCTAATTACGCTAACAGAAGCGCTGGCGCTGCGAAGCGCTAGAGGGAGCGCTGCGCTCCCTCCCTTCGATTCCCTCCCTCTTCTGCTAGCGCTTTTGCGCTAATACGCTAATTTTAAAACCCGAAGTTTTTTAAAATTTAAGGTGTGCTCTAGTTGCTCTGAGACGTACTGATTCCAAATATTCCTTTGCTTTTTCTCTGCGATGAGTAGTTCTCGAGTTATAAGAGGACAAACAAACAAACATACTTTACTGCTTTATATATACTAGGGCATGCCCGTACTATATATATATCTAAAATTATATCCCCCCCCTCTATTTACATGAAATGGTTTGGTCCATTCGCAAAGCCAAAGCGAACGGCTTGCGAGTACGGTGACAATCCCCCCCCCCCTCTATTTACATGAAATGGTTTGGTCCAAAGCGAACGGCTTGCGAGTACGGTGACAATCCCCCCCCTCTATTTACATGAAATGGTTTGGTCCAAAGCGAACGGCTTGCGAGTACGGTGACAATCCCCCCCCTCTATTTACATGAAATGGTTTGGTCCAAAGCGAACGGCTTGCGGAGTTTGGTAAAGAAATCGCCATAGCGTGCACAAACGCGCAGGAAAGCGAAAGAATCGCAAATTAGTTTTAATTAGTTTTAAAACATAGTTTAACGCCAACATAGCGGCAACATAGTTTGCCAACGTGAAATAAATGAATACGCTCTCAAATGTGCCGTCCGAGGCAGAGTCTGTTCGGCACGTTCGGCACACGTGATAGCTCGCTGCTCTCTGATTGGTTGAATCGTTTTTTGGACATAGCTCGGTAACTACTTGTCCGATTAATATGAAACCTTGAAAAGGCACATCCTCAGGTCCCCAGCAATATACCTGGCAAGTTTCAAGTATATCGGACCCGTGGTTGTCGAGAAACAGCGGTCACAGACACACAGACATACACACAGAGATTACTGGAATTATAGATAGATAGAAGTTGGTACGATTCGGCCAAGGAATCCCAGAGATAATTGCAATTAAGTGAGCCGTGACGTCACGGAACGCCGGTAATATATTATAATTTATGGTAATCTATGCAGCACGACATGGTCATCACGGAAAACAAGGCGCCTTTGCCGGCGCAAAACGGCTCTCCCAGGGTCAAACTCGGTATCGTTGTGAGCGCACGGTTCAGCCCTTCAAGAAAAATTTATTTTGTAAAAATCGAACCACGCGTTAAAAAGATATGACTGGTTTTGTTCGCCGGCACGTCGGCGCTCGAATCGGCTCGCGATAAAATCCAACACGTCCTTTGTCGGGGTCGTCTGAACCAACCACGGGGCCTAGAAGGCTGGGACTGGTCTCAAAAGTTAGGTCTCGATCATATCTCGTAATGCTGGAAGCTGCACGTCTCTGTGATAATCTTGTGGACCATGACAAGAGATCGTGCGAGTCGCTCGCAACGGCTTCAAGCACTTCCGCATTCGACCATTTCATGAACGCCATACGCCCCGCCCATCAAAGCGCGTACGTAATAAACGAACATACAGTGGCGCTAGAGGGAGCGCTGCGCTCCCTCCCTTCCATTCCCTCCCTCTTCTGCTAGCGCTTCTGCGCTAATACGCTAATTTTAAAACCCGAAGTTTTTTAAAATTTAAGGTGTGCTGTAGTTGCTCTGAGATGTACTGATTCCGAATATTCCTTTGGTTTTTCTCTGCGATGAGTAGTTCTCGAGTTATAAGAGGACAAACAAACAAACATACTTTACTGCTTTATATATTGTTGTGGATATGAGAATGTTTTTTTTATTTTTTTGTTGTGGTAAAATGTTGTTGTAAAAGGTTGTTGTAAAATATCACCCCTCCTCCCTCCGTTGTGGTTGTATAAAGGTCAAAGGGCGTTCCCGTAGTTAGTCCATAAAAACATACATGCAGGACACGATATATCCTTTCTTTTGACAGTTATATCCTTATTATGTGTATTAGCGTAAGGCTGTGTCTTCCATTAATTGAAATACTCCATTGCACCAGTGAAAGAGATAGATTCCCTTCCATTCCCCCCTTTCCGTCAATTGCAATTCGAAGCGCCTTCCGCATTTTGGTCGGTTTTTCCCTTCATCCGCCATTGACCACGAGGCAGGGTTGGGGGAAGGAAGGCGTTTCCCCACCTCGTCAGAGAGGGGAGGAGTGAGCCAGCCCCACTCGACCAACCATGAGCCAGGGGTTTGGCTGGAGAGGGCGGAGGAAGAACTTTTGGGGGAGGTTCGCCAAGGTTGAGGGGCGGGGCCTATATAACCCACAGCGCGACGCTCCCCGGGGGAGTCGAGCTTGGAAGCAGAAACGGAGATGCACTTTTGAGCCGAGACAAGGAGGGTCACAAAGAGCTGAGTTGGTCGTCAGTGGTTGCGTTCAGTGATTGCGTTGAGGGGTTGCGTTGGAGACGGAGTGGTTGGACCAAACAAAAGAAGAGAGGAGAGAACCCGTCACGCCAGACCCCCCACCAGCGCGTCGGCTCTGACCGTGATCCGACCCGTGATCCGACCCGTGATCCGACCCGTGATCCCACGCACACGACAGGATCGGAGGCATCAGCGGCCGTCGAGGTCCCGCCCGACGTCCCGTGCAGGATCAAGCTCCAGCCAGCTCCGTGCCGTCCTCCCCCTCCAGCCACGCACCGCCGTCCAGCCAATCCACTCTGCAATTCCCCGTGTGAGTCGTCTTTGTTTGTTCTGTCCTGGGGTTAATTAAGTCTGTATAACGATAAGCTAGTACTTCCCTGTGTCACCTGCGTCTTATGTGCTTGTAAATAAACGTCACTGCTTTCTTTTTGCTTGTGTGTAAATAGTAAATAAATGTAGTAGTATTTCAAACCTTTCGTGGCCTTCGTTTTCCTCTTTACATTGCGTCGTTTTTGTCTTTTCCCTCATTGAGCAGCTAGGGTGCGATACGGCCAAAGTTCTGGGTGAATCGGGTGAGTCAGGGATCCTGTAACGGTCGCGGAAATACCAAACCGCTCGGTAACTAACATCTTAATCCGCGATCGGTAACAATTGGTGTCGAGGAGTGAGATTCGGACCCGAAGCGCGCTTCACGCGCTCAAAATTATAAAGAACCGAAATTTGTTTGTTTTAAAAAAAAAAAACCCGAATTTTGAAATCGCGCCATGGCTGTTCAAGGCGACGGGATGCCGGTGGGAGAGATAGACGGGGTGGAATCGACCCAGGACCTCGGGGAAATGTATGTGGAGGAAAGGGAGGAGAAAAATGGCAATGTGGTTGCGGGAGTATCGGACGCGCAAAGTGGCGTCCTCACGCACGTGGGTGTAGCGGCACCAAATTTTGCCGCGACCGTAGCAGCACCGTTGGTGGATTTGAACCTTTTTTTTATACAAATGAAGGCCCTTATGGCCCAGAATAGTGAGCAAATGAGGGACGAAGCGAGGGCTCAGAGTGAGCAATTGGGGGTAATGGGAAACCAAATGGGGGTAATGAGGGACGAAGCGAGGGCTCAGAGTGAGCAATTGGGGGTAATGGGAAACCAAATGGGGGTAATGAGGGACGAAGCGAGGGGTACCGGTGAGGGATTAGAAAAGAAATTTGAGGGATTAGACAAGAAATTTGAGGGGTTAGACAATGGGATAGAAGGGGTGAAACATGAGTTAACGGGGGTGGAAAACAGAATGGCTGCCCAGGAGAATCAGTTAGAGGGGGTGAAAAATGGGTTAATGGGGTTAGAAAATAGGATGGAGGACAAATTGCGGGAAATAGGGGAACAATCCGCCCGGGAAATCGAACAGATGGGGAACCAGATGGAGGAAATACGACGAGGGGTGAGTGAGGAGGTCTCGGGGCTACGCGAGGAGGTAAAGCGAGGCGAAAAGCGTATAGAGAAAGAGGTGAGAAATAATACGGCAAAGTTACAAGGGGGAATAGAAGATCTGACGGAGGAGGTGGAACAGCTGACAGAGGGACAAACGAAATTAGTGGAGCAGGTTCAAAGGAACACTGCAGTACTCGGAGGGTTAAAGGCGACACAAAAAGAAATTAAAAACGAATTAATAGCGACACAGAGGCAATGTCAGATGGTACGGGAGGAACTGACAATGAGGGTGGACGAGGTGACAGAGATAATGGAGACAAAGGACCGGCAGGTGAGGATGCACATAGAGACGGTCACGGTAGCCCTAGAGGACGAACTTGAGGAGACGCACCGAGAAATAAAAGAGGTTAAACAAAAACTAGAGGAAGTGGAAGAAGAGGTGAGTGAAATTAAGAAGGGACGGACAGAAACTAAGAGAGAAATCCAGGAGGAGGTAATGGAATATGTACAAGGTCTGTGTTCAAATCATGATGAGGTGCTCACTAACCAAATAAAAAGTTTGCAGGTGGCAAAGGAGGTGCGGAGACGAAGTACGGAGGTGAGTGGCAATGTATATGATGTGAGGAAAGCTTCAGTCGGCTTGGGGATTGGTTTGGATCCGGGTGTTCGTGAAAGGCCGTTGGTGAAGTATGTGACAGGTCAGGTGTGCGAAAAAAGAGGTGTGCGAGAATGTCCGACCATGGGGTGTGTGAGGAAAAAGTGCACGCCGAGGAGTGAGTGTGCCGTCAAGAGTGAGTTGGTCGAAGCGCGTGTGCGAGGGAGCACAGGGAAGCGCGGTGGGGTGAGTGTTACGGAGGAAGTAACGAAAAAGTGTGCGCGAGAAAGGTGTGTAACGGACGGGTGCATGAGGAAAGAGTGTGCTGTCGAGAGTAAGGGTAAGTGCGCGGTCAAGAATGGAGGTGAGAGTAGTGAGAGTGAAACGGAGCGTGAGTTGGTTATGACAGGTGAGCGAGGATGTACACCTGGAATGGAAGGATGCACACCTGGAATGGTAGAGCGTGTGTGGGAAGGCACATTTGAGTTGGTCGTGAGGCACGCGGTTGGGTGTGCGGGTGAGAGCACACCTGTGATCGTCACAAAGGAGGTGACCGAGAAAGGGGCGCGAAGAGGTGTGTTGGTGAGGTGTGCGAGCGACGAATGTGTGCCAAGGTGTTCGGTGGTCAGGTGTGTGACCAAGTCGGTGAGCGGAATGAGTGTACCGAGGTGTGTTAGAGAAGGTACGACCAAGAGCATGGAAACGGCTGCATGTATGAGCACGAAAGGGGTAGCGTATGCTTGTAAGCATCCAGGTGAGGCGTCGACGATAACCGGGTTAAAGGTTAGAACGACTTATAGCCGACTCGGGCCCTCGGTGCGTGCCGGGCTTCGCGTGCCGCGAGAACCAGCGGGGATCCGAACCACGGCGGTTTCGAAAGAACCGCCGTGCGCGATCCACGCTGGGCCTCGCGTGGAACGGCCGCGTCCGGGCTCCACTAGACGGAGCGGGCCGCCCGATAGGAAGGGTCGTCATGGCGACCACTTTCTATTGAGACGTGCCGGCAGGTCGAGATCGGGACATTGGATGGCTCCACGCCGAGGTGGTGCGTGGGATCTCGGCCCGGGTAAGCCCCCATCCCTGCCACGAATGCGGGACGTATCCAGCCGCTGGCACAAAAGAACCCGCGTTCATGGCTCGGCTGTACGAAGCCGAGCTTTCGAAGGAAATTGGCGCACCGAGAGGATGTAATAAGTAGACGGGTGATGGTGATAGTGATAGTGATTTAAAACGAAATTTAGAAAAGTGAATAGAATTGGCAGTAAATGGAAAATTTTTGAATTGTTGGATTTGGACGAGCGAAATTGGTAGTGAGAGACCCCCGATGTGGTGGGATGGCAAATCCACCATCCCTCACAGGTGGGGCAAAGGAGCTATAGTTTATGGGGTGTATGGCAGTGAAAACTAGCCCGGGTGGGTTAGGTTATATTGTAGGGATCTAGCGAAGATGACATTAGGTAACGTTAAGGTTAGTTAGTGACTGATACCTGTAGTGGGGACGCAGGTAGATTAGTGTGGATTATAATGACGAGGGAGCGCAATAGTTTAAAGGGACGACTGGGAAGCGCAAGTTTCAGAGGGGAGTAGTTAGATGAGATGATGCTGGTTGAGAATTGAACAGGTGTGATTGCACAGGTGTGCAACTGAACAGGTGAATGGAGCAGTGTATGAGTGAGTGATGTGTGTTGTGTTGACCAACTGGTCCAGGAAGAGGAGGAGGGTGCAGGTGGCACCAGGTAGGATTGCACAGGTGTGCAACGACAGGTGAATGAAAGACAGGTGTATGGAATAAATGGTATGGAGTATTGGAATTGATGGTCGTGTAGTGAGTATGGTGGAAATTGTGGAGTGGAGTGGATGGTGCGAAGGTGTGAATGGGGGAAGAGTGGACCCCCATCACGGATACCCGGGGCGGGTAGTGTAAGTGTTAGGTAGAGGGTACAGGTAAATTGTGGTTGGATATTGGCATCTGTGGTGCGGGTGAAAGAATGGTCTTTGGATGGGTGCATTAGTGTTGTGGAAATGGCTGGGCGTGTAGCCTGTTAGTGTGTGTAGTTGGTTTGGGCACTCCACCACTGTGAGGATGTCGGCCAGGTGAGGCCGCAGGTGGGCTCTGGGAGCCGGTAGTAGTTGTTGTGGATGGGGCCCGAGGATCCGGAGGACGGACCCGGGTAGCCCAGTGCCAGAGGGCACCATGGGGTGACAGAGCCAGGAGAAGGGCTGTCCCCAGTTAGTTAGGTTAGGGTAAGGAGCAGGTAAGCTCGGAGGCAACTACAGTGGTGGAGGTGTGCAGGTGGGTAGACCTGCTGGGAGAGCTACACGTCGCAGCCCAGAAATTGTGCGAGGGCACCGGGAGATGAATCGGGGGAGTGAGACCCCAAATTGAGAAGCACCACAGTTTGGTCAATGGGAATTTGGTTTTTAGAACCCATAGTGTAAGTGGCCAATGGATTGGCAGGGAAAGACCCCGGGTAGTGTAAAGTGTGTTAATGTCATTTAGAGGATAGTTAGGATGAAGGATCTCCTCGCACCATCTGCATCCACTCGCCTGAGGTGACAGGTACTCCACACCATGCCATGGTTTAATTATTTTTATGATGCAAATGTTTGGATTGTGGGACGCATCATGACGTGGGTGTGACATTGTGCTTTGATGTTCCATCTCTGCCTCCTTATGAGGATTGATGATGAATTTGGTGATGGCAAATTTTGAAGTAGAGGGATTGTGGAGACGAATTTGGTATAGGGGAAATATGGGGAAGACGTGACAGTAGTGACGAATTGGTAATGTGTAGGTTTTGTACATATGGGGTAAGGGCAAGGGTGGGCTAGGTAACAGGGGGGTGACGTACGGTAGGGACGAGCTTTCTCACTTCGCCCTCCGTACGCATTTCGCCTTGCATTGCCATTTTGACGTGTACCCTTGTGACCTTACCCCTTGCTCAATTGTCTTTCTTTTGTCTCCCACATGACCTGTGCGCCATTGGGCGCCGAGGGGAGCGTGCGTGGGTCGGCCATTGTGCGCCCGAAATTCCCAGAACCAGCTGTCTGCATCGATGCACCACATTATGGACCACATGCCTGTGGCCGAGCACCACTTATGGACCCCATGGGTTGGGGCATGGCCCCTCTGCTGGAACCGGCCATGAGGGCCCGAAATCTTGCTGGCGGACCTTGGCCACAGGGCACCGATGCCCCCCAGGTGAACCACACTAGTCGGCCCTGTGGGCCATAAATAAAATAAATAAGAAGGACACATTGGGCACACTTTATTGCAAATAGGCCGCCAGTAAGCAAAGCAAAAGAGAATGACAACATCTGGAAGACAAATAATAATAACCAGCAGAGGGAGCCGAAGAGCAAGAGATCACCTGCAGGGTTAGGGGTTGTTGGTTTATTTTTATGGAACACTGATGAACTATGGTGACTGCACCGATTGGTGCTTGGGTGTGTATTGGTGCGTTTTTGGGTGCTTTTAATGGTGCGTCGATGCAGAGCAGACTGTCTCCCCCCAGAAAGAACAATTACAGGTCCTGGGTTAGTTTTGTAAATAAAATTAGCGTCAGTGTAAATAATGCTTCCCACCGTCAGTGTGTAGTTTGAAGACCATTCCGCAATTCGGTTAACTGTGGGCGTAAGTCTGTTAGGTAGGGTGCAATGGAGCAGCGGGACACATTTATTTATGTTTTAAAACTGTCGCACTCAGGGTCAGGTTAAAAGTAGAGGGAACTACACCTACGTGCCACACTAAGGTAAAAGTAATAGGCCCGGGACGTGCCTAAGGGGAGGAGGGTGCAGTGTTGTGGATATGAGAATGTTTTTTTTGTTTTTTTGTTGTGGTAAAATGTTGTTGTAAAAGGTTGTTGTAAAATATCACCCCTCCTCCCTCCGTTGTGGTTGTATAAAGGTCAAAGGGCGTTCCCGTAGTTAGTCCATAAAAACATACATGCAGGACACGATATATCCTTTCTTTTGACAGTTATATCCTTATTATGTGTATTAGCGTAAGGCTGTGTCTTCCATTAATTGAAATACTCCATTGCACCAGTGAAAGAGATAGATTCCCTTCCATTCCCCCCTTTCCGTCAATTGCAATTCGAAGCGCCTTCCGTATTTTGGTCGGTTTTTCCCTTCATCCGCCATTGACCACGAGGCAGGGTTGGGGGAAGGAAGGCGTTTCCCCACCTCGTCAGAGAGGGGAGGAGTGAGCCAGCCCCACTCGACCAACCATGAGCCAGGGGTTTGGCTGGAGAGGGCGGAGGAAGAACTTTTGGGGGAGGTTCGCCAAGGTTGAGGGGCGGGGCCTATATAACCCACAGCGCGACGCTCCCTGGGGGAGTCGAGCTTGGAAGCAGAAACGGAGATGCACTTTTGAGCCGAGACAAGGAGGGTCACAAAGAGCTGAGTTGGTCGTCAGTGGTTGCGTTCAGTGGTTGCGTTCAGTGGTTGCGTTCAGTGATTGCGTTGAGGGGTTGCGTTGGAGACGGAGTGGTTGGACCAAACAAAAGAAGAGAGGAGAGAACCCGTCACGCCAGACCCCCCACCAGCGCGTCGGCTCTGACCGTGATCCGACCCGTGATCCGACCCGTGATCCCACGCACATGACAGGATCGGAGGCATCAGCGGCCGTCGAGGTCCCGCCCGACGTCCCGTGCAGGATCAAGCTCCAGCCAGCTCCGTGCCGTCCTCCCCCTCCAGCCACGCACTGCCGTCCAGCCAATCCACTCTGCAATTCCCCGTGTGAGTCGTCTTTGTTTGTTCTGTCCTGGGGTTAATTAAGTCTGTATAACGATAAGCTAGTACTTCCCTGTGTCCTGCGTCTTATGTGCTTGTAAATAAACGTCACTGCTTTCTTTTTGCTTGTGTGTAAATAGTAAATAAATGTAGTAGTATTTCAAACCTTTCGTGGCCTTCGTTTTCCTCTTTACATTGCGTCGTTTTTGTCTTTTCCCTCATTGAGCAGCTAGGGTGCGATACGGCCAAAGTTCTGGGTGAATCGGGTGAGTCAGGGATCCTGTAACGGTCGCGGAAATACCAAACCGCTCGGTAACTAACATCTTAATCCGCGATCGGTAACAATATATATATATATACGTATATATATCTCTATATATATATATAGATATATATACGTATATATATATACGTATATATATATACATATATATATATATATATATATATATATATATATATATATATATATATATATATATATATATATATATATATACAGTCATGTGAAAAAGTAAGTACACCCCATGTAAAGTTTTGACTTTTTCAACATATTTCAACATACAGCTATTTGATCTTCATTTCAACAATATTGATAGATAAAGGTGATATAATATAACAAATATCATGAAACATTTACATTTTGTAGTCCATTGTATAATTTAAATAAACATAAATGCAAATTTCGCATGTGCAAAAAGTAAGTACACCCCTACATTTATCACTACTTCAAATACCTAAAATTAGAATCAGGTGCACCAGCTCAGGTGCAAAAGATTAAAACATCTTCAGAGAGGATCATGGAGGAACCTGTCTTATTTAAACCTCAGACATTTCGTTTGGTTTGCTCTTTGTTGTTGAGGTGTGCGGCATCACCATGCCTGGATCAAAAGAGCTTTCTGAGGCCTTCAGAAAGAAGGTTATAGATGCCGAAGAGTCTGGGAAGGGATTTAAAAAGATCTCCAAACAATTTGAAATCAATCATTTGACTGTCTGGAAGATCATCTACAAGTGGAGAATATTCCAAACAACTGCCAATTTGTTCAGACCAGGCCGCCCCAGCAAGTTCAGCCCGAGAGCAGACCGCAAGATGCTGAAAGAAGTCTCTAAGAACCCCAGAATGTCATCACGGGACCTACAGGTAGCTCTTGCCACTGTTGATGTCAAAGTGCACGAGTCTACCATGAGAAAGAGGCTGCACAAATTTGATCTACATGGGAGGCGTGCCAGGAGGAAATCTTTGCTGTCCAGAAAGAACATTCGGGCAAGACTAAAGTTTGCCAATGAACACCTCGGCAAAGACCAGCACTTCTGGAACAATGTGCTCTGGACAGATGGGTCAAAGGTGGAGCTATTTGGCCACAGTACCAGAAGACATGTTTGGCGAAAACCAAAGACAGCATTTGACCACAAGAACCTGATACCAACTGTAAAGCATGGTGGTGTATATATTATGGTTTGGGGCAGCTTAGCTGCATCAGGGCCTGGGCAGCTCACGATCATAGAATCCACCATGAATTCTTCATTGTACCAGAGGGTGCTTGAGGATAATGTGAGGCCATCTGTTGGAAAGTTGAAGCTCAACCGAAGGTGGACCTTGCAACATGACAATGACCCGAAACATACCAGTAAATCCACCAAGGAATGGCTGAAAAGAAAGAAATGGAGGGTTCTGGAATGGCCAAGTCAAAGCCCAGATCTAAATCCCATGGAGATGTTGTGGGGGGATTTGAAACGAGCTGTGCATGCAAGAAACCCCTCAAACATCGCACAGCTGAAAGAATTCTGCATGGAGGAGTGGGCAAAAATTTCTCCCAGTTGATGTCAGAGACTGGTAGACAGTTATAAGAAACGCCTACTTGAGGTTGTTTCTGCCAAAGGGGGCAATACCACCTATTAGAGCCAAGGGTCTACTTACTTTTTCCACATGCGAAATTAGCATTTATGTTTATTTAAATGATACAATGGACTACAAAATGTAAATGTTTCATGATATTTGTTATATTATATCACCTTTACCTATCAATATTGTTGTAATGAAGATCAAATAGCTGTATGTTGAAATATGTTGAAAAAGTCAAAACGTTACATGGGGTGTACTTACTTTTTCACGTGACTGTATATATGTATAGAAAGATAAATAAAAAAGTGTTATGCTTTAAACGTCGATCATGTTTCTTTTTAAAACAGTGTATTTTTCACCACAATCTCTCTTTTATTTATTTTATGATATTTCAGCGATGCAGATCATCTTTCTTGTATATATATATATATATATATATATATATATATATATATATATATATATATATATATATATATATATATATATATATATATATATATATATATATATATATTCCAGTTAAAAGGTACTTCCGGCTTGAGATGGGGTCTGTAGTGTGCGGAGCCTGTGAAAGACAGTACTACCCACTGCATACAAGCAGTGAGTGCTAGCTGACATACTGCTGCCACTGGTCAACCTTTTAACAACGCCATCGCATCCTGCGGAACATAGTGCAACAACTGACACTAGTTCTGTGCAGTCCTGTGTCTTTCACAGGCTCCACCTACTACAGACCGCATCCGAAGCCGGAAATACCTTTTTAACAATAAAAATCATAATTCTCGGTTGCCTATATCAGCTTAAAATGTGTAATAGATGCCAAAATAGGGTGGATACATAGTAAACACCCCCTAGTGGTTAAAACCTTTGCAGGAATTGCTGATACGAGATGAGGGTTTCGGGTCACCATTCCAGTGAAGAGGTAGTATGCATGGATGCATGTAGTGAACATCTGCTGCATTTTCTGATTGATCATAAAGTTGTTGTTTTTTAAACAAAGAAGCCATAGCTATTGTGCCGTTTGCATGTTCCTCTGTTCTGCAAGATTCTCAATCTCAAAAATAACTGCTGATAAAACAAATACAAAATTTTCTGCGTTTTTTTGCCCCTCCTTTCCTGACTTGCAAGGTTGTTCGACCTATTTCTATACTGCCAGGATTTAATAAATGGACAGTAGAAGATTACTACTCATGATCTTTATGTCGTAATCAAATTGAACAAAGGCGACTTTTGAAGTGAATAAAAAATATATCTTGGAATGACACAGGCAATCGAGAAAATATAGCAAAACAAACCCGTAAATAAAGTGCCCATGGAAAGTGAGAGGAAGAGCAGGGTTTTCCATAAAAAAATACATACGTTGCTCACAGGAGGTTATCTGCAGGTTCTGGCTGTCCCAAAGGAAGTCTTTGACATGAGCAGTGGCGAGCACATGGGGTGGTAATGACTTGAGACACCTGCGAGTAACATGGCAGGCAATGAGACAATGGCTCAAATTGAAGTCCTGCACAAGTGCATGACTGCACATATGCAATGCTTATAAGGCAATTGTGGCCTTAATAAAGTTTCTGGAATATTTTACCTGTTGTCATATTTGCAAATTGCAAGTTCGAACAAGTTGATTTTTTTTTTCAACTTCATCTGTAAAATACTGCAGCAATTAAGTGCTCCAGTAATCAATAGTTCTCCACTACTGTAAACCACTACAGTTTTTGTTTTCTTAAAGTTGTCCAAAAAAGAACAACGCAGTAAGCTCACTTGAGGATGGCATCCATATCACAGGATTTGTTGACCGTCAGTGTCGGCGATTGCGTTTCACCAGCCTTTTCCGCAACCTCCTCCTTTGGGAGTATGGAATGCCCTGGTGACACTGTCTTTGCCATTTCAATTTGTTCTTCTTTTGTGGACCATGATGCTGGCTGTCCACACCAACGAGATGAGACATGATCACGCCTCGAAATGCGTCTCATGCTCAATCCATCACATCCGATGGCAGATTGTGAAGGCTTCCGCTCGTGGGGTGCGATGATCTGTGTTATCATGGCATTGCGAGAAACTGATGATGGCAAGAGCCCGACATTGTCCAGTCCATTCTCACAGAAGGTTTGGGGCAACTGCAAGCCAAAAAGCACAATGTAGTGCAATTTAGCATGATAAATCAGCATGATAATCCATAAACAATGTGGGGAAGAGGCTTGCGCCTACCACACCCTTATACAATTGCAATATACCACGTTTCATTATAAAATCTCAGCCATCCAAAAATATTTTCCGTTTTTCACAGCCATACAATTAAAGGTACTTGCCTTAGCAAAGAATTCTAGAAGTTCCGGTTGCGTCTTCGTCAAACTATTCTTGAAACCATTTGACCACATGACCTGATATGTAGGACAAAGCAGACTTTGAAATATGTTGTAAATCAATTGATTTTATCAACTGAAAACCACCAACAGAATGTTAACCACAGTGGGAAACAAGGTGCGGATGTCGTTTCAAGCATTAACTCTTCGGCACAGGAGAAAAGGGCTAACACTAATTTCTCATGGTGTTCAACACACTCTTATTAACTATATTGATCAAATCCACTAACTTGTTGCCGACGAAGATCGACACTCGCTTTCACCAAGAATAGTATTCCATTCAAAATATTACAAAGGTTTATGAATTTTTCTCCAAGAGAGCCCTCTCCTAAGAAGGTTTAAAAGCTGGCAACATGTTCAAAGCCCACAACTCTGTTTAGGTATATTGAAGCCAACCATATCACTAAAGATGCTGTCCAAAAGAAAGAAAAATGGAGTTGGATGGTATATAACCATCTGCCACCATGACTACAAAATGCTCTGAAGTTAAAGGAAACCTGACCAAAGCACTTTGACAAAGCTACAATCACCTTTTGCTGACTGAAAGGTGAAATTTAAACAACTCACTTCCAAAAGATATTCAACTTGTCTATCACTCTTCTTCTTCACCCACTTTCTTTCAATCCTTTCGATCGAAACTGTCGAGAGAATATCAATGAATAAAGCCATGAGTTGTGCCATTGCACGAACGATACACACCGATTTAATGGCTGGAACAGACAGCTGCATCAGCTTGTGGTGAGAATAAACCAAACTTAGACATCTGTCCGCAGAGTGCAGCAGTGACTAAGGTTTGCCATCACAATCCGTCTCACTGTGAAGAGGCAATTGGACGAGGCAAGCACTTTTCCCGCTCCGAAAGCCTTCGGTTCTTTAGCAATACGAAAAGCAAGCATTTAAAAGGCAACATTATGATATGTAGGTTGAACTGTACATAGCAGTGGAAAATAAATGTATGAATAAATCAATAAAATTGGCTGACGAAGAATTTTAAAAGACAAAAATCACAAATCTCTGCATAAAGAATCTGCAGGAAAAACAGGAATTTGTCAGCACAGAGACACACTTAAATATTCACAGGTAGCACGTAGCTCTCCTCGAAAGGCATGCCTTTTTGGAAAGTCGAAGCAAACTGCCAAAAGGGATTTGGCAGAGACGAGCCTTACAGTCTAAAAACGGCAACCTCAGGAGGAGAAATGGAGTGCTGAGGTGCGGTGTCGAGACATGCACAAAACACATTTTCCTTCTCCGACACTACATCACTAATTACTTTAAAATTATTCCATGGCCTCTAAAATAAACATTAACAACACAATTATTTAAAATTCTAATCGGCTTTTTTTTCTATGGTCAGACTGCTTCAACCAGAAATGTTATTTCATCGGCTTGCAAAAACTAGAGCCAAAATATGTAGCCCAAACCACCACAGTGGCGGCACTGCCATAATCTAGTTGTATAAAAGCCATGCCTCTTTACCTCCCACCTGCAGATGCAGGGAGGAAATTCAGGAGCAAAACTGTGTCAAATTCTCAAGTGCGAAATGTGAATTAGATCAAACACACCTATTCACCTTTTATACCATAATGTGCAACTCCTTGGAACCAACACGAATGCTGTCATCACTTTCCAAGCCATCACAATATCACTCCTGCTTACATTATTGCTCTCAATGTAGCCTTGCCTGTGGATAGAGACATTGGCATGAGCTTGTGGCTGCATACAGTCAGACCACGGCTCAAACATGAGGCCTCCATTAATTCAGCGGTCCCACTTTAGTCCAAATCAAAGCTTCCTTAATACGCTTCAAGCCTTCTGAGCCTTAACATAACAAATATCCTCTCATGTACTGCACAAAATTAAACATGTTCCACTCAATTTATCATCGAATAAGCAAACACCACCAACAACAAAAATATGGTACATCATCAGCTTTCAAACTCAATACGTATACAGTATTAGTCTAGTAGGAAGACTAGGTCCCTCTGCACCCCCCGGAGATATACTTCTAATCAGTGTTTCTAGATTGGAAAAAATGTGTAGAAAATGACTAGCTATGGCCCCAAGCTGAAAAAATGTCCCACATACCATTTTTATGCAAATTACTGCTGCAAATTTTATGCAAAATTATGCAAATTTTATGCAAATTTTTGATGAGGAGTAGAGTTGAGGGGTCTTTGAGGGCTTCATCGAGGTGCTCTCGGTTGCAAGACTGGGTCATTCTGAGAAGCACAGCAGGGTCAGAGATCATGATGTTCTCCTCCTCAGTGAATCTCTCCATCAACAGCCTCTCCATTGCCTCACACACTGTTTTGAGGCAAAAGAGGGACTTTGCGTAGGCCTTTCCACTGAGAACACCTTTGAGAGATCCACTTGTTACTAGTTGTGCCTCAAAGAGAATCTCTGCATATCCAGAACCACGCATCTTGTGTCCAGTGAGCATCCCGATGTAGTTCATGGATGTGTGGAAGGGTCCAATCGTTACTACATGACTAGCAAATTCATTTGGCCAGCGCCAGATGATGGGAAGGGCTTTCATGCAGACACCCAGATCAAATGTATTCAGGACCCATCTCTGACCCACCTCAGCAGTTGCTGCCTCGGAACGCTTCAGTAGCTCACGAACAACTGCGTTGTCTGTGATCGGTTGGTGGATAGGCGTGCAGTAGTCGACTGTTGATTTGCTGGGTGGGGGAGAACCAGTTGCAGAGGTGAAACCCCCTAGCCCAGGCACAGGCTGCAGGCCATTGCCATGCCATGCAGGCACCAGGCACAGACCGATCACAGACAACGCAGTTGTTCGTGAGCTACTGAAGCGTTCCGAGGCAGCAACTGCTGAGGTGGGTCAGAGATGGGTCCTGAATACATTTGATCTGGGTGTCTGCATGAAAGCCCTTCCCATCATCTGGCGCTGGCCAAATGAATTTGCTAGTCATGTAGTAACGATTGGACCCTTCCACACATCCATGAACTACATCGGGATGCTCACTGGACACAAGATGCGTGGTTCTGGATATGCAGAGATTCTCTTTGAGGCACAACTAGTAACAAGTGGATCTCTCAAAGGTGTTCTCAGTGGAAAGGCCTACGCAAAGTCCCTCTTTTGCCTCAAAACAGTGTGTGAGGCAATGGAGAGGCTGTTGATGGAGAGATTCACTGAGGAGGAGAACATCATGATCTCTGACCCTGCTGTGCTTCTCAGAATGACCCAGTCTTGCAACCGAGAGCACCTCGATGAAGCCCTCAAAGACCCCTCAACTCTACTCCTCATCAAAAATTTGCATAAAATTTGCATAATTTTGCATAAAATTTGCAGCAGTAATTTGCATAAAAATGGTATGTGGGACATTTTTTCAGCTTGGGGCCATAGCTAGTCATTTTCTACACATTTTTTCCAATCTAGAAACACTGATTAGAAGTATATCTCCGGGGGGTGCAGGGGGACCTAGTCTTCCTACTAGACTATATATCTTTTGATAATGGAGCAAACATATATGGTTTTGTATGTATGTATGTATGTATATTGGTGACCAAAACGTCATCTTCTTCTTCAAATATATATAAAACCAAATAAATAAATAAAACGGTGCTGAAGCCGTGTCAATATATATCAATGAATTACATAGTGTTTGAATGTTGGTTGCATCCTGTGTTGATTACGTCCATCTAATAATTATGTACGTCTAATAATTACGAACGTCTAATAATTACGAACGTCTAATGATTACGTACTGTTGGAATATACCTTCAGACTCTTTAGAAAGCCGAGACCGCTTCGACCTTTGAAGACTCTTTAAGTCCCCCAAGACCTTCTGAGACTTTGGGTCTCAATATCTGCCATGATCTTTCCTAGGAAAACCACATTTCCAAGCTGGCCTGCAAAGCCAGTTGCTGACTGGGCATCCTCCATCATGCGAAGTCCTTTCTGGGCACTTCTGAGCTCCTCACCACATACAAAGCTTTCATCCATGGCTCAATGGAGTACTGCTCAGTGCTCTCCCCTCTGGGCTGGTGCTCCTGCCTCTCACCAAGCTCGGCTTCACGCGGTTGAAACCAAAGCTTTCATCCGCAGCTCAATGGAATACTGTTCTCCCCTCTGGGCCGGTGCTCCTGCCTCACACCTAGCTCGGCTTCACACAGTTGAAACCAAAGCATTCAGAATCATTGGAATCTCCCACGATGAAGCCGATTCTGAGGGTCTCTGTCTCTGTCTCTGTCTCTGTCTCTCTCTCTCTGTCTCTGTCTCTGTCTCTCTGTCTCTGTCTCTGTCTCTGTCTCTGTCTCTGTCTCTGTCTCTCTCTCTCTCTCTCTCTCTCTCTCCACAGGCAGGTAAGGTGGTCTTTCTGTCTTCTACCGACTCCTCTCCTTTGCTCCCCCCTGCTCTGCCTGTGCTCTGTCCCCCAATTATTCCTGCAGGACACATAAGATCTGCCAGCAACCCTCTTCTGGTGAAACTGCCAAAGACTCTCTGCTCACCTCCACTCCTTCATTCCTCTTTACTCCCGCCTCTGGAACAAACTCCCTCACTCTCTTCAATCCCACTCCTCCCTCCAGGTCTTTAAAACAACTGTTCACCACCATCTCTTATCTTCCCCCATCCAAAACCTTGATATCTTCTACCCCTGTTAATTCACCCCAAATCCACTTTTTATTTTGAATACTGACTTTTTTCTTGAAGTTCCAGCAGGGTCCATGTGTTTTATACTTTCTCTCCCCCCCCCCCCACACCCCCCCCCCCACCTTCCCATGCCTCCTCCCCCCAAGCCCTCTCCCTCCCACAGATCTTCCTTTGTCCCTGTTCTCTGCTGTTGTACTTGTGTGCTTCCCTCTCTCTCCCCATTTGTCTCCCGTTCCCTTTTTTGTATGTTTTGTGCGTCCGTTCATTGTTTTTTGTGATTGATGTTAGCTCTTCCACGAGCCTTGATCTTGTATTTTAAAAAAAACCCCCAAAAAACCCCCCGTTAAAACACCCCAAATCCGCGTCTTTGAATCCCCAGCCTCTTTACTGAAATTGCTAGAAGTGATCACTTGCTTTTTACTGTGTTCCCATCCCTTCCTCCCCCAGCCCTCCCCCTTCCACAGATCTACCGGCAGGGGTCGAAATTATCGACGGCATCGACGGCAAAAGCCGGCGTGCCCAAGCTATTTGCCGGGCTGCCCCCGAACTTTTCATGATCACTACGGCAGAGAGTTGCAGTGCCCTTTTTCTTCAGTTGCTGCTGTGCCCTTTTTGTCAATAAAGCATAATAATAGAGACCAAAGTATGAATAAAGTAATGATGAAAACAACAAACTGACTTCGTCGGCTTTCGTTTTCTCAGTGCATGTCGGAACATTAGCGTAGTAAGCATTAGTATGTCGTAGTAAGCATGGCGGTAGTCTTGGCTACCTCGTTTCCCGTTCTCTTACTGAATACAGAATGTTGCAGTCCTACTATCGTCCTTGGGTACGGGAAACGAGGTTCAAGGGCTTTGTTACATGCATGTTACATGCATGCTTTATGGTCCTAGAGTACCATCTGTTGAGGAGTTTCAGGCTGGACCCTTGAAAACTGTAGTTGACAAAGTGATTGATTGTTTGGACAAGAGATTTAACGAGTTCTATGAGAATGAGGTCCTGATTGCGTTTGAGGTGTTTGACCCCAGCAACATGCCAAAGGGCAAGGACACCCTTGCTGCCTATGGCAATGCCAAAGTCACTTACCTTAGCAATCACTTTCAGCAAATCATTGAAAGAAATGGTTGTGATCCAAGTCAAATACAAAGAGAATGGCTGTCCTTGAAGCTTGACATCAGCAGAAATCATGGAGAGGAGTCCAATTTCCTAGGTCTATGGAAGACTATTCTGACAGAAAAGGGCCACAAATACCCTAATATACTTCATCTGGTGCAGATCTGCCTTGTGTGCCCAGTGGCCACACCACATGTAGAGAGGCAGTTCTCAGCAGTGAAGCGTATTCTTGGGGATTGGAGGCTAAAACTGGGGTTGGGTATACAGGAACACCTTCTGCGCATCAGCACAGAAGGGCCCGACCCCGACGACTTTGATCCTACACGTAGCGTTGCCAGGTGGCATTCTTTGAGTGCATTTGGACGTAGGCCTGATACTACACCCCTTTCCCCCAAGGGTGATTGAATTGTAATCATGTATACCTGACTCAAGACTGAGTCAGTATTGAGTAAAAATGATGTCTGATGATGATGATGAAAAAAGTTCAACTCTGTCAAACAAAAGTTAAACTTTGTTACATGGACATGATGACAATGCAGTTCTGACTGAGTTGAGTTGAGTTTTGAGAGAAATCAAATCTGAAACTGTTATTGAGATTCAAATTCTAAAAATACATTATTAAAAAGTTTAAGTTGATTTACTTGTTCTGTCAGTAACATTTCCCTGATTGTTTAAGTTACCGACACACTTTGCCTTTGTGCCCACAATAATAATTCTAGATTGCCTTGGTGCCCCCCAAACCCAAAAGAAAATGCCTTGGTGCCCCCCAAACCCAAAAGAAAATGCCTTGGTGCCCCAAAAAATTTGAAGTCATCAAAGGCAAACATTGCTGTGCCCTCCCTACAGAGTAATTCGACCCCTGTAAAACCGGCGTCCCTGTTCTCTTCCGTTATTGTGCTCGTGTGCTTCCCTCTCTCCCCCTCTTGTCTCCCGCTCCCTTCATTGCATGTTTTGTGTGGCTGTGCATGTCTTCATGTTCAATGTGTTGTTAGCTTTTACACAAGCCTCGATTCTGTATACAAAATAAATAAATAAAATAAAATTAAAAAACCCCTAAAGATCCAAAAGACCCAGAGGACCCAAAAGTCCCCAAAGACCCAGAAGACCCAAGTTACTATTATGCTGTCAAGGGATATTCGTAGCAAACTCCAGAAACATTCCACACTCCATTTGAAACAAATTTTCATAACAAACAGAACCTGGGACTCCTTACTATTGCTTGCACCATCTTTTTATGTGCATGTGCGGTGTACAAAATGATGCTCCAACAAAGCCTTGCGTGAGTGGAAGCATGAAGTTTCATGGGCGATGCATAATCTAAGTGTCGCTGGTTTGCATTCCTACCAGAAGTAAAAAAAACATTTACAACCACAAGTTATTCTGTCCAACGAATAACTTCCTTTTCGTCCATTTAAATCAGCGAAATTTTAATCAGATTATTTAATTAAAATTAAATCAGAATCAGATTAATCAGATTTAACGTACATAATTATTTAAATCAGAGATTTAAATCATTTAAATCTTCGCGAACCTTGATCTTTTCTACCCCCGCTAATTTCACCCCAAATCCACTTTTTGAGGTGCCGACTTCTTTCCTGGAAGTCCTTGGTGTCCTTGCGTTTATACCTATCCTGCCCTTTTATACCTATCCTAAATATAACATATTCCCAGGCCCTCTCCCTCCCACACATCTCCCGATGTCCCTGCTCCCAAATGTTGTGTTTGTGTGCTTCCTCCTCTTCTCTCCCCATCTTGTCGACCGCTCCCCTTTTTATATACTTTGTTTGCATGTTTGTTTGATTTGTTTGTTTGATAAATGTTAGCTCCTTCACGAGCCTCGACTATACAAAAGAAAAAAAAAAAAAAAAAAAAGCGAGGGAACTTCATTCTATTGGAAACAAATGAATTCTCCTGCAAAAGCAACACAGTGTATATACGAGGAATAATTACAACTTGGAATTAGAAGCCATTTTATGTACACATCGAGCCTGTTGCACTGAACCTGCACCCAGTGTGTGTGAAGTGCAACGTGTCCGCTTTCTTTGCACCCAAAAGGGAAATTCTTCTTCTTAGAGGTTTGGCAAGGGTGATACTGCGTGGCCATTGCCATCCCAGCAGTTAGTCAGGGCAGAAATTTATAATTTGAGCAGAAAGATGTGACACTATCTCATTAATTACAGCAATTACATCATGATTATGCTGACATGAAATAACTATTATAACATATTCCCCATTTACCCCTTAGACCAGATCGGTAACAGTATAATAAACAGCTGTTATCATCAGTGAGAGGTAACAAGTTTGCAATAACTTTGTTTATTCGACCATTTATTGACAACATTTTGGTGCCTGTTCCAAGTTGCCCCGGAACGCATGTATGAGTGAACCAGAAACGTGACACCATATTTAGAACCGATCAAGTGAGAAAGGCACATCACCCCCACAACTTAACCCTCATAAGTGAGTCAGCTGGGTTTTTACCGACAACACGACCGTGGCGTCGCTCAGTTTCAAGAAGATAACATTTCAAATCCAACCAGAATCAAACACACAACCTCCAGCATTCCAGTTCGATGTCCTAACCCCAAGACCACTACTGTACCTAGACCTAAGGATGTGTTTACTTTCCATACCAACGTGCAGAGCACAAACAACATGGACAACCTTCCAAAATCAACAACAAAAAAGTAAGTCTTAGTATTTATTGCAAAATTGTACTTCATTAACACTTGCAGAAAATATTCAATAAAAGTTCCCTTAGGATTAAAACGGACTACTACTACCACCACCAAAATCATTACAACTATCACAACTACTACTCGTCTTCTTCCCACCACCTTTGTGGAGGAGGCCAGGGAACATTTTTGAGCCAAATCTTTCAAAGACCGGTTGGCCAGTCGTGATGTTCCCGTGAAAGTCACTGGAATTTGTAATTTGTACAGGGTGCTGGAGACAACTCACCTACTCCTCGCGAAGGACACCATAGGATCTTATACATCCACCAATCACCAACCGAAGGGTTCTTGAAAACGGGTCCTACGGCTTAACTCCCATTCAAAGGATAGCAGACGCATTACGTCCTCGCCTTGCAAATGAAACACCAGGATGATAGTTTTATAGCTGGAGCGAGATTCAACCCCAAGCTAGTCAGCTCAGAGGACAGTTTGATTGTATCTATGTTTCCTGCTGGCTACTAAAACGAGGGTGTAAAATAGTATATTACTCGAATGGCACTCTTCAACCGATATACCTCAGTCCACATTAGTACATCATTATACATACTTGTACCAAGTTCGACTTGGTTCCCTTCAGCCGTTCTTAAGTTATAGTGGCAACGGAAATCTATTACAGACTCTGACCTTTGATCTCTTGATGCCAAAATCAAATCGGTTCATCTTTGCATCATAATACATACTTTTACCAACTTTGGTCAAAATCCCATCACTGGTTCACAAGTTATCACAGTAATAGGATTTTGCCTAACATGACCTCTGACCTTTGATCTCTTGACCCCAAAATCTAAACAGTTCATCTTTACATCATAGTACATACTTGAATCTAAGTTTGATTGAAATCCCTTCAGCCGTTCTCAAGTTATCGCAGTAACGAACACCTTTCATGGATGCACGGACCGGGACCAGAACCTCGACAATCTACTGCGACCAGACAGCAGGATGGAGTATTTCCTTGCGTACCGGGAGGCGCTGGTATTTAGGTCATAGGACGGTTGGGCCTAATACCCTTCCCAGCGCCGACCGGGCGTGACGTCATACCCCCGGGACCACGTCGGTCAGTCATGAACGACCGGTGACTTCGTCAACGGAAGCATAAAAACATTGGAAGGATAAGTAAAGCTTAATTCTCTATTTACAAGTTATTTACAAACAAAAAAGGTTCTTCAAGCGAGACTTTAAAAAGCCAGAACGCTTTAAATGCAAATTCTAATATTTTTTTCCCATCTCCTTGACAATCTTAAACATTTTCTTTGCATTGCAAAGTTTCTCGTGTATGCTCGGCACCACTAAATGATGCACAAAGCATCGCCTTAGGATGGACTTCCAAGTTTGTAACCGACAAGAACTGTTCGCCCCAAGCAGGATAACACTCACCTGGCAGGTACGAGCTTCGAGTACAAAGGCTGCAAGTAAAGGGCTCGCTTTGAGAGAGAGGGCCTTCCGAAACACCTTTACAAACTCCATCCGAGGCTCGGAGGCTCGCCTCGTGCTGGGGGGAGCACTGAAAGAAACACCGCAACATTCACTACAATGCTCTTCGTCAATTCCTATACAAGAACAAGATTCTTAATCTATACTCTCAAAATTGTAATTACTAGGGCATGCCCGTACTATATATATATATAAAATTATATCCCCCCCCTCTATTTACATGAAATGGTTTGGTCCAAAGCGAACGGCTTGCGAGTACGGTGACAATCCCCCCCCTCTATTTACATGCAATGGTTTGGTCCAAAGCGAACGGCTTCCGGAGTTTGGTAAAGAAATCGCCATCGCGTGCACAAACGCGCAGGAAAGCGAATGAATCGCAAATTCGGTTTTATTAGTTTTAAAACATCGTTTAACGCCAACATAGTTTGCAAACGTGAAATAAATGAATACGCTCTCAAATGTGCCATCCGAGGCAGAGTGTGTCCGCCACGTTCGGCACACGCGATCGTTCGCTGCTCTCTGATTGGTTGAATCGTTTTTTGGACATAGCTCGGTAAGTAATTGTCCGATTAATATGAAACCTTGAAAAGGCACATCCTCGGGTCCCCAGCAATATACCTGGCAAGTTAAAAGTATATCGGACCCGTGGTTGTCGAGAAACAGCGGTCACAGACAAACAGACGTACAAACGTACAAACGTACAGACAGAGATTACTGGAATTATAGATAGATAGTTTATTTACACCAATTCATTCCTTCAGTCTCACATGTGAGGAACTCGAACTCTGTTTCTATGTATATATGTACATATGTATCAATGTATGTATCAGTGATTTATTTAGTATTTCAGTTGCAGGTCCAAATGAGAACGACACTCGGTAGAGAGCATAACCCTGCCAGGCTGAACATTTTCCGTTTTGTATCCCAATGATAGTAGTGTAGCAGCATAGCAAACCTGTTGTGCATTTTGTGATACAAGCACCAAATTTGGCACAAATGTACATTAATATGTTGCGAACATTTTCAAATATTGGGCCACTTGAAATTCCGTAATTTTTTTTTTCAAATTTTTTCAAATTTCGTAATTTCAAATTTTTCGGGTGACACCGTCACAATTTCGGTCTTCGAGGCCGGCCGATATAGTGGGGCGGCTTAGCCCAAATATTCAAAAGAATTGTGCATTTTGTGATACAAGCACCAAATTTGGCACAAATGTACATTAATATGTTGCGAACATTGTGTGGTCAGCAATGAAGACGAGAGTCTGAATTACATGTATGCAAAAGACCTTGTGAACCAGTGAAGCAAATACACGGGTAAGCATGAATTAAATCTAGGGCATGATATAATTTCCATGATGTTTACCTCTACACTCAATGGTGGAAGGAGGTAATGTTTTGATCCCAGCTTGTCTGTATGTCTGTTTGTCTGTTAGTCCACAAAATTCCAGACAAAGCTTGTAGTAGTGGTAGTTGTAGTGGTAGTGGTGATAACAGAAATTGTTATATAGAACTGAACTTATATTATTATTATATGCAGAAAATAACTTCATTTCTATATGCCCTGCAGTGGACAGGTTAATTGGTTTATGCACTGAAGGGGTCACCCTGGTGTGCACTGCTGTGTTCTGCCTCACTGAGTTGTTCAGGTATGATGTACTCAGCACAAGCTTCCGGTCGGCCCGGAGGTGGGGGTGCGGGGCCTGTCACGGAACGTCAAAACAAACGGCCTGCCGGGGCCGCCCAAAAGTCGGGCGTGAGGGGCGCGTCCACTAATGGAACGCCTCTCGCTTCCCAGATCGAGGGCCACGTGGTCAGGAGAACCTCGTCCCTTCCGGTCACACTTTGCCTATCGGCCGGCCTCGAAGACCGAAATTGTGACGGTGTCACCCGAAAAATTTGAAATTACGAAATTTGAAAAAATTTGAAAAAAAAAATTTACGGAATTTCAAGTGGCCCAATATCTGAAAATGTTCGCAACATATTAATGTACATTTGTGCCAAATTTGGTGCTTGCTTCACAAAATGCACAATTCTTTTGAATATTTGGGCTAAGCCGCCCCACTATAGGCCAGATCTGGATTAAGTAAGACCTGAACCAAAATCTAATCGGCTTGTTCTCGTCACCAAACCAACTCATCCACCTAGTTTTGTCGTACCTCATCCACAACTTTTTGAAATAAAGAAAGTTTTTAGCCCTATCTCTCAATGGGAAAGAATCACTGGAAATTGAAAAATTCTCGTATCTGTATCCGGATTCAGATCTTCACCAAAATTGAATCAATTCTTCCTTGTCACACACCAAACCTATCCAACAAGTTTCATCTGAATTCGTCCACAACTTTTTGAGACATCGTCATAATATCGTTTTTGTGCTATATAGTCAGGTTCACTATGTTTTTTCGTTCAAAATCATGGTAGATTAGCAAACCTATACATTTTTGGAAACGTTATTACATGGAAAATCTGAAAATCAATGTTTACATTTGCCAATTCCGACCAATTCGATTCGACCAATTCGACCAATTCGACCATTCGACCAATTGCTTCGATCGACCATTCGACCATTCGACCAATTCGATCGATTCGATTCGATTCGATTCATCGAATTCGATTCGATCGACCATTCGACCAATTCGATTTGCCAATCAATTTGACCGACCTTTGCTTGTGTGGAACGGACTGTGAAAACGATGCGGACTATATTGTCGGATACGACACACAGGACAGTGATGACGAACTCTAAATGGCATATTCTGTAATCGTATATGTTTGATGCCATTGACTGCCTGTGTATATTTTGTCATTGACTGCCTGTGTAAATGTGAAGTTATACTGACTGCATGTGTATACCTGTATATGATTTTGCTGACTGCCTGTGTATGTTTGGTGATATGAATTATTGTGACACATTTTGATGTTATTAACTGCCTGTACAAAATGATAACATGTATTTGATTATGCAACTTATCGCGAATATAAAGACAGTATTTTGCAATTCAAAACATTTGATTCGTGTCTTACCATTCCCCATAGCACTAATTTGATACTTTCATTGGATTCCTTGTCCCTGAAAATATAGGTTTAGTATATTTTAAAAAGTTTTTAGGGTAATTAGAGGCAGAAATAGAACAAAATATGTATTTTACAGTGGCCATTTTGAAAATCCAAAATGGCCACCATACAGGTATCTCTCCAAATGTAAACATTGATTTTTAGTTTCCTTATGCTATAACCTTTCCAAAAATGTATAGGTTTGCTAATCTACCATGATTTTGACCGAAATATAATTTATTGACAAAGTGAACCTGACTAATATATCGTTTCTCAATGGTGAAGAATCACTTTTAAAAATTATTGGATCCAGATTTTCACCAAAATCTAATGACTTATTCCTTGTCACACACCCAACCTCTCCACCAAATTTCGGCCAATATATGTCCACAACTTTTTGAGATATCCTGTTCACAAACAGACAGACAAATGAAAAATCGGTCAGAGACCGAGGTCTTGCCAGAGTTTACTTTTTTATCGGCCATTTAGGACAAATATGGCGGCCGAACCACGTGGCCGATGACGTCATCATTAACATATTTTATTCCCCATGGAGAGTTCTTTACAATGAGCCATGTCTCAATTTCTTCTATTCAGCACTTTCGGAGATATGGAGGTGCAACGTTTTTCGTTTTTTCCAAGATGGCGGCCGAACCACGTGACCGATGACGTCATTATTAACATATTTTATTCCCCATGGAGAGTTCTTTACAATGAGCCATGTCTCAATTTCTTCTATTCAGCACTTTCGGAGATATGGAGGTGCAACGTTTTTCGTTTTTTCCAAGATGGCGGCCGAACCACGTGACGTATGACGTCATCATTAAAATATTTTATTCCCCATGGAGAGTTCTTTACAATGAGCCATGTCTCAATTTTTTCTATTCAGCACTTTCGGAGATATAGAGGTGCAAATTTTTTCCAAGATGGCGGCCGAACCACGTGACCGATGACGTCATCAATTGGGCACAGTCTATTCCTGGGCAAGCCCAATATGTGTGCAAAGTTTGGGGATTCTACATGCAACGGTGTAGACGTAGTGCTGCAAACAGACAGACAGACAAACAGATGAAAAATCGGTCAGAGACCGAGGACTTGCCGGAATGTACTTTTTATCGGCCATTTAGGACAAATATGGCGGCCGAACCATGTGACCGATGAGGTCATCATTAACATATTTTATTCCCCGTGGAGAGTTATTTACAATGAGCCATGTCTCAATTTTTTCTATTCAGGACTTTTAGAGATGTGGAGGTGCAAAGTTTTTCGTTTTTTCCAAGATGGCGACCGAACCACGTGACCGATGACGTCATCATTAACATATTTTATTCCCCATGGAGAGTTCTTTACAATGAGCCATGTCTCAATTTTTTCTATTCAGCACTTTCGGAGAAATGGAGGTGCTAGTTTTTTCGGTGTTTCCAAGATGGCGGCCGAACCACGTGACCGATGACGTCATCATTAACATATTTTATTCCCCATCGAGAGTTCTTTACAATGAGCCATGTCTCAATTTTTTCTGTTGTGTACTTTCGGAGGGAAAGAGGTGCAAAGTTTTTCGGTTTTTCCAAGATGGCGGCCGAACTACGTGTCCGATGACGTCATCATTAACAGATTTTATGCCCCATGGAGAGTTCTTTACAATGAGCCATGTCTCAATTTTTTCTGTTGAGTACTTTCGGAGATATCGTGGTGCAACTTTTTGCCGTTTTTCCAAGATGGCGGCCGAACCACGTGACCGATGACGTCATCAACATATTTTATTCCCCATGGAAAGTTCTTTACAATGAGCCATGTCTCAATTTTTTCTGTTGTGTACTTTCGGAGGTATAGAGGTGCATAGTTTTTCGGTTTTTCAAAGATGGCGGCCGAACCACGTGACCGATGACGTCATCAATTGGGCACAGTCTATTCCAGGGCAAGACGAATATGTGTGCAAAGTTTGGCGATTCTCCGTGCAACGGTGTAGACGCAGTGCTGCAAACAGACAGACAGACAGACAGACAGACAGACAGACAAACGAACAGATCAACATACTTGCCGGAATCTTTTCCGGCAAGTAACAAACGAACAGATCAACATACTTGCCGGAATCTTTTCCGGCAAGTAACAAACGAACAGATCAACATACTTGCCGGAATCTTTTCCGGCAAGTAACAAACGAACAGATCAACATACTTGCCGGAATCTTTTCCGGCAAGTAACAAACTAACAGATCAACATACTTGCCGGAATCTTTTCCGGCAAGTAACAAACGAACAGATCAACATACTTGCCGGAATCTTTTCCGGCAAGTAACAAACGAACAGATCAACATACTTGCCGGAATCTTTTCCGGCAAGTAACAAACGAACAGATCAACATACTTGCCGGAATCTTTTCCGGCAAGTAACAAACGAACAGATCAACATACTTGACGGAATCTTCTCCGGCAAGTAACAAACAGAAAGACAGGGGTGAAAACATAATCTTCATCCACCTTCGGTGGCAATGGCAACTAAATATTCCGATCGAGTATCCTCCCACGACTACAGGCTGGTGATCTGGCCATAATCACAGGCCCCAGATGTGGTGCGTTGCTAGAGGGTTTCTCTTGCATTCTCAAACATTTATGACCATAAAAATCGCACGCATGTCCAAAGAAAACGGTTCAGTTTGGCATTTTTATGCCTCCGCCCCCGAAGGTGGCCGGAGGCATTATGTTTTCGGGTCGTCCGTCCGTCCGTACGTACAGGCTAAACCTCGTTTTTCTCAGCAATCACAAGTCCGATTGAGACGAAACTTTCAGGGTAGGAATGACACCCATGCAGAATGATTTTATGATAATTGTGATGTCATAGGTCACGTGGTATGGAAGCCATCTTGGATTAAACGCAAATAATAAAAAATATTATTTCTCGGAAAGCGCAGAATGGAAAAATTTGAAACTTGCCACATTGTCAAGTATTCCCAATGGGGAACAAAAGCATGATGACATCATAGGTGAAGTGGGATACCAGCCAAAAATGTTTTAATTGAATTCCTTATTCTAAAAATCTGAAATTGCACGCACATGATCTATGACCCATTTGTGTTGAAATATTAAATTTATGCCATCATAGGTCACATGGTTTGGCAGCCATTTTGGATTTAACCTAAAACCTTAAAAAAGCACCTTCTCCCAAACCACCTAATTGATTGACTCGAAACTTTACGTGTGTCATTGACTAGGCATGGCGATTAAAAGATGATCACGAAAACATCATTGGTCACATGGTGTGGCAGCCATATTTGTTTGAAGGAAAATATTAAATAGTTATATCTCTGAAACCGCTTACCCTATTGATGTGAAATTTTACAAATATCATCCAACACCATTGTTGCATATAGCTTGAAAATTATGATGTTGTATGTCACGCGGTTTGGCAGCCATCTTGGATAGAAAAACGAACCTTACCCGGTGAACACGAAACTTCACAAACGTGATCCCCTACCCATACATATGCAGTGTACATTTTTTAAGGTCATATGTCACGTGGTATGGCAGCCATATTAGCTTGAAAGCCGATATTTAAAAATTTCCCTTCTCTGAAACAGCTTCACCGATCGATGTGAAACCTGTCATGACTGGTGAAAATGTGATACTTGAAAACAGCTGAAGGGATTTAAATAAAATTTGTTTATTTTTTAGGACAGTGAACGAGGGCATCTACCTGTTGTGGGACTATGCGGAGGCATACAGGCTAAGCCAAGAAACGAATGAAACCAATTAGAATTACCCCTTAGAACTCTTTAGAATGAACCTTTAGAACCCATTAGAATTACAATTTACAACCCTTTAGATTTTAGAATTAAACAATGGTTAGAAAGGTTCTCCTTCATTTTTGATGAAAGGATGGATGGGATATATGTGTGTACAGGTGTGTATGTATGTATGTATGTATGTATGTATGTGCAGTACCTATTAAAAGTCTACACCCCCTTTCAAAATTTTGTATTAAATCGGACTTTTCCCACCTTTATTTACACATCATAACCCACAACAGGTCGCACAAGATCTGCCTCCAACCCTCTTTCGGTGAAACTGCCAAAATCAAGACTCTCTGCTCACCTTCACTCCTCTTTTCTCCCGCCTCTGGAACAAACTCCCACATTATCTTCAATCCCTCTCCTCCTTCCAGGTCTTTAAAACAGCTGTTCACCACCATCTCTTGTCTTGTCTTGTCTTGTCTTCCCCCATCCAAAACCTTGATCTTTTCTACCCTTGTTAATTCACCCCAATACTTTTTTTTTTGGGGGGAAATACCAACTTCTTTCTTTCCTGGAAGTTCTAGCAGTGTGCATGTGTTTTATACTCCCCCAGCCCCCGTCTTCCCTAGCCTCCTCCCCCCAAGCCCTCTCCCTCCCACAGATCTTCCATTGTCCCTGTTCTCTGCTGTTGTACTTGTGTGCTTCCCTCTCTCCCCATCTTGTCTCCCGCTCCCTTTATTGCATGTTTTGTGTGTCCGTTTTTTTTTGTGATTGATGTTAGCTCTTACACGAGCCTCGATCTTGTATACAAAAAAAAAAAAAAAAAATTGTCATAAAATTATATAATTCATTAACAATAAACGAAAATACTGTAATAGATTAATTGTTTTCATAATAAAATAAATAGATAATAAAATTAAATAGTGTAATTAAGCGAATAAAACAACATCGTCTGGACAGACAGGAAGACAGAATGGGACATTGGAAAGGTGCACAGATAGGCAGACAGGTAGAGAGACCTTTCCGTCGCTGGTGTCACTGTCTCCATCCGAAGGTGCGTCCTCTTCCCCAGCGAGATTGGCAATCTCCCGGAGGTCGGAGCGAAGCGCCTGTTTCTGGTGGAAGGTGAACGCCGGGTGGTTGGAGGCCATGGTGTAGAGCAGGAGGAACTCGTCGCCGGTGCGACCCAGCAGCTGCAGACCGTAGTTGTGCATGATGGTGTCGATGTAAGCGAGGATGCCGAAGAGCATGGACGCGGCCTCTCGGTTGTCCGAATACAAGAGAGCGACGGACACGATGAGCTTGCTCCTCACCACCTCGTCCGTGAGGTTCGTCAGCTTGGCCAGGTCGGCCGAGCTGTTGCCCTTGGTCTCGGCGTCCCTCAGGGAGTGGTAGTCCTTCCGGGCGAGCTCCTCCAGGCAGGACGCGAGAAAGCGAAGCTCCAGCGGGTTACAAAGGTCCAGGAGGCCGCACAAGAATTCCAGGCGAGGAGCTGGAGACAGTTCACCGAGCCAGCGATACACGTCATCCTTCTTCAGGTCCTTGTACAGCATGTCGGTCGTCCCTCCTCGAGTCCTTCTACTTCATAACTCCACAAGGACGGCGGAAGAGCGGGCGACGAATCAGCGGCGAGAGGTGCCGCCCGGACCGCCGTGGGACACCATGCAGACACGGGCCGGCTCGACGGACCCGGTCACGATCATTCGAACCCGGAGCGGACGGATGGGCCTCGCAGGCTCCCGAAGCGCTCGCTGCGGTTCGTCGACTTGTCCGGACACATATCCCCGGCCGCGCCGGTTCTCACATTCTCTCCCTGTCCTCGCTCCGATCCGCCGCGGACACGACGTTGAAGAATGGCGGAAAGCGTCGATTCGACTTGTGGACGGTTCGCTGGTTCTACACAGAGTACGTTCGACGACCGGTCACCATTTAACTCCTCCGCACAGAACTTTCTACAGCAGGGGGTGCTGTGGGACCCTCGGCGTGAGGACATGTCGGTGTGAGTGGATACGGGGGTGTGGGGGGCGGGCCCGGCGTTGTCCTGTCCAATCACAACCCCCGTTAGATTCTGCTTTAATCCCATTCGGGACGTTCGCGCTTATTAAATAAAGCACAAAGCGAACTTTCTGGAGAAAAAAAAAATGAACAAAAATGGTTCCTTTTCATAACAGCTGAGGTAAATATGCGGGGATAATTACATTTCTTCCGCGGATGGAGAGATCATAGAATTTCTGGACCTTTGATCCTGCTACTGGATGACTTGAGGGATCCCTGCATTCTGCCTTGCTCTCCACCGGGTGGAGGCTCCTTCCGCACATGGAAAAACAGGAAACGTTGCCGCGCAGCAACACGCGTCCCCTGCAACCTCTCCACGCGATGACGCAATTGTCTACGTATTTGTTACGTTCCTATCACAAACGTGAACGTCAAAGCCAAAATCACCCGCGAGGAGCTCCAATAACAGGATAACCAATGGCTGACGACACAGAGCTCAGGCCGCGCACTCGAACTCTCACTGACTGAACCAGCAGAACGAACAGCGATAAGGCCGAGAAAAAGATATTTCCGGGTTCTGGTCAGCGTACATCGATGGCGTACGCACGTGTGGCGTACATCGATTTTGATCCTGCGCGTCAACAATTTTTTTTCTTTAAATTTGTTATCGACGTTCGCGCACGGTTCTCCCCTACAAAACAGCGTTTAGTTTGTCCAAATCCAACCAGCCGTTCCAAAGATATGACTAGTTTTGTGTGCCATGACGTCATGAATCCAATAAGGAAGTTGCATGTGACGTCATCGTCTTAGTCACGTGACCGCTTGGGTGGCAAAACATTGCTTCTGCCACCATACGTAATGACGGCAATTTGAAACTCGTCTCACATATAAATTGCCCCCTACACGATGGTAAAGAGTTGTTGTGCTGTCGGATGTACAGCCCGATTTAATAAGGGATCGGGCTTGTCATTCTACCGTTTTCCGGACGACACAACGCGCTAGAACCGATTCATGGCTGCCTTGACTGCAACTCTCAGTTGAGAATATGACTCGTGAGGTTGTTACCTTCACTCGTGAAGCGAAAAGCAGGATTAGGCATTTGGTTACGTACATGTGGAGTGCGTATGGCGTACGTGTGGAGTGTGTGTGGCATACGTGTGGTGTACGTGTGGAGTGTGTGTGGCGTACTTGTGGCGTACTTGTAGCGTACGTGTGGGGTTTGTGTGGCGTACTTGTGGTGTACATGTGGAGTATGTGTGACGTACATGTGGGGTGTGTGTGGCGTACTTGTGGCATACGTGTGGAGTGTGTGTGGCATACGTGTGGTGTACGTGTGGCGTACTTGTGGTGTACATGTGGCGTATGTGTGGCGTACTTGTGGCGTACATGTGGGGTGTGTGTGGCGTACTTGTGGCATACGTGTGGAGTGTGTGTGGCATACGTGTGGTGTACGTGTGGCGTACTTGTGGAGTGTGTGTGGTGTACCTGTGGCGTACGTGTGGAGTGTGTGTGGACTGTGGAGTGTGTGTGGCGTACTTGTGGGTCCACACGGGTCCACAGGCAGATGACACAGCCTCAGTTTCTTGCAATACTGCGAAAACGCCTCAACGGGCAAGCTACGGGCGTAAGCTGACAGGTCCGTCTGATCAAACGACAGCTTTCCCGCCATGTTGTTTATGCCACCCAAGATGGCGGCCGGAACCGGTTGCCATGGACGACGCTCACGTGATGCAAGGCCTCTATCAGCTGGATATTGTCATTTATTGAAACGAAGACGTTCTTTGTCGGGTTCGTGTGAAGCAACCAGAAGGCCTAGAGAGCTGTGGGTGGTCTCGTTAGTTAGGCCTGGATCCTATCTCGTTTGTCATGAAGTTGTAAGTGTCTGTGATAATCTGGTGGACTGGGAGAAGAGATCGTGGGAGACCATCGGCCTGTTAGACCACTTGCACATGCGTGGTGTTGACGCGATGGACGCATTGGAATGTTTGACGGTACGGCGACGCGATCTCGAGATCGAAATGGCAGTCTGTAATATGCTTGAAGAACTTAATAATTTTCAGAATAAATAAATTTTAAAATAACTTAAGCTTGTGTTCATTATTTACAAAAAAAAGGCCGACAAGTCCCATTGGCTGTCTTTAATTTCTCTCTGGACGGTGCCACAGTAGATGAGGAGGACCACAAGGCATGAGGACACACAAAAAAACCTCTATATGTGCAATCCATGCTTTTCAAAAACAAAAAAACAACAAAAAAAAACCACATCGCCACATCAATTCTGGAACTTTGGTCTGACCAGAGACCAGCAATATTTTTTTTTCGGCCTTAACCGAGCATGTGCATGTCAATACATCGCTCAACAGTTATGTTTGTGCCCTCATTCCCGTCCTTAGATCTACGAGAATCATTTTTAAAATCTACTGTAATCGTCCTTCAGATCTACTAGAATGGTCCTTTAGATCTACGCAAATCGGCCTTCAGATCTACGCAAATCGTCCTTCAAAACTACGATAATCATCCTTCAGATCTAGGCTACTATAATCATCCTTCAGATCTAGGCTACTATAATCATCCTTCAGATCTAGGCTACGATAATCATCCTTCAGATCTAGGCTACTATAATCATCCTTCAGATCTAGGCTACTATAATCATCCTTCAGATCTACGATAATCATTCTTCAGATCTACTATAATCGTCCTTCAGATCTACTATAATCGTCCTTCAGATCTACTATAATCATCCTTCAGATCTAGGCTACGATAATCATTCTTCAGATCTACTATAATCGTCCTTCAGATCTACTATAATCGTCCTTCAGATCTACGATAATCATCCTTCAGATCTAGGCTACGATAATCATTCTTCAGATCTACTATAATCGTCCTTCAGACACGGAGGTATATAATAAACTGGAGAGCCAATGACGGCTGTCGGCTGAAGCTAGCGGAAGTTGCTTGGCGGCCATATTGGGAAGCCGATTGTGACATTCGTCCACATCCATCAGGGCAAGTAATACAATACACCGGACTCGAACATGCAACTAAATTGGAAGTTTATTGTTCAATAGTTGTTATTTTTCCTTAGCTATCTGATGCCAATAACTGCAAATGAGGGTTGTATAAATTACAGCACTAGGTGGTTTGCCATTGCCTTCCCACTTCGCAGTAGCAGTAGGTAGGGCAGGAAGTTGTTCAGGGCCCTGGTACGAATCCCGATCCTGGTATTTCACGGGCAGGGCGACTGATCATCCTGGCGAACGTTAAGCCGGCTGTCTTGTCTGCTAGTGAAGGAGCTGGGGCTCCCACGTCGATCGGGGAATCGGAATCGGGGAATGGAAGCTGAATGACAGTTGGAAAGTGCCTGTAGCATACTTTATGATAAATGGATTGTCGGGGAAGGAACAGGCGAATTTGGTGACACAATGTCTACTAAAATTGCATGATATCGGTGCAGAGGTGGTTTCCTTAACTTGCGATGGACCGTCCGCTCATTTGACAATGTTACGTGAGCTAGGTGCCGACATCACGCCGCAGAATGTGAAACCAACATTTCCCCACCCAGCAAATCCCGAAAAGAAAATTTGTGTTGTACTCGATGCATGTCACATGCTTAAACTTGCAAGAAACTGTCTTGGATCCATGAAAATGATGGAGGATGGCAACAAAAAAGTCATCGCGTGGAAATACATCCAGGCACTCTTTGATCTGCAGAAGAGGGAAGGCTTGCGTCTGGGAAATAAGCTCTCCCGGAAACACATCGAGTGGAAGAGCAATGTCATGAAGGTGGACACAGCTGCTCAGACATTGAGCACTAGTGTGGCAGATGCAATTCGGTTTTGCAGGGACACTTTGCAACTATCAGAATTTCAGGGCAGTGAGGCTACCTGCCAATACATTGAAACATTGGACAAACTGTTTGACATTCTAAATTCTCGCAATCCATTGGCACGAAACTACAAGGCACCACTCATGACATCACGAGAAGGACTTTTCCTGCCATTCCTGGATACTGCCTACAGTTACTTGTCCAACATCAAAAACATGAATGGTCAAGTTATGACCAATACGCGTTTGAAAACCCCCTTCATTGGTTTCATGATCTGCATAGAGAGTGTCAAAATTTTGTATTTCACATATGTCAAACCTGCCTCATCTCCCCTGCGATACCTGCTCACGTACAAAATGAGCCAAGACCACATTGAACTTTTCTTTGGAGCGGTCCGCATTGCATGTGGAAGTGGGAATAACCCAACGGCCCGGCAGTTTGTTGCCGCATATAAGCGCCTCTTGATGCGACATGACATCAAGTCTGCAAGTGGGAACTGTTCTGCACAGGACTCAACCAGAATCCTGAATGCGGCTTCCTTCAAGTGCGTTGCAAAGCAGGCTGTGCCTGACGAGAGTCACGACATGTTGGTGGCCAGACGATACGACCTGGAGTTGAGATCGCCGGCAAAAGAGGACCACGACTATGCGGATATTCCAAATTTTGAGCAACTTTCCATCTTTACAGAGTCATGTGTTGGCTATATTGCCGGCTATGTGGTGAGGATGGTGAGGAAGACTCTGAAGTGTAGCCAATGTCTTTCTGCATTGACCAGTAACAACGAAGAATGGCAAACCACACCAATGTACAGCCTGATTGTTACCAAGAACAGGGGTGGCCTCATAGTTCCCTCGCACAGTGTTGTTCGTGTCTGTGAGGCGACTGAACGCTGTGTCAAGAGGCTCCTGGCTGTAAGCAATGGCAAAATGCCTCGTGAAAGTGGGATAAGAGTGGCAATTTCCACTTCTGTCCTTTCTGAGGTCGGTCCGTCTACATTTGCTTCCTTGGATCGGCACATGTTTGACTGTGAGGCAGACAGCAACCATGTGTTTGCTTTAATACATTCTGTATCACAATCATACAGCAAGATACGTTTCCATCATGTTGTGAGAACACTCGATGATGACATGAAGGAAGAGCGCATCAGGAAAAAATATTGCAAACTGGTCCTGTTTGCTCACCAGTGAGGCAACACCAGAGCAAGCTGAAATATAAGAGCGACCTCATCTCTACATGGTGTGGGTGTGTTTTGTGGGTTAACTGTGAATTGTGTGGGTTAACTACATGACAGCGTTTCATGTCATTTATGTGACTGACTCACTGTTGATGTGTTGCTGACCCATGTCAGTGTAGAATAAACTCTGGTTATCATTATATCTGCGTGGTTTCTAACATCTCGGTAATAGAAACATACACATCTTAGTTACAATATAATGACTGAATTAACTAACATCATATAACATGACAACAAATCAGATCTTTATATTGAGGAATATTATAGAACAAGCCAAAGAATGGCAAACGACGATGTACCTCAATTTTATAGATTTCTAGAAAGCTTTCGACTCCTTGCCCAGAGAAAGTCTGGGTCATAATGAAGAAATACAGCATACCTGGAAAATTAGTGAACCTTGTAAAAGCCCTTTACCAAGACTTTCAATGTGCGGTCGTCGACCAAGGTGAAACAACAGAATGGTTCAAGGTGAAGACAGGAGTTAAACAGGGGTGTAACATGTCAGGATTCTTATTCCTACTAGTGGGTGATTGGGTCATGAGAAGAACGATAAAGAACACCGAGTGGTAATTTTGGGCACTTTTTTTTCAAACAAGCTCTAAACCATTGGATTCCCCAGGAAAAATGCGTCTAGAACCAACTTCAAACTTAATGAACACCATTTCCTTAAAGAACGGGATTCTGAGCCCGAATATCAGTTCAAATATTAGTATTCTATATTAATTAAATAGTCGGCGGTCCTAAAATTCGCTCCAGCTGCATCATCAGTGCGCCACGCCTTTGCTTTGACAGGCTTTGTTTACAAAACGATCGGCTTCCCAATATGGCCGCCAGACTATTTCCGGTGGCTTCACGGCGGCTAATGCTGCGAGGTGGCCAATTGGCTCTCCATATTATATACCTCCGTGCCTTCAGATCTACTATAATCGTCCTTCAGATCTACTATAATCATCCTTCAGATCTAGGCTACGATAATCATTCTTCAGATCTACTATAATCGTCCTTCAGATCTACTATAATCATCCTTCAGATCTACGATAATCATTCTTCAGATCTACTATAATCGTCCTTCAGATCTACTATAATCATCCTTCAGATCTACTATAATCGTCCTTCAAAACTACTATAATCGTCCTTATTTAATGGTATGGACCTTATGCATTGACGTCACGAAGCACTTAACAACCAATCGCGACGCCCTCGGCCCTGACAAGTGTGAGTTCATGTGTGAGTCAACTGCGATCGCAACTAATTGCGTCAACTAACTGTTACAGGTGTTAGCTTGTGTTGATAACACCGCCTAGTGTACTAGTACCCGACTGCAAAGCCGCAATGAGCCGGCGAAGCAAAAGCCCTCTTGCCACTATTTTACCCATCACTAAGGCATCAGTACTCAGTAGGTTAGGTAGTTGGTAGTAGGTAGGTGTAGTAGGTACCGTACCTAGTTCAAAATGACCTTATTTGCATTCTGGATGAGATTAAAATTGATAAAATTTACTTCTTGTTTAATTCGGTGAATTCCGTCTCAACTTCGGATATTTCCGGCCGTGAAAAACTATCCCCTACGGCCGCGAGATTTCTAAAAAATAATTCTTCGTCAATTTTAGAATATTTGACGCCGTTTTCAGCCTCCGAAACGCGGTAACAAGCTTTTTTGAAATATTTTTTCAAATGCTCGAATCTCATTGGTTCCGGTGTTTGGTGAAGATTTTCGTTGAAGATAACCAGGGCCCGTGTGGGCCCGGGGAACGAGGTTGGTCTTAAAGTATTTTAATTACTAATTAGAGGTGCATAAGATTGTGAATCAAAAAAAGACGGGTGAAACAAACTCCTATTGAACTTATTCGCAATTTTTTATGCATACTTCCGCATCCGCAAGATGGCGGCCTCCATGGAGCGATTTGGTGCGTCAAAGCTTCGAAATTCTCAAAGGATCCAGCAAAATCTGGCTTTTCAACATAATACGTACGCGTTCATTCACAACACCGGCTTCGCCGGCTATGACTGTGGCATGACAATACTGTGCACATGTACTTCTGGAGTGACCTCTGGGCCGGGAGTGCCGGACGTGGAACATGGCTTGTTCGAGCTACTAACGGCTCCGTGTCCTTTTATACGAGCGTCTGAAACACTAACTGCGTCAACTAATTCCACATGGTGAATGAATCATAAAAATTATTTTTTGGTGAAGTAACAATGCATATAGTAATGTTTGAAATGTTTCTGTAGAAATTTATACACTGTGGCGGACACGAAAGCCCACTGGCGTGGTGACATCATTCCGCGCACCAAGTGGGTGGCGGCCACGCCCGAGGGGTAGGCGTGGCCTCAGGATATACACCAGGCGCGCAGCCCGGAGCGCGCCAGTGCTACAGTGAGCTCTTTTAATAAAGACTCTTAAACTCACCGCGTTGTCCGCTTCCTTCTTGTTGCGCAAGCAAGCGCGCATAGCACCGCGCTTCATTTGGTGACCTCCGACGTTCTGGTCAGCCGTCGCTGACCAACCGGATATGCCATCGCAATGGCAAACAACGCGGTCCAAATGAAACTCCCCAAATTCTGGGAGGCCTTCGTGCCCGGGTGGGACAGGCCGTGGATGGCGTCAAAAACTTGGCGCTGCCAGCCTGCGGGCACAATGGGGCGAGGCCGCCCGAGGGAGACGTCGCAAACGAGGGCCGTGCCCGCGCCGTCGAAGGGCACCTCGGTGACGCGGAGGCCCGTGACGGCGGTCCGCAGGGCCTGGACCCCGGGGTCGGCGGCCTGGTCCGCCGCCATCCTGGGCATGGTAAACTTTTACCATCGGTTCCTGCCCCGCATCGCCCAGCTCCTGCGCCCCTTACACGAGGCCCTTCGAGGGAAGCCGGGCAAAGGTGACGTTTTTTTTTTTTGTTTTATTTTATTTTATTTTTTTTATACAAGATCGAGGCTCGTGAAAGAGCTAACATTAATCACACAAAAAGACAAACCGACACACAAAACACACAAAAAACACACACACACACAAACACATGGTGAAACACAAGTGGGCTTGTCTACTGCCGAAATCTCGGCTCTCTGCTCACCTTCACTCTTTCATTCCTCTTTTCTCCCGCCTGTGGAACAAACTCCCACACTCCCTTCAATCCCTCTCCTCCCTCCAGGTCTTTAAAACAGCTGTTCACCACCATCTCTTATCTTCCCCCATCCATAACCTTGATCTTTTCTACCCCCACTAATTCACCCCAGATCCACCTTGTTTGAAATTCCAACTTATTTCCTGGAAATCCTGGCAGTGTCCATATGTTTATACCTCTCCCACCCCCCCCCTTCACATGCCTCCCCCCCTTCACATGCCTCCCCCCTTCACATGCCTCCCCCCCAAAGCCCTCTCCCTCCCACAGATCTCTCGATGTCTCCATGTCTCTCGGTCCCTGCTCTCAAATGTTGTGTTTGTGTCCTTCCCCCTCTCTCCCCATCTTGTCTACCGCTCCCGATGTTATTTGTTTTATGTGTCTGTTTGTCTTTCTGTGTGATTAATTTTCGCTCTTTCACGAGCCTCGATCTTGTATACAAAAAAAAAAAAAAAAAAAAAAAAAAAAAAAAAAAACACAAGGGGAGCGGCAGACAAGATGGGGAGAGAGGGGGAAGGACACAAACACAACATTTGAGGGCAGGGACATCGGGAGGACTTGGGGGGAGGTGGGAGAGGAATAAAACATATGAACACTGCAAGGACTCTGGGGTGAACTACCGGGGGTAGAAAAGATCAAGGTTTTCGATGGGGGAAGATAAGAGATGGTGGTGAACAGCTGTTTTAAAGACCTGGAGGGAGGAGTGGGATTGAAGGGAGTGGGGGAGTTTGTTCCAGAGGCGGGAGAAAAGGGGAATGAAAGAGTGAAGGTGAGCAGAGAGCCTAGACTTTGGCAGTTTAACCATAAGAGGGTTGCAGGCAGATCTTGTGCGACCTGAAGGAATATTGGGGGGACAGAGCACAGAGAGAGCTGGGGGAGCAAGGCCGGAGAGGAGTCGGTAGAAGACAGAAAGACCACCAACTTGCCTGCGGTGAGTGAGTGAAAGGCCCTCGGAGTTGACTACATCGCAGGAGATTCCAATGATTCTGAAAGCTTTGGCCTCAACAGCGTGAAGCCGAGCAAGGTGTGAGGCAGGACGTTACCTGGACTGAGCAGATGGATGCGGCGTTCTCGGGTGCGAAGCTCGCCTTGGCCAACGCCACCATGCTCGCGCACCCGGCGCCCGATGCCCCGATCGCCCTCACCTCCGACGCCTCGGACTACGCGGTGGGCGCGGTGTACGAGCAATGGGTGCGTGGTGCCTGGCAACCGCTGGCGTTCTTCAGCCGGCAGCTTCGCCCGCCTGAACGCCGTTACAGTACCTTCGACCGCGAGTTGCTTGGGCTTCACCTGGCGGTCAGGCACTTCCGCCATCTGCTCGAGGGCCGTGCGTTCACGGCCTTCGTCGACCACAAGCCGCTGGTTTTCACGATGGGAAAGGTCGCCGAGCCGTGGTCGGCCCGGCAACAGCGTCACCTCGCGGCCGTGTCTGAGTACACGACGGACATCCGGCACGTCGCGGGAAAGGACAACCCGGTGGCCGATTGCCTTTCCCGGGCCGTCGCCCACGCAGTCCACCTTGGCATCGACTATGCCCGGATGGCGGCGGACCAGGCCGCCGACCCCGGGGTCCAGGCCCTGCGGATCGCCGTCACGGGCCTCCGCGTCACCGAAGTGCCCTTCGACGGCGCGGGCACGGCCCTCGATTGCGACGTCTCCCTCGGGCGGCCTCGCCCCATCGTGCCCGCAGCCTGGCAGCGCCAGGTTTTTGACGCCATCCACGACCTGTCCCACCCGGGCACGAAGGCCTCCCAGAGGTTGGTCGCCGACAAGTTTGTCTGGCATGGCCTCCGGAAGGCCGTCCGCGGCTGGACCAGGACGTGCCTCGCGTGCCAGCGCGCGAAGGTGCACCGGCATACCCAGGCCCCATTGGCCCCGTTTACGGTGCCGGCACATAGGTTCGACCACGTGCACGTAGACCTGGTGGGACCTCTGTCCCCCTCGCGGGGTTTCACCCATGTCCTTACCATGGTGGACCGCACCACCAGGTGGCCGGAGGCCGTGCCTTTGGCAGCGACCACGGCGGCAGACGTCGCGCAGGCGTTCATCGCCACCTGGGTCGCCCGGTTCGGCGCCCCCTCGGACATCTCGTCCGACCGCGGCCCCCAGTTCACCTCGGAGCTCTGGGCCGCGGTCGCGCGGGGGCTCGGGGTCCAGCTGCACCGAACCACGGCCTACCACCCCCAGGTCAACGGCCTGTGCGAGCGGTTCCACCGCTCGTTGAAGGCCGCGCTCCGGGCCACCCTCCGCGACGGCGGTTGGGTCGACAGGCTCCCCTGGGTCCTGCTGGGCCTCCGGACGGCGCCCAAGGAGGACATGCGCGCATCCGCGGCGGAGTTGGTCTTTGGACAACCGCTGCGGGTGCCGGGCGAGTTCCTCCCCGACCCCACGGCACCCCGACCCCACGGCGCTCCGCGCTGCAGGAGACCGCCCGGAGGTTCGCCCCGGTGCCGACGGCGCACCACGGGCACCCACCCACGCACGTCGCCCCGGAGCTTCGCACCGCGGAGTATGTCTTCTTCCGGCACGACGCCCACCGGACACCACTGCGGCCCCCGTACGACGGGCCTTTCCGCGTGCTGGAGACCGGGGTGAAATACTTCACCTTGGACATCGGCAGTACTCCCGACCGTGTCTCGGTGGATCGACTCAAGCTGGCCCACCTCGACATGGACCACCCACCGCCGGTGGCTCGGCCCCCGCGTCGGGGCCGCCCCCCGGCGGGCGGACCCCCGGCACCGCCCAGCACCGCCGGCACGCCGCCCCCCGGTCCGGCACCCATCCCGGGTACAGCCGGGGGCATCCCAGCTGGCATCCCTGCACCCCGGACGCCGCCGGCCGCCAGAGGGCGCTTCGGCCGGGTCATCCGTTTGCCCCGCAAACTGGCCCTCCAGGTGCGTGGGAATTCTGGGGGGGTGCGTGTGGCGGACACGAAAGCCCACTGGCGTGGTGACATCATTCCGCGCACCAAGTGGGCGGCGACCACGCCCGAGGGGTAGGCGTGGCCTCAGGATATACACCGGGCGCGCAGCCCGGAGCGCGCCAGTGCTACAGTGAGCTCTTTTAATAAAGACTCTTAAACTCACCGCCTTGTCCGCTTCCTTCTTGTTGCGCAAGCAAGCGCGCGTCGCACCGCGCTTCAACACTACATATTTTCTGTGAACAATAAATGAAGCTGCACATGATATGTGTACATATGTTTTGAAGCTGACACAACTGTGACAATAAAACTGCTGCAACTTTATATTACTTGTCATTTTGTTTTGTTTCATGTGCGTATTTAACAATGTGTATCACTTATAAGGCCAGGGCCGGCGCCAGTCTATTTTGCGCCCCAGGCAAGGCCAGCTACTTGCATCCCCTACCCCCCCCCCCCCCCAATTATTTTTTTTTGCCAACTTCGATTATTAAAAAGATGTTTTGGAGAAAAAATAAAAAGCAGAAAACTTGAAACTGCTAAATTTATTTTAAATTGCAAGAATAAGTACCGTAAGATGCTAACAACACCAATATTAAAGGCGCAATATCCATTAATATGGCAGTGGCCCTGTTACCCCAAGCTTTGGGGCAAATGGGCTTTCACTTTAAAAAATATGACACTACATGTGGTTTGCAATGCAAAATAAAGTAAGTGGGCCCTTTATGAGTGTGTGAATGGAAATTACAGATAAACAAAACAGTTTTTGGTTTGAGCAATAAGTTTTAGATATGCAAAATCAAAATTTAAATAATCAATCTTTGATTATCTTTCGCAAATACAAAATAAAATATTTTGGCACACAGATGATTTTGAACTAAAGGGCACTTGGTATAATGCATACCTCAGCCATTGGCAACACAACATTCAAACCTTTTACTTCACACACACTTCCTCACTTCACTTCACAAGTATATATACCATTTAAGGATACTTGGCGTAACCAACCCGTCATGTTACCACAATATTTCGCTTACACTCAGACAGAGAAACAAACAAAAAACAGACAAACAGAGTTAAAAATGTCTCATAGAAGTTTCAATTTCAGACACATCAACATCTCACTTTGCGTGCCTTTTCCTTTGCAAATTTTGTCACAAATTCAACCAGATCAAGTGCTGATGCCTGGGCATGTACAATTGATATAGTTGCCAAGCCAACTAGTCTCTTTTCCAACATTGTAGAGCGTATGTAAGTTTTTATAACTTTGAGCTTTGAGAAACTACGTTCACCACTTGCCACTGATACTGGAAGTGTGAGAAGGATCCTTAAAGCAACGGAAACATTAGGCACATTATCCAGGAGTTTTTGTTGTAGTATGAAGAGAAGTACTTATTGTGGCAGCATAAACATTGGAAGTCTTCGAGCTATTGCTACAAGTTCAGAAATGCGCCCCTCGGATGTCTGCACCCTCGGCGGCTGCCTAGTTGGCCTAATGCATAATGTTCAACGGAGCATCTTCTCTTCTGGACTTGGTTATGACTAACTTCCCTGAAAATGTCTGCTGCTCTTCTTCTGCTCCAATCGGCTCATCTGATCATGTGCTTGTTAAAGTGGACATCTCTCTGACCATTCGCAGAGAGCCTCCTCAGCGTCGACCAGTCTGGCATTTCACTCAGGCCAACTGGCACGGTCTTCAAGCAGCCATCAACCATCTGGACTGGTCTCCCATCTCTACCACCTCTGACATCAACTCATCCTGGGAATTCTTCCAAAGTAAATTGCTCTCTCATGCACAGATTTATCCCATCTCGTCTTCAGTTGTCATACCCTTCCTCCCGTCCATGGTACACGGATTCTTGTGGTGAGGCTGTTGCCCAGAAACAACTTGCTTTCGTCTCCTGGAAGGCAAATCCAACGCAAGGAAATCTCATTTCCATTCACAAAGCCCGAAACAAGTGTGTGTCCACCCTCAGGAGAGCCAGGAAACAATATCTCTCCGTTCTCAGGACCGAACTCTCTTATCTGTCTCCCTCTTCCAAATCCTGGTGGCATCTGGTCAAGTCTGTTTCTGGTGTTTGTTCCCCCTCCATCCCCTCCCACACCTCAAATGGCTACACGGCTGACTCCGCACGTGAAAAAGCTGAATGCCTCAACTCTGTGTATGCCTCTAAATCTTGTGTCCCAAACCCATCCCTCTCTGTACCCACCGTACCCAGTCGTACCCAGCTGCTCCTGGACTCTGTGTCCTTTCCTCTTGACAAGGTGGAAAAGTTTCTGTCAACCCTCGACTCTGATTCTGCAACTGGACCTGATGGCATCAGCCCACGCGTCCTAAAATCCTGTTCTTCCACTCTTTCACTCCCTCTCAATGTTCTCTTCACCCTCTCTTTTGCTCAAGGTCATCTGCCATCTGCTTGGAAATCAGCCAACATCACCGCTTTGCACAAAAAAGGTGCAAAAACAGATCCTAGCAATTACAGACCAATCAGCCTTCTCCCAATTATCAGCAAAGTCATGGAATCCATCATTGCTTCAGATATGAAATCTTTCCTCTTCTCCAATGGCTTGATCTCTGATCATCAATTTGGTTTCAGACCTGGTCACTCTACTTTGGACATGCTGCTGCTGCTTTCTCAACAATGGATGGAGGTCCTCAATGCCAAACAGGAAATTAGAGCTGTCTCCCTTGACATATCACGTGCCTTCGATATGGTCTGGCACCCCGCTCTTCTCACCAAACTCTCCTCTTTTGGTATCCATGGAAATCTCCATGCATGGCTGGCGGACCTCCTCTCTAGTCGTAGTCAACGTGTGGCCCTGAATGGGTTTCTCTCATCTCCTCTTACTGTTCAGGCTGGAGTTCCCCAAGGCAGTGTTCTGGGCCCTGTGCTTTTTCTGGTCTTCATCAATGATCTCTCTGACTCTCTTGAAAATCCTCTCTATCTCTTTGCTGATGACTCTACTCTCTGTCGTTCCATTCTTCATCCCTCAGATCGGCAGTCTGCAGCCTCCTCACTCTCTGCAGACCTGGACAAAATCACAGACTGGGCAAACAAGTGGAACATGTCTTTCAATCCTGACAAATCTCACACTCTTACGATGTCTCTCCAAAAAGACCGACTGGACAACCCTCCAATCCACTTTCTGAATAATCCTCTCCAAGAAGTTCTGTCACTCAAGCTTTTGGGTCTCACTATCTGCCATGATCTTTCCTGGGAAAACCACATGTGTTTGTTTGGCAGATGTGTGAGTTTGGTGCATGTGTTTGTTTGGCGGATGGGTTAGTTTGGCGGATGTGTTTGTTTGGCGCACGTGTTTGTTTGGCGGATGTGTTAGTTTGGTGGATGTGTTAGTTTGGTGGATGTGTTAGTTTGGCACATGTGTTTGTTTGGTGGATGTGTTTGTTTGGCGGAAGTGTTTGTTTTGCGAATGTGTTAGTTTTGCGCATGTGTTAGTTTCGTGGATGTGTTTGTTTGGCGGATGTGTTAGTTTGGCGGATGTGTTTGTTTGGTGGATGTATTAGTTTGGCGCATGTGTTTGTTTGGTGGATGTGTTAGTTTGGCGGATGTGTTAGTTTGGTCGATGTGTTCGTTTGGCGCATGTGTTTGTTTGGTGGATGTGTTAGTTTGGTGGATGTGTTAGTTTCGTGGATGTGTTTGTTTGGCAGATGTGTTGGTTTTGCAGATGTGTTAGTTTGGCGGATGTGTTAGTTTGGCGGATGTGTTAGTTTGTTGGATGTGTTAGTTTGGCGGATGTGTTAGTTTGGTGGATGTGTTTGTTTGGCGGATGTGTTTGTTTGGCGGATGTGTTTGTTTGGCGGATGTGTTCGTTTGGCGGATGTGTTCGTTTGGCGGATGTCTTAGTTTGGCGCATGTGTTGGTTTTTAATTAGTGTGGTTAACGGACGATTTCTTCCTAGGTGTGTATTCTGCGTGTGTCATAAGGAACAAAGGAATAAATAACAGAGGCCATTACATGCAGGGGATTAATTTACCCATAATCCCGAGCTAATTAACAAACCCCACCCCTCTCATGGGGACAAAGATACAAGCTTGCACGACATCTGGTCTCAACGAATTTCCTGCTTATTACATAGGGGTTTCTTCTTCTTCACGACAGTTGGAGCACACTCCCTACACCATTCTACCTGGACTAAGGTATTGCCAACCCCCCACAAATGTAACAATATGTAATGGAGAAGAAAGTAAATACATCTTTTTTGGGGCAAACCACTGATTTTTAGGTTATGTTATCTCCATTCTCATGAAGAGATGAATTTATAAAATGCATCGTGATGTCCGGAAGTCTGTCTGTCCAGTCGTCCGTTAACTTCCGACTTGTAAGACCAACTTTTTCCATTATAAATTTTTACTGATTTAATTGGAATGGATGAATCATAACAACCTGTGTCGAACTTTAGTGCATTGATGGTTGTATTTAATATTGTTGTGGTTCTGAGAATGTACATATACCATCATTAAAGGTTAAAGGTTTGCCCCCATAGTTAGTCCACAAGCAACACGTAGGCCACCTTAGAACATTAGTTATGTCATAATATGTGTGTAGGATAAGGCCATTCTTATTAGTGATACCTGCGTTGTATAAAATAAATAAGGGTAGGTCCCGTTCATTTTGCCGCCACCCTCCAAATCGACCTCGTTGGGCAGCATCCATTCCGCGCCCTGATTCGGCTAATCCACCTCCTTTGCCAGCAGCGTTTGCTGCTGGCAAGGTTTTTCGCTCGAAACCAGCCAAATGACACGAGGTAGGCCTGAGAGAGGGTGGAGCCGGCGTTGAGGTCGGGGAGCGGCAGGGAGACGGTAAGAGCCAACAACCAACCAGGGCTCGGGTGAAAGGGCGTGAGGGGCGTGGTAAGGGCGTGGCTGGCAAGTTTGAGAGGGTTCGCTGGGCAGCGCTATATAAACGCGCGCACAAAAGCCCGCGAAAGGACTGACGCAACTGCAATCATTGTATGAGGAACTTATGCGAGAGGACTGGCACGATTGGCGCAGGTAAAAGAACTGGCATGATTGGTGCATGTAAAAGGACTGGTCGAAGCGGAGGACTTATGTGACGTGATTGTGCAAAGAGGCCTCGTGAGGAAAGCGCATTGGAAGAGGACTGCAGCGGATACGCGCTTTGAAAGAGCATGTATGCCATTGAACTTGCATTAGGGAGCGCCTATTGAGCGGTATTGGGGGCGCGTATAGCGCCAGTGCATTTAATACATACGTGACCGTGGTCGCCAGTAACCGCCAGCCAGCCATGCCTTTCGCCCTGTAACTGTCCGCTCCACGTAAATGGCCAGTGGGAGCTTCTGCTGCCCTGACCATCTGCTTCGCGGTACGAGTCGGGGACCGGAGCGACTGCCTGGACGCCATCATCCCTGGACCATCACCCTGACCTTTTACATCCCCGTGTGAGTGTGTCTGAGAGTGAAACGGGCCCGTGTCCTGGGATAAGTTAAGACTGTAGTATAAGCTTCACTGTGTGTTCTTCTCCTCCTTCCTGTACAAATTTATTAATAAACCAATTGTTCTTCCTTGTTTCTTCCTAATTCGACCGTATCAGTCCTTTCCTCCATTGGGTAAGCGTGGCACGATTCGGAACCGCTCAGATCGGGTTAGTTCTTGTTAACGGCTCAGATCACGGCTCGCTATCGCTCGGCGTTTCCACGACAACCGTGATTCGGGCGGGGTTATTTCCTTGCTTCCTGGGAGGCGTTGGTAATTAGGTATTAGGAATTCGGCCTACGACCCTACCCAACGCTGACCGGAAGGAACGTCATAGCCCCGGATCACGTTGGCTAGTAAAAGACAAGGGGACTAATCCCCCCTTGGTAAGGGGAAAGGCCGACGTTGAGATCCGCAACAGTATTTATTGTACCGTTGTGAAATATCTGATAATGTGAGCTTTTCATTAGATGCCTAATTGTATTGTTTTGATGTACTTATTTCATTTTTGACATTTATTCGATATTCTGAGAGCATGTTACTATAATTCACCAAATGTCTGTCTGTCTGTCTGTTCCCAGGTACCGCAAAAATGGCTGAACTGATCGCAACAAAATTTTGGGTGGGTAATCCTGGGACGCCCTGGAGTAAAATAGTCCATATTGTTTTTCCAATTTTTTTTCCAATTTTTCCAATTAGGAAAATTCCCAATTTTTCCAATTTTCCAATTTTCCAGTTTTTCCAAACACGATGAAATAATATTTACCGATATGAACAGTGATGTGGCTTTTATTGAAATTCTACAAATACTCTTTATATTTTGATGATTTGCGTGTGATATGATTTGACGAATGTTTATATAAATGGTTTAAATAATTATTTGCGCCTCCCAATTGAAGCCCCGCCCTTAGGCAATGTTTCAGGAAATTAAAGCGATTGGGAAAAACAGTAAAAAGGATAGAGCATGCACAAACAACCATATGTTGGCAACCATTGCGCATACCTGATTGGCCAAATGGCCTTCTGTGTTGAGTTTTTTGTATGTGAACGCATATTATTGCTCACTCATACTCTCCTAAATATGTAATATGTATATGGTTCCTTACACAATCGTATTTTATTTTTTTAGAAATTCAACAAAGTGAAAGTAGATAAGAGGGGAAAAAAACATTCTCCAAAAACAGGAAGGCCATCATGTTCATGTTGTTGTTTTACAAAGCACATTCACAAAAGGGAAGTTTTGCTGTGTTATTTATTAATAGGTTCCGTTTTTAACGTTTATCCTGATACCAGGAACACACAGAGCTTGAATTCAGCTCAGCGATGAACCATCAGCTCCGAGAGAACACGTAAGTGCTCCTTTTTCTGCAGTGTTACATTCATTTTAAACCTGATGTTAACTATGGAAATTGAAATCAACTTAATATCCACTAAAGGCAGAGAAAAACACTGGAACGGAACAGTTTATGTTTTGTATCCCACTGATAGGCCGGATCTGGATTCGGAACTGAACCAAAAATCGAATCTGCTTGTTTTGTCACCTTCTCAACCTGTCCACAAAATTTCATTTCAAAATTTCAAAATTTCAACCTGTCCACAATCCGTCCACAACTGTTTGAGATTTCGTGCTCACAGACAAAGCGAGTCACCGTCATGGGAAGTCCTTCCTTGGCACACCTGAGCTCCTCACCACATACAAGGCTTTCATCCACAGCTCAATGGAATACTGCTCTCCCCTCTGGGCTGGTGCTCCTGCCTCACACCTAGCTCGGCTTCACGCTGTTGATATCAAAGCTTTCAGAATCATTGAAATCTCTCGCGAAGAAGCTATCTCTGAGGGCCTTTCACTCACTCACCGCAGGCAGGTTGGTGGTCTTTCTGCCTTCAACCGACTCCTCTCCGGCCTTGCCCCCCCAGCTCTCTCTGTGCTCTGTCTCCCGAATATTCCTTCAGGTCACACAAGATCTGCCAGCAACCCTCTTATGGTTAAACTGCCAAAATCAAGACTCTCTGCTCACCTTCACTCTTTCATTCCTCTTTTCTCCCGCCTCTGGAACAAACTCCCTCACTCTCTTCAATCCCACTCCTCCCTGCAGGTCTTTAAAACAGCTGTGCACCCCATCCAAAACCTTGATCTTTTCTACCCCCTTTAAAACACCCCAAATCCGCCTCTTTCAATCCCCAAATTCTTTCCTGAAATTCCTAGTAGTGAAATTCCTAGTAGTGTTCATTTGCTTTATACCGTGTACCCCTCCCTCCTCCCCCAGCCCTCCCTCTTCCACAGATCTACCGACGTCCTTCTTCTCCACTGTTGTTGTGCTTGTGTGCATCCCTCTATCTCCCCCTCTTGTCTCCCGCTCCCTTCATTGTATGTTTTATGTGTCTGTGCATGTTTTCATGTTCAATGTTTTAGCTCTTACACGAACCTCGATTCTGTATACAAAACAGACAAAAAAACAGGGGTGAAAACAGAACCTCCGTCCACCTTCCAATTTTCCAACATAGCCGCCATCTTTCGTAATACATCGGACGCTCGTCGATTTGGACTCTCAGAGCAAGCAAATATATAGGCCTATATATATTATATACATATATACAGGGTGTTTGAAAAACAGTGATACAACTTTGAACGTTTATTTACAAAGAAACAGACATCTCAGGGACGTGAACCAAACATTTATTGAAAGCTTATGACATGGTATTTACTATCACTGAATGCTATTGCAGTAAATCACCGATAGAGTTAGTGAGAAGCCAAGGTCTGAAATTGGCATTTACGCAAAATCCTTGTAATTGACGTTCTCGGTGTGTGCCCCTCCGCGGTTCAGACAGGCATTGATCCTGACTCCAAAGTTCTGTCCAACTTTCCTGTAGGTCTCATGTGGCACTGCCAGGAGGTAGTCTGACACCTCTTGCTTCAGATCATCCAGTGTGGCAGGACGGTTGACGTAGACAGAGCCCTTGGCAGCCCCCCAGAACCAGTAGTCCAGAGGGTACAATTCTGGTCGATGGGGTGCCCAGTCATGGAGCGGTACCCAGGGCAACGAGGCAGTTTCTGAAGAGCTGCTGCAGGAAAGTGATGGTGTCACCAGCTGCATGCGGGGTGCACCATCCTGCATACACCAGGTCATGCTGAGCTGGTTTGGGGTGACCTTTTGGGATAGATCATTATGGAACTTCTTGAGCACAGCCCGGTAGCTCGCACCGTTGATCGTCTCACCGTTGAGTGGGATTGAAGGGAGTGGGGGAGTTTGTTCCAGAGGCGGGGGAAAAGAGGCATGAAAGAGTGAAGGTGAGCAGAGAGCCTAGATTTTGGCAGTTTAAGTTTAACCATAACAGGGTTGCTGGCAGATCTTGTGCGACCTGCAGGAATATTTGGGGGACAGAGCACAGACAGAGCTTGGGGGGGGGGGGGGGTGGCGGGGCGCCTCGTCTTACTGGTACAGTACAAGGTGACGTCAAAGATTTGATCGATGGAGTTCAGGAACCACCTGCGGTAATTGTGGTGGTTGACTTTACCACTATTAGCTCACCTGGACCTTGGTGCGGTGAGCTTATGCGATCGAGCAGTGTCCATAGGTGAGTCAGTGAGAGAGTTTGTCAATACTTCAGTCATTAACGCTTGCACCAAACACACAATTTCGATGAAACTTAGCCACAAGCTTCATATCTGATGTCTAACGAAGGTTTATTGACGGCATCAAAATATGCGCTCATTACCTTCGCAAAAGCGGAAGGTTATGTTTTGATCGCTGTGTATTTATTTGTATGTCTGTGTGTGTGTGTGTATGTTATTCGCATAACTCAAAAAGTATTCAACCGATTCGCATGAAATTTGGTGGGATGATAGGTTATTATCCGGGAACCATTTGATTAGATTTTGGAATCGATCGGGTCAAAGGTCAAGGTCAAGGTCATGAAAAGGTCAAAATCGTCTTTTTACCATAGCATATCAACAGAACAACCATTTCTCTGTCTCATATTTTTGCAGCACTTCGCAGCACATAGAGTCCAAATGTTATCAAGTACCACCACATGGATGTGATTACAATATCAAACTTTTGGCGGGATAGAATGGTTTAATTTGAAACAAATCTTCCCGCATGACAACGTAGGTGTGGCTTTGCTACACAGATCTTGTAGTCTTTTATTTTGGCAACAAAAGTAGCTGCGGCGAAGGTATGCGCTCTACCGAGTGCCCGTTCTAGTTAATGGGTTAAATCGGGCCTAAAATGCTCAAAAGAAATTCCTGCCCTAACCTACAGGGGGCGTTGCATCAGCAGCAAAATTTTATGACGTCATTGACTGTTGCTCCTGATCCAGGTAAGTTTCCGGACCCGTGGTCCTATTTATAGGTCATCTCATGTCGATTGATTCTCGAGGTGATGAACTTATAAAATGGGTCGTGATGTCCGGATGACTGTCCATCCGTCCGTCTGTGCATCCGTCCGTCTGTGCATCCGTCCGTCTGTCCATCCGTCCGTCCGTCTGTCCGTTAACTTTTTGTTATTTTTGCTACTCCTTCCTTGTCACCTGGCTGATTGTTTTGAAACTTGACACATGTATACAAGACAGTAGCTGGCACAATCGCTAGGGATTCGATTTTTCGAATTCGGATCATTGGGGCTCCTAGGGGGAGGGGAGGGGGACAGACATACAGACATACATACTGATAAAATCGCACATTTTAGAATGATATCCTCTACTAATTTGATTCTATTAACTTTACAAACATCTTCGTAATGGCCACTGCTTGTTGGATTTTTTGCTGCGTGCCATGAAAGGAGAACTAACTAACTCTTCCTGTGATTATTCAGAGACTTTGAGCAACTTCCTGATGATGTCCCAATCTACGGCAACGTCTGTGATATGGAATGTTGCTGTGGATTCTCCAGCTTTTACGTATGTACGACCTTTTGCAGCCATCATGGGCATCTCTCCACCTTTAAACAACAGTGTAGAAATAACCAGAGCACCCTTCTTCCCTCACTGCATTGGGACCTATGACGATCTAACTTCTGCTTGTATCAGCTGAACTTCATAATTATGGGATTTTTTTTACACCTAATGATACAATGTCTATGCATACACATTGCCACACATGTGACATTTTGAGCATGTTATATCCTATGAGTAAATATTCTTGCCCATGTTCCCCATCCTAACTTGTTTGTTCCTCATGTTGTTATTCGTAATGTGAATCTGTACCAATTTGGTCATACATTGATATTGAGATTGTGTTTGCCTAGGCCTCGTCAAGCTCATGAGTCTTCGACTGACACGTTATCTTTCTTCTCTCCTGTGCTTTTCCCTCTGTGTTACTTCTCCATTTTCTTCTCAACTCGACTCAAAAAGAGAAAACTATATTTAAATCAACCCCCGCCCCCAAACTCAAACTGCCCTTTTATTCCTCCATATCTTGTGTCCTGATTTTGTTGGCGCGCATTTATTTTACATTTTCAGTCGATTATGTTGCTTTAGCCTTGACTGGAAAATATCCGGAGGAATTCCAATGTTTTATTTGCTTTTTCCATCTGGAAAAGAGGTCAGCAGCTTGGAGTGTCATTTGTGATGTACAGCTGCTTTCCTCACCACTTGCTCATTTGATTGGATTTTTAGGTCATTTGGCTGTTCTTACTATTCCTTAATTTTTTTGGACTATACACAAAACAAAGATGACCCCCCTCCATCCCACAAAACAATTTTCCCAGAAAAGGTAGCACAAGCAGCCATAAAGTGCACAGAATCCTAAACCTTGCAGAGCCTGCCTAAGGGCCCCGGACCCCATGCCGTATTGCTGCCGGACCCCATGCAGTATTGGTGCCGGACCCCATCCCGTTTTGGCGCCGGACCCCATGCCGTATTGGCGCCGGACCCCATGCCGTATTGGCGCCGGACCCCATGCCGTATTGGCGCCGGACCCCATGCCGTTTTGGCCACTCCCCATCTCCCCCTGCCTCCAGCACCCTGCCACACCACTCCCCTCCCCCCGCTCCCCATCACTTTTCAATAATGATTGACGCCCTTTGCCACAGATGCTGGCACTGCCATTGTCACACATGCTGGCACTGCCATTGCCACACATGCTGGCACTGCCATTGCCACACATGCTGGCACTACCATTGCCACACATGCTGGCATTGCCTTTGCCACACATGCTGGCACTGCCATTGCCACACATGCTGGCATTGCCGTTTCCACACATGCTGGCACTGCCATTGCCACACAGGCTGGCATTGCCTTTGCCACACATACTGGCACTGCCACACAAACTGGCACTACCATTGCCACACATGCTCGCACTGCCATTGCCACACATGCTGGCACTGCCATTGCCACACATGCTGGCACTGCCATTGCCACACATGCTCGCACTACCATTGCCACACATGCTCGCACTGCCATTGCCACACATGCTCGCACTACCATTGCCACACATGCTGGCACTGCCATTGCCACACATGCCGGCACTGCCATTGCCACACATGCTCGCACTACCATTGCCACACATGCTGGCACTGCCATTGTCACACATGCTGGCACTGCCATTGCCACACATGCTGGCATTGCCTTTGCCATACATGCTGGCACTGCCATTGCCACACAAACTGGCACTACCATTGCCACACATGCTCGCACTGCCATTGCCACACATGCTGGCACTGCCATTGCCACACATGCTCGCACTACCATTGCCACACATGCTCGCACTGCCATTGCCACACATGCTCGCACTACCATTGCCACACATGCTGGCACTGCCATTGCCACACATGCTGGCACTGCCATTGCCACACATGCTGGCACTGCCATTGCCACACATGCTGGCACTGCCATTGCTACACATGCTCGCACTACCATTGCCACACATGCTCGCACTGCCATTGCCACACATGCTCGCACTACCATTGCCACACATTCTGGCACTGCCATTGCCACACATGCTGGCACTACCGTTGGCACACATGCTGGCACTGCCGTTGTCACACATGCTGGTACTGCCATTGCCACACATGCTGGCACTGCCGTTGTCACACATGCTGGCACTGCCATTGCCACACATGCTGGCACTACCATTGCCACACATGCTGGCACTGCCATTGCCACACATGCTGGCACTGCCATTGCCACACATGCTCGCACTACAATTGCCATACATGCTGCCATTGCCATTGTCACACATGCTGGCACTGCCATTGCCACACATGCTGGCACTGCCATTGCCACACATGCTGGCACTGCCATTGCCACACATGCTCGCACTGCCTTTGCCACACATGCTGACACTGCCATTGCCACACATGCTGGCACTGCCATTGCCACACATGCTGGCACTGCCATTGCCACACATGCTGGCACTGCCATTGCCACACATGCTGGCACTGCCATTGCCACACATGCTCGCACTGCCATTGCCACACATGCTCGCACTACCATTGCCACACATGCTGGCATTGCTATTGTCACACATACTGGCACTGCCTTTGCCACACATGCTGGCACTGCCATTGTCACACATGCTGGCACTGCCATTGCCACACATGCTGGCACTACCATTGCCATACATGCTGGCACTGCCATTGCCACAGATGCTGGTACTGCCATTGCCACACATGCTGGCACTACCATTGCCACACATTCTGGCACTACCATTGCCACACATGCTCGCACTGCCATTGCCACACATACTGGCACTACCATTGCCACACATGCTCGCACTGCCATTGCCACACATACTGGCACTACCATTGCCACACATGCTGACACTACCATTGCCACACATGCTGGCACTACCATTGCCACACATGCTGGCACTGCCATTGTCACACATGCTGGCACTGCCATTGCCACACATGCTGGCACTACCATTGCCACACATGCTGGCACTACCATTGCCATACATGCTGGCACTGCCATTGCCACAGATGCTGGTACTGCCATTGCCACACATGCTGGCACTACCATTGCCACACATTCTGGCACTACCATTGCCACACATGCTCGCACTGCCATTGCCACACATACTGGCACTACCATTGCCACACATGCTCGCACTGCCATTGCCACACATACTGGCACTACCATTGCCACACATGCTGACACTACCATTGCCACACATGCTGGCACTACCATTGCCACACATGCTGGCACTGCCATTGTCACACATGCTGGCACTGCCATTGCCACACATGCTGGCACTGCCATTGCCACACATGCTGGCACTGCCATTGCCACACATGCTGGCACTGCCATTGCCACACATGCTGGCACTGCCATTGCCACACATGCTCGCACTGCCATTGCCACACATGCTGGCACTGCCATTGCCACACATGCTGGCACTACCATTGCCATACATGCTGGTCCTGCAACCACACCGCTGCACCCTCATTCTGCCCCCCCCCCCTCCAAGCGTCTTTCTGCCCTCACCACATGCCCCTCTGCCCTCTAATCTCCTCAGGCTTCTCCATAATAGTGTGGTCCACCCCTATTCAAGTTATCCGTTATATTATTACCGATCTTTCCATTCAGGTTGCTGTTGCACGTTGTATGCCTAATGAAAACATTCTTTCGAACAGGACATCTCCAATTCCTTAGTGCCTTGGATCTTCCTCGCTGCTCTTTCTTCTGACTCAACAGTCTCCCCACCCATTAAGCCGCTGTCACACCTTGACGTTTTAGCCAGCGTATGAAAAATTTGGCGAATACGCTGGCACACGTCGAATACGTTATGGGTAAGTTTTGTATACGTTAAGAGCACGCTGAAGCACGCTGGCATACGTCGTAGTACGCCGAGCTCGTCGACAAATTTTGTGCATGCACAAAATTTGTCGACGTATGCCAGCGTATGACTCACACATTCCGCATACGCTGGCCAAATCGTCAAGGTGTGACAGGGGCTTAAGGAATGGTGCTGTCTGTGTCACAAACTCCATTTCTCCCTGTTGTTTGTCTATGAGGTGTACAATGCACTGAATGATGAAGACACGATATAACCTCTATTTCCTCTGACATTAATCAAATCATAGCCATCCATCCCAAATCGGTCATCCTCATCTGGGGTAATTTCAACTTCCACCATGCCAGTTGCCTGGGAGTCAAATCTGCTACCACCAACCATGGAAAATATTGCATCTAAGGCCTTCTGCGACTTTGTGGAACTGACTCGATCTGCAAACTTTCCAAGCAGGGTTTCTGCAACTGCTACATCTCCCTCCTGGATCTGATTATGACTAACTTTCCATCCAACCTTTCCTGTCCCTCCTATGCCCCTCTATGTTCTTCTGAAAACCCATATTTCTCTGGCTATTGTGAAGGAGCATCTCAATGTGGCAAAATATGGCTGTTTGCACAGGCCAAATAACAGGGATTGCGACAAAATGATTGGGCTACCAACTCCACAACATCTCATATTGATTTTGCCTGGGAATACTTTCTCCAAAGCCTAGTATATTTCATGCAACAGTTTATCCCATCCAATCTGTGGCCATCTGTCATTCACCTCGGCCCTGGTACATTGTATCCAGTGGCAAGGCTGTTTTCAAACGGCTTGCTTTCTCAACATAGAAGGCTACCCAACTGAAGGAAACTCAAGGTAACTCCGTAGGACTCACAACAAGTGCGTGTACATCCTTAAGCAAGCCAGAGAACATCTTCCAAAGCTCAAGGCTAAACTCTCCGTGTGTTCTTCCTCCAAGTTGTAGCAGTGCCTTTCCAAGTCTTCCTCTGGAGTATGTTTCACCTTCACCCCCTCCCTCATCTTAAGTGGCATCACTGCAGCCGCAACCTCTCTCGGATGAGCAACCTCTCTTGGTGGAGGCCTGGGTGCCCCAAGGCAGTGTCGGGCCCATTCTTGTTCCTCATACACATAAATGTCCTCCATACAGTGGCCTGGAAAACTCTCTCTTCCTTTTTCCAGATGACGTACAATAGCCCATCCCACTGACAGGCAGACAGCAGCAGCATCACTCTATGGTGACCTAGAATTGATTAGACGCTCGTCTGATAAAGGCAAATGAATGATGAATTGAAAACTGGTGTTGGCTTAGCGGTTAGGGTGCCGGCTTGGGATCCAAGGATCCTGGGTTAAAATCCCAGTCGATCGCTGAATTAACGCCAGGGGGGTTGACTCAGCCTGTTATCCTTCCGAGGTCGGCAAATTGAGCACCAGTTCACTGGTTGGCGGCAGGAAGGGCATCCGCCTGTAAAACATTGCTTTGAAAAGCGGACCACGGTGCCCGAAAAAGGCCAACCCCTGCTCTGTGGGGAAAAATGGCCTCTAAAGGTTGTTCTTTTCTTTCTTCTTCTGATAAAGGCAACACCTCTTTTAAATCCCAGCAAATCTCGCAGTCTTACCCTGTTGTTCCAAAGGGATAATCAAACTCACCTACCACGATCAGCTACTGAGAGGTTCAGTCTCTTAAACTTCGAGGCCTCAACATCAGTCATTATCTCTCCTGTGCTGCTGGCCACGTCACAGAGCTGGCCTCCAATCCCAGACAGGACAATTACGTGTCATTTTAAATAATTCCTGGAAAATCAGAACTATGAGGATTTACAGCAGGGGTTCTTAACCTTTCTAGTGTCGCGCCCCCTTTAGCAATTGTTGATCGTCTCCACGCCCCCCTCCACCTACATCTGACGAGGCCGCTTGTTGGGGAGAGTGCGAGAGGGCTTACCCCTCTCGCCGGGGGGGTCCGGGGGGTCCCCCCCAGGAAATTTTTGAATTCTAGGTGCTCTGTGGTGCATTCTGAGGGGTTTGTTCGTTGATATTGAAGCCAGCCAGGGCTGGGCCCTGGGCCCTGGCTATTGACGTAGATTCTGTTAACAGCCAGGGCCCTAAGCATGGCAGCCAGGGCCGGGCCCTGGCGGGCCCTGGCTTATTTCAAACACTGGATCTGGTACCCCTGAACAGATAATGTTCTTTCAAAATAACAAAGGAGAGATTACAAACCTCGTTTTATTGCATCAAAACGCAAACAAGCTCAAGGCACGGATCGATGAAAGGAAAGGGTAACTACACAAAACACGTTTGTTGAAATGTCACGTCAAAGGACGCAAAATCAATGAAACAACAATTTAGTCACTAAAAAAGCAATGCCAAAAATCTCACTAAATTTTAGTGAGATGGTTGGCACTGCTTCTTAGCTATCAGATCCGGAATTCGTGGTCGCGTGCCAGAGAGAGCACAGCGCAGATCTCCTTCAACGTTCAGCTTGCTTCTGTATTTGGTCTTGACAGCGACCAGCATGGAGAATGCAGCCTCGCAGAGATACGTGGATCCGAACATCGTCAGAATCCGAACAGCTTGAAGCGAGATCAGAGGATAAACAGGAAGATACTTGACCCAGAATGTCTCCAGGTCCAGAATTTCAAAGTCATCCTCAGCCGAGGAGTTGAACTTCAGCTCCAGAAACTCCTCCTGGACCCCGTCCGAAACATCAGCTACGTCGCATTGGAATGGGTTTCTGATGAATTTCCAGGTCTTTCGCTTTTCGTCCAAGTCAGGAAAGTAGCGGATGAATTCCGCTTTGAGTTCAGTCAGATGATCGATGATTTGGTTCTTTAACTTTGAATCGAGAAGGCCGTCCGGAACGGCAGAGTCCAAGTTTGGGAAACAAGCTATGTTTCCGGCCTCCATTCGGCATTTCCAGAGGTCGAGTTTCACCATGAAGGCTCGAATGGCGTCGTATTGCGTGATAATGTTTATGTGCTTCCCTTGCAGTTTTTGGTTGATACCGTTGAGTGCTTCGAAGATGTCTACGAGGTAAGCTAGAGACAGTTGACATTCTCGGGACTGGAACATTTTGTAGAGATCCGCCTTCCGCTGCACGTCTAGGAATGTTGCGACTTCTTCCCTCAGCTCGTAGACTCGCCCCAACATGTTTCCCTTCGAAAGCCAACGCACGTTTGTGTGGAAAAGCAAGGCTTGATGATCGCAGTCCAAGTCCTTGCACAGCTGTTTGAACAGGCGACTGTTTAAGGCTCCACCTTTGATAAAGTTGACTACCTTGATAGCCAGGTTCAGGAAATCCCTCATTTCAGCGGGCATGGTCTTAGATGCTAAGGACTCACGATGGATAACGCAGTGTGTACCAATAGCAGAGGGACTCTTTGGTTTCACCTTCGTAACGAAACCCGAACGCGAGCCAAGCATAGCCGGAGCTCCGTCTGTGCAAACACCTACCAACGCGTCCCATGAAAGTCGATATTCTTCGAAGAACTTCGATACCACTTCAAAGACATCCGCTGCTGTCGTGTAAGTTTCCAGGGGATGACAAAATAGCATTTCCTCCTTCACGCTGTCGCCTAATATGAAACGAGCATACATGAGCAGCTGAGAACACTGAGCCACGTCTGTCGTTTTGTCGCATTGGATGGCAAAGACAGGCGAGGCCCTTATCTGGTCAGTCACTTGTTCTTTGATGTCCTGAGACATTTCATCGATCCGTCCCTTGATGGTATCGTTCGACAGGGAGATAGCCGAGAGTTTGTTCGCACTATCCTTCCCCAGGATGAGCTCTGCCGCTCGCAGTAGACTCGGTTTAATGAGAGTCTCTCCGATTGTATGGCTCTTCTTGTTCTTTGCTACTAGCAGGGCAATCTCGTAGGACGCCTCAACGATCTTTGACGTCTGTTGCCGAAATGTCCCACTGCTGTCCAACTTAGCTCGCTTCAAGGCTTCCCTTTTCGCCACAAAGAATGCCTGTGATTTGTCTGCTAGTTCAGGATGGGTTGTCCTCAAGTGGCGTTCCAAACGTGTTGGCCGCATGGCATCATTGCTCAGAGTCTTGTAACATATAAGTCTAGACTACGGATTTTTATGTTAAGAAAATAGGCCTTTTATGTTTTGAAAAGCGGAATTTTTTTTTTTTAATGTGAAAAAATCCCGAAATATTTTTCCCCCCCGTTTTATTCATCTTTTATTATTACCAAGTTTTTCAGAAATCAGTCAAAAAAAGAAAAAAAAATGGTAATCTTTTTCCTGCACAACATTAAGCACTCTGGTCTAGTAAACAGGTAAAAAATGACGTTCAGGTACCTTTATTGCAACCGCATTGTTTGATAAGTAGAGGACGAGAAGAAATTGACAAGACCCTTTTAGGAACGGTTAAAGTAGGTGTTTGAAATCATTATCTTGGTAATGTTCTCCTTGGTGAGGCGGTGTCGGCGGTCGGTGAGGACGTTTCTGTAGACGGAGAAGGACCTTTCCACGTCGACGCTGACGATGGGGCAGTACCTCAAGAGGGGGATGTCAGCAAGCTTGACTCCAGCCGGCACACCAACCTCAGATCCGTGCTGATCTCCATCCAGGATCAAAGCCACTGTCCTCAGCACACCAACGTCGGGATTGCGCTGCAGCACCGCCTTGAACTTGGTGAGCAGGATCTCCTTACGGCAGCCTCGGATTTTTCGAGCTCCTCCTTGGCCTGATCAAGGAGCTGGAAGGCCTTGGCCAGCTCCATGCCGGCCTCCTCCAGCTGCTTAAGGATCTTCGGGATGAACGACAAGTGGGCATTTAAGAAGACCAAACTGAGCTTGATGTCCGCCTTTCCGAACAGGTCCTTGGCACTCCGGATTGCCATCGCGTCGTCATCGTTCAGCTGGTCCACAATGTCCTTGACGGCCTCGAAGTGCTCGGCGTAAAACACCGCGGCGTCGATCCACGTCCCCCACCGAGTCAGAATGGGCTCCGGGGGGAGAGAAAGATTGGGCTGCTGCTCCTTCCAAAAGACAACACGTGACGGGGCTTTGACGAACACCTTCTTCGTCGTGGCAATCAGGTCGTTGACGTCCTTGAACATTTCTCGGACTGTCTCGCAGACACGGTGGAGCGCGTGGGCAACGCAAGTCACATGCAGCAAGTCCGGGAAGAGTTCCTTCAGGGCATGGCCGGCCTTGATCATATAGGCCGCGGCGTCGCTGACAAGGACCTCGAGGCACTCCGGCTTGAAATCAGGCCAAAGATAGCGCAGCGTGTCATTGACTGCACGCACGATCTCCCCGGAGTTGGTCTTCTCCAGAAACATGCACTGGACGAGGTGGGGACGAAAGTACCCCTCCTTGGACAAGCGTCCCGCGATGATGTTGGCCACATATCGACCTGCCGAATCGGTCATCTCGTCGACGGACAGCCAGATGGGCTGCTGTCCGAGGTCGGCACGGATCCCCGCCAAGGCCTCGTCGTAGCACTTGTCGAGGTAGTGCTTTCGAATCCAGCTTTCATCGGGGATCTGGAGAGTGATGTGCTTCTCCAGGAACGACCGGAGGGCAGGGTTTTCCAATTTCGACCATGGGATGCCAGCGGCCAGCATGGCCTGGCACAGCTCCTGAGCCACGACGTCGCACTTGTGCCTCTTTCCGCCACCAAAGTCCTCCATGGTGGCTTGCATGACCGTCCTCTTCTTCTTCAAGGCCAAGTTGCTCTTGTGGCGGTCTCCTCGGACATGTTGGGCCAGCTCAGACTTCTGCTTCGCCCGGAAAGTCTTTTCACAAGCTCGACAGAAAGCCGTGTCACTCGACACGTACTTGAAGGTGGCCCCATCGCCGCCAGCGTTGAATTCCTTCAGCCACTTGTCACGAAGAGCAGCACTCATCTTGATAGGAGACTTGTTCACACTTTGTGTACACTCTCTCACTGTAGTACACCGCCTCACTGCTGTACATGCTGGGGACGCAACGCACGCAAGTGGACGCAACGTTTTGTTTTTGAGATCGATCGCAGTTAAAAATTTCGATCGCAGTTACAAATTTCGATCGCAGTTTAAAATTTCGAAAAATTCCCTAATTTTTTTTCGCGTTGCCAGACATTTTCGACCAAAAAGGGCATTTTATTTTTCCCGAAAAAGGGCGAAATTCTTTTTTTCTCCGAAAATAGCAAAATAATTTTTTTGCGCGCAAAAAAGCCGTTTTATGTGAAAAAATATTTTTTATTTTTTCACATAAAAATCCGATGTGCACATATAACGCACTGAGGAACCTCTGCGTCACCCTTTTGAAGTGCCACAAATCCAAACTTGATGTACTCGTCTTGGTATTTCCTCTTTTTCGCACTCATTGCCATTGACTTCGATTCCAGTTAATAATCTGTCGGAAGAAAAAAAGAAGTGTTAGTTGAGACTGAAACAAACTAGGAATTATATAAGGCGCTAGCTTTTCGGTTAATTAATTTTTTTCAGTCGGGGGATTATAATTTCCGTTTGGGGTTATTTAGACTTTTATACTGCCGTCCCGCGCCCCCTCTGAAAATTGCTCACGCCCCCCTTGGGGGGCGCGCCCCACAGGTTAAGAACCGCAGATTTACAGACTAAAAGGCCTTTGGCTGTAACTCAGTGGAGTACTGCTCTCTTTTGTGGGCTGGTTCCCCGACATCACATATGTTTCTCCCCTCTACACCTTCTCTCTCTTTATTTTTTAGGCTTTTCATTTTTTGCCTTGCTTCCTCACTTTTAGTTCAACCTTGCTCTTACATGATCCTCACTCGAGTAGAATCTTTTTTGAGTCCTTGCATTCCACTCTTAGAATGACTTTTCGACAGAAGACATTAATTGGGATTCGGGTTATTCCCCATCCTTACCTTCTGTCTCCTTGCTCATCCATGAGCCCAGATGTTGTACACTAAAATATATATTTATCAAGGCCTGGTCCCATCTCACAACTCATAGGAATCCTGGAAACATTTCTGGTAAATTTCAGGGTGTAATCGAACCCACGCCAGCAAAGTAAAGCAGCAAATATTTAACCACCGGGTCACTCCAATATAAGATACTAGCAGAAGTACCCGGCGTTGCTGGGTGGAGGAGGGGCAGGGGAGGAGAAGGGAAGGGGAGGGGGGGAGGGGAGGGAGGAGGGAAAGGGGAGAGAGGGGGGAGGGGGGAAGGGGGATGGAGGTGGGAAGGGGAGGAAGGTGAGGGGGAAGGGGAGGAGGGGTGGAAGGGGGAGGGGGGAAGGGGGAAGAGGGAGGGGAGGGGAGGAAAGTGGAAGGGGGGGAGGGGGAGGAAAGTGGGAAGGGGGAAGGGGAGGAGAGGCATGAAAGGAAGGGGGAAGGGGAGGAGAGGCATGAAAGGAAGGGGGAAGGGGAGGAGAGGCATGAAAGGAAGGGGGAAGGGGAGGAGAGGCATGAAAGGAAGGGGGAAGGGGAGGAGAGGCATGAAAGGAAGGGGGTTCATATATATGCTGGTTTGTGAATGTGGCGTTCATCACGTTTCTGAGTTGTGTGATGCCGATCAGGAAGAAGAAGACGCCTTACTACCAACTTCGACCACTTCCGGAATTGCTTGATTTATTCGTATTCAAATGTCTGGTGATTGTTTTGTATTTATTTATGCGAATGTGTACTTGTATAGAACTATCATTAATTTAAAAAGGCTTCGGCACTATCGAGTGATTTTTTTTTAACTCCAAAAAACGATCTTTTTTTTTTTCATAATTTTTTTCTTTGGCCTAAAACACTCCGAGGCACTCACTGATGAACCTCTGAAAGTTTGACGAAGATCCGTTCAGCCATCTCTGAGAAAAATGGCGACACACAGACAGACATCTCTCTTATATAGTAGATAGATCGGGGAATAAAATAGCATAAGCGAGGTTACAAAGTAGATTCTTATTTTATCGGGTACGGTACATTCTACAACCTGTACTTCCCTTATGACTTATAGCTTCCTCTTTCAGATGTCACATGTAACTGCGTAATGCTCACTAAATGCAATCTCCCTTTGACCCCACAGATGTTCACAATTGAAATGACAATGAAAGGGGGAGATCACTACTTTATCTACCGCAGGTACGATCAGGGATTGGTTTACATTTTCCTGCTGCCATTTCATGGAATGTATAACTACTGTAACGTTTGGTTATTCAGACACAAACAAGTCAACAAGATGGCGGGCCAACGGACTGCCGTTTATTCGTCATGGTGTCGTGAACATGCCGTAAACCATGACGTGAACATAACGTCATGATGTAATGCGTTATGTTACAACCATGTCGTAAACCATGACGTGAACATAACGTTATGATATAATGCGTTATGTCGCATCTCCCTTTGACAAACAACAAACGGAAAATTAAGTGAAGCATGGCACAGCAAGTAATAAAAGATGTAGCTGATGCATGAACGAACATGAACAAAATAAGTGTAAACATTTAGAACATAGTCACAACAGTAAAACAGGGGTAGACTACCCTGAGTTACAAGGTGCTAGAAGAAGGGTTAGTCTGCCCTCAGTTTGTCACATAATCCTCTAGATGTTTGGGTCTGTTGATGACGCGGCCTGACTTCGTGGTGAGAGGATTCTGACCCTGTTCAGGCGGCAGAGAGGATGGCGTGTGTGTGACTGGCGAGGGTTGCCCTGTACGGGCTGTAGAGTGCAGGCTGCTGCTGCACGGGCAGTGCTGTGTGGTCTGAGCTGAGCTGGGAGCTGGCAGACCAGCTGGAGCAGTAGCACAGTGTGGGGTCGGTCTGGTCGGTTGCCGGGTTGCATACGTCAGTGCTGTGGAGCTTGGCTGATGAGCACCGTATGTTGAGAGGCGGAGGTGTTTCCTGTTTCGGCGATACTTCCTGCCATTACTTTCAACGATATATGATCTGGGCACACTGTGATGGGCTACAACTGTTGCAGGCAGCCAGTTGTTTGTACCTGGGAGTGGAGTCATCCTTACTGGGTCTCCTGGGAGGAGGGCGGGCAGGTCTCTTTGGACATGTTTGTCGTGGTGGACCCGTTGCTTCTCCTTGCTCTGATCGAGCTTCTTCCTGACCTCATCACAGTTCAGAGTAATTGGACGCAACAACTCACGAGAGGTTGGCAGCAGGTTGCGGGGTCTGCGAGACATGCAAAGCGTGGCAGGTGACATGTTGCAACTTTCCAGCGGCGTGGTCCTGTAGTCAAGGAGGGCCAGATGTTTATCACTGCACTTAGACCAGAGTCGCTTTACCGTCTGTATGGCTCTCTCAGCTGCACCATTTGACTGAGGGTATCAGGGCGAAGACGTCTGGTGATTGATGTGATAGTCAGCACAAAACTGGGAAAATTCTTGCGAGCTGAACTGAGGTCCGTTATCTGTTCTGAGTGTCTCTGCGATGCCGTGTCGACACATTTGTGATTTGAGGGCGTTGACAGTGACTGCTGTGCTGAGGTTTGTCAGAGCATCCACCTCGATGAATTTGGAGAAACAGTCGGTTGTGAGTAAGTATTGATTCCCTTCATATTCGAAGATATCAGCAGCCACCTCAATCCAAGGTAACAGAGGTGTTTTCAGGGGCATCAGAGTTTCTGCGTGCTGCTGACTTTGGTACAAACTGCACTGTGGGCAATCACTGACGACGTCTTCAATTTGTGCAGTCATGCCTGGCCAGAACAGAGCTTCTCGGGCTCTCTGTTTGCATTTGCTGATTCCCATGTGTGAGCCATGTATTTGTCGCATCATGTCTGGCCGCATTGTTGTGGGTACAACGATTCTCATGCCTTTGTAAACAATTCCATCCATCACCGACAGCTCGTCACGGTACTGCCAGTATGCACGGATGCTGTGAGGTGTTTCAGCTTTGGTGTCTGGCCATCCTTTCAGAACCATGGTGTGCAGTTCATTCAACTCTTCAGCAGTTCTCTGCTGGAACTGCGCGTAGCGAGACGGCACCACTGATATGAAGTCTACCATATTGATTAGCTCAATGTCCATCTCTGGTGTAGTATCTGGGAGGTTAGCACGGCTCAGGGTGTCGCCCAGTGGAATGTCCTTCCCTGGTTTGTACGTGATTGTCAAGTCATACGGCTGCAACTTCAGGAGCATTGATTGTAGCCTCATAGGTGCTGCTAGTAGGGGCTTGGTGTGAATTGACTGCAACGGCTTGTGGTCGGACTCGACGGTGATGTTTGATGTCCCAAATATGTAGTAATGGAACTTCTTGCAGGCATGTACAATGGCCAACATTTCCTTCTCCAATTGCGAGTATCTCTGCTCAGTCGGTGTGAGCGCACGGGATGTATATGCTACAGGGTGGTCATCTTGCAGAAGCACTCCTCCGAGAGCGTAACTGCTGGCATCACATTGAATGGTACAGCCTTTCTTGGCGTCGTAATAGGCCAGCACCGGTGCATTGCAGCACAACTGTTTCATCTTTTCAAAGCTCTCGGCTTGAGGTTTGTCCCAATGGAAGAGGACATCTTTGGGCAATAGGGCACGAAGTGGTGCATCCACTGTACTTAATTCTGGTAGAAATTTTGCCAAATACTGGATGAAGCCAAGTATTCTTCGGACATCTTCTTTGTTCTTGGGCTCTGGCATTGCTTTCACGGCCCTCACTTTGTCATCATCAGGTTTCAGACCACTCCCTGTCAAAATATGCCCTGCATATTTCACGGATGATTGTTTCACATGACATTTGTCAAAGTTGAGTTTGAGGTTGAAAGCTGTAGCTCTGTTAGCTCTGTAGCTGTAGCTCGTTATGATATAATGCGTTATGTCGCAACTACTGGTTGGATGAGCAACGATGGGGCAATGATAGAGATCAAATACAAACCCAATAGAAGTTAATCTTTACTATAATTCACGGACCAGTGTGTGTGTGTGTGTGTGTGTGTGTGTGTGTGTGTGTGTGTGTGTGTGTGTGTGTTTGTTACGCTACTCCTCCTATAGTTCTGGGCTGATTACATCCAGACTTGCTACATAGGTTGGGCATGACCCCAATTAGTTACCTCCGCCACCAAAGGTGGATGGACGTTATGTTTTTCACCCCCTGTCTGTCTGTATGTCTGTGTTTGTTTGTCTGTGTGTGAACAAGATATCTAAAAAAGTTGTGGACGGATTCGGATGAAATTTGGCAGAGAGGTAGTGCGTGTGACACTAACGAAATTATTCTATTTTGGTGAAGATCCGGATCCGGCGAGTATAATTTTTAAAAAGTGATTTTTCACCATTGGGAGGTCGGGCCAAAAACGATACATAGCAGGATATCTCAAAAAGTTGTGGACGGATTTGGACGAAACTTGGTGGAACGGTTGGGTGTCTGACAATGACGAATCGATTCTATTTTGGTGAAGATCTGAATATGGATTTAGATATGAGAATTATTTAATTTTTAAGTGATTCTTCACCATTGGGAGATAGGGCCAAAAATGATACATAGCAGGATATCTCAAAAGGTTGAGGACGGATTTGGACAAAACTTGGTGGACAGGTTGTGTGTGTGACGAGGACTAATCGATTCAATCTTGGTGAAGATCTGGATCTAGATAGAATAATTTAAGTGATTCTTCGCCATTGAGAGATCGGGCCAAAAACGATATATAGCAGTATGTCTCAAAAGGTTATGGACGAGTTCTAACATGGACGAGTTATGACAAAACTAGTTGCATTAATTGGTTAGGCGACAAGAACAAGCTGATTCGACTTTGGTTCAGGTCTGGATCCAGATACGACCCATCAGTGGGATACAAAATGTAAACTGTTCACCTGGCGGAGGTATGCTCTCTACTGAGTGCCGTTCTGGTATATAGGCATGTTTTTATCTTTGCCAGTGGTCTTGGGGGTGAGGTATGAGGGAGGACGGAGACGCAAATTCTCTATGGAAATGTGTATCATGTAGCTCCACTCCTGGTGGGAGAGGGTATTACAAGTCCTACCCTTTACAGTTTACTGTACAGTGTTCCTGTTTCCAGGTTTTCCAGTGTAATGAGGTGTTTTGAATTCCACAGCGAGTTCGATTTTAAATTACACGTTTGTATAAGGATAATATCATAACCCTCCTGGCCGCTCCGTCGAGCGGGTGCTTCCAGTTTCGATAATTTGACCCTTTTTGGGGGTTTTAAGTACTTGGTGCATTCTGGTTTGGAATATCCTTCTTGATGTTTAATAGATTTTATTATAAATTGTTTGCAAGAATAGTATTTTTGTCACTTTTGAAATTTTCCAGCCACTTAAAATTTTATCTTTTGGTGTCTTAACCCCCGCGCAAATGGAATTCACCTGCCCTTAGATACAGTGAGTTTTATGAATTGAACAAAACCTTGAAGGAGAAATACTTCTCAGATGACGAAAAAGATGAAAAGGAAATCAACTTTCTCTCCACATTCCCAGGTAATTACAGTAGGAATGGCTGGCAAGCAAAATGTAAGTTACAACCATGGAAACAAATTTTTCAGATTAGTTCCTTCGTTTGCAATGGGTCCTTCCCAGGGCCAAGTCTCAAAACTTCCGATTCCATCCGAAGTAACTTTTCTGCATGAACACACTATACGGGGTGACCTAAATGTAATTCGTCCATCCCTTCATTAACCAATCATATCGCACTGTATAATTCAAAAAGTGGTTGGTTTGTCAGTTGTGAAATCAAAGATTCCCAAGTATATGGATTACTCCGGTCTGTTTGTCTGTTTCCCATACAAACGATTTTCATCCGATTCCGGTCAATTCCGGTCAATTTTCATCCGATTAACTTGAAAATGGAACAGGGGTTGCATGTTGGGTCTCGAAAGCCCATTGTTTGAGGTCAAAATCCTATAAAATTATCAATTTCCATCTGATTGACTTTAAATTTGAACAGGATTTGCATGTTGTATCACTGAATTGGTTCACCAAAAATCAAAATGATCGATTTAGCCATTTTGACATGTCAATGGTTTCCATGACAACAGTTTCACCACATTATAATCAAATGGGACTTTTTGTGATTTTATTATTGCCAAACGCCAGGAATTTTTCAACATATCAAATTGAAACGTATGAAGCTTATTTGTAAATTTGGTCAAATTTACTCAAAGGTCAAGATCAAGGCCATCCAAAACATGTATGCCACAATATTAGGCCAAATTGCTGTTTCCATGGCAACGATAAAAATTTTTTATAAAAGTGCCATCATTCATTCATAAAACGCTGGACAGAATGAGTTGAAAACTGGTGGTTGTACTTGCAGTTTGCATGGGAAGGTGTAACTCCGTTTAAACGAAGTGGGTGGTTGCCAAGGATTGAAAACAACAGATGTGACCACAAAATGAGGAATAACAAAAGGGCACGTTATGGTCAGGGCCATTTGGGATATTTTGGTTCAAATTCTTCCAAAAGCATCAAATTTGGCGCAGATGTTGCCCATGCCATACTCTTTCGATTTTTGACGGGCGCCAAGATCCGGGGACCATACCGGTCCATCCCGCCATGTCACCTGACCTATGACGTCATAATTAGGATATGCATCCAATCACATGGCGTACTATAAGTGGTCAACGTTCAAAATGAATCGATCGAAAAATGAAGGCAGGGATCCATTTTTAAGGTTTTCATAAAATCCAATATGGCCGCCGGGTCACATGACCGATGACGTCATATTTATGACATGTATACAATCATGTATACATGAACCCGGATCATGATCGCACAAAAATTAAACACAAGGCTATGGCATACAGTTCATAAAACATCAAAATCTGTACCTTTGTAATTCGACTGATGAACTGCATATGCCTGAAAATTAGGAAATAGACATGTAGATATTTCCTCTAATTGTCAAAAATAAGGTCAGAGTTCGATTACCCAACCCAGAAACAAAATGGTGAACCTCGCGTAAATCTTGACAAAAAACTCAAAAACCGACATGTTTGACTCAAAAATGACCTTTAAGATGACCTTGAGGGTTGACCTTAACCTCGAATCATCAAAATAACATCATAATTGGATTCCTCGATCCTCGAAAACCCCTGAAAAGTAGTATCATACATGATTCCAACCCTTTTGGTTATTTAACTGATTTTCCTCTAATCCGGGTGGTGGCCATTTAGTATTTCGCCACTATGGGGCCCCCGGGGGTGGGGGGGGGGGGTGGGCGCCCGTCTTGGCGCCCGTCAAAAATCGAAAGAGTATGGCATGGGCAACATCTGGGCCAAATTTGGTGCTTTTGGAAGAATTTGAACCAAACGGCCCCAAAATATCCCTAAGGGCCCTGACTATTATGTGTTGGAGAATCTCACTTCCGACATGTCGAAAAATTGACATCGCATGTTAAAAGCTCCAGGATTCATAAATCACGTATAAAGGGAACAAATAAAATCAGATGGTGTTTTCTGCTTATGTTATTTAATTATTATTTAGTTTTATTATTGATAATTTATTATTAACTAGCCGAAAGCACCTGGCTTTGCCCGGGTTCTTTTTGAATGAATTTACTACTATAATTCAGCTTTTACTCGCAGCCGTAGATTGACTACTATTATTCAGCTCAGCTTTTAATTGCGGAATGGGCCCAGCCCGGCCGATGCGGCCTCGCCACATAGCCTATAACCTTCCCGGGGCCCGTCCGGACATTTTTGGTTCTTTTTGAATGAACTTACTACTATAATTCAGCTTTTACTCGCGGCCGTAGACGATTGACTACGATAATTCAGCTCATCTTTTAATTGCGAAATGGGCCCAGCCTGGCCGAGGTGGGCCTCGAACCGGCCTCGCCACCTAGCCTATAACCCTCCCGGGGCCCGTTCCGACATTTTTGGTTCTTTTTGAATGAATTTACTACTATAATTCAGCTTATACTCGCGTCCGTAGAAGACTGACTACTATAATTTAGCTCAGGTTTTAATTGCAAAATGGGCCCAGACCGGACGAAGCGGCTTCGACCGGCCTTGCCACGTAGCCTATAACCTTCCCGGGGCCCGTTCCGACATTTTTGGTTCTTTTTGAATGAATTTACTACTATAATTCAGCTTTTACTCGTGGCCGTAGAAGATTGACTACTATAATTCAACTCAGCTTTTAATTGCGAAATGGGCCCAGCCCGGCCGATGCGGCCTCGACAACTAGCCTATAACCTTCCCGGGGCCCGTTCCGACATTTTTGGTTCTTTTTGAATGAATTTAATACTATAATTCAGCTTTTACTCGCGGCCGTAGAAGATTGACTACTGCAATTCAACTCAGCTTTTAATTGCGAAATGGGCCCTGCCCGGCCGACGTGGGCCTCAACCGGTCTCGCCACTGAGCCTAAAACCTTCTCGGGGCCCGTTCCGACATTTTTTGTATTGGAGGTTTCCTCCTATCTTTCACCGTTCAGGAGATTAGCTTGCGCAGACAAACAAACAAAAACTTTCTTTTATATATATAAAAATAATAAATATAATCAAAAATAATAGAAGAAGAAGATAATTTAATAATTATTATTTACTTTAGGCATGAGTTATCTGCTTCGTTACAGGAAAGATTTACATTGGGCGCAAGGAAAAAGTAGCCGAAACAAGAATTCCGCAGATCACCAAGTACATCCAGGCAAGTATATTAATTAAGTGCATTGATCATTATTTATCAACATTACTGCCACACTTGCCTCTCTGCTGTCTAAACTGGGTTTGAATCCCGACCCAGCTATAAACTGTCATTCCGGTATTTCACATTATGGGGCACCATCTCTCGGATAGATGTTAAAATGGCTTCCCATCTGCTTGCATTTGTTGGTGGACATTATAGATTCCACATTGTGTCATTCGCGATGAGTAGTCGAGTTGTTGACAGCACCCTAGCTAAACTCTAAATTCCTGCTCTAATATATGGAGTGGCCGCCATTTTGTCGAGTGGTCGCCATGTGGTGGCCGCCATTGCGACAGTGGCCGCCATTTTGACCACTGCATCAGCGACAATGGAAAAATGATGGAAAACCACAGCCATACCATGCTGTATACTGAAGAATATTAAGAATATTAGTGCTATTTCACACCCATTATGGATGATATATGTAATGCTAAAATTGGAATCTAAGAAGAGTCTTTACCGGCCTCATGCTTCAAGGGACCTGCTCAGCATCTTTAGATTTATGGAGGTGACCCAAAGTGAAGACCCATTTGGTCTGTCTTGAACAATCTTGAATTCTTCTAAAATCACGTGAAACAGGTAGGTTTAAAATCTCTAACTGAGTTGTCATAGTTGAGTCTTGGCTCCATCTCCACAGGAGTTGCTCTCCATGCCGGTGTGGATGCTTATGGATGAGAATGTTCGCCTCTTCTTCTATCAGACCCAGGCCGATCAGGAACGCATACCCAAAAGACTCCGTCGGAGGCGCCCGCCCACACGCAAACTGTAGGCCTCAATCAAGTCACAAATCACACTTCATTATTTTTGCCCCTTTCCAGTATTTTTCTTTTAGTAACATTTATTAACTTAGGTTATCCCACTTGGCAAGATTATATTAATGTGTTACAAGTCCAAAGACTTAGTTTTGGTAAATATGCTATGGATTGCACATAAAGCAAATATATGGGATAGTGGAAAGGTTGGGATGAGATTCTTCCCAAAGTCATTTAAACTGGAGAATGACTGTGCTGATGGAGGAGCTTGATGTGTTAACTTCTTACCTTCAAGGAAATTACCGCATACGCTGAGAAGACAAGTTACAGAAATTGTTGGGCCAAGAGCGAAGGTAATTTATCCTGACCTTGCAAAGTCATTGGCGAATGAGAAAAGAATGGTTGAAATCTTTGAGGGCTTTGGGATCTGTTCGTTGGTGGGAATGGTAACTTCTGCCTCACTTGAATATCAGGTTGTCCGGACATTGGGGCTGCAAGTGGAGATCAAATTTGATGTGCGATATTCTTGTGAGAAGGAACCATTATTGTTTCCTAAATTGTTGCTGTTACTTAATTCATTCGTTCATTCATTCTCCTGCTTACTATTCCATGTGACTTGATATAAGAGAAAATAATTAATTAGGACACACGGAAGAGGCAAATAACGAGGCTTCATGCTTTCTGAAGAAATGCGATGATGGTTTTTAGGTCACCTGGAATGAAGTTCAGGGGAGCTTTTGCGATGGCGAGTGTCCGTCTGTCCGTCAGTCCGTCCGTAAACACTTGAAACTTCTTCTCCGCAACCGATGATGGGATTGCGACCAAATTTGGCGCAAATGATGTTTGTTGTGTTGTAACTAAAGTTTGTTCATGGCATTAAAAAAAATACGGGTCTAAGGGGGTCTACGTCTATCCAGGTTTGACCCCCCAAAATAGGAATAAGCTCCTATTTCTCTGAAACTACACACAATATTTCGATGAAACTTCACCACAACTTTCAATAACCCGTGATGTACCAAAGTTTGTTCACAGCATTAAAAAAAATCGGGGTCTAAGGTGGTCTATGGGGAGGAAGTTGCCCCCCAAAATAGGTATTTGCTTTCTTTTCAAAAACTACACGTGCAATTCTGATGAAACGTGACCACAACCCTTAATCACCCATGATGTACCAAAGTTTGTTCCTGGCATTTAAAAAATCGGGGTCTAAGGTGGTCTATGGGGGGCTTGCCCCCCAAAATAGGTATTCGCTTTTTTTTTCTCAGAACCTACACATACAATTTTGATGAAACTTCATCACAACCTTCATCATCCGTGATGTACCAATGAATGTTGAAGTCATTGGAAAAATTGGGGTTTGAGGAGGTATACCGGATAGGGGGGGGGGGGGGGGGGGAGGGGGTGGGGTTAGATTTGCCCCCAAAGATAGGTATTTTTAAATTTGTTTATTTAAAGTCTTATGATTATGTTAGTATGTTTAAAGTCTTATGATTATATTAGTATGATTCTACCTGCTGCCCTGTCTTCTAGCAACCATTGAAATTGTTTTAAAATACCTTTAGTCGGTGCAGTATACTGTATATTCTACCAGGTGAGCACCAGGGGTGTTGCCCCTATGTTTGCATCTTGTTTTCCGGTATGCAGGCAATGTTTGATTTCCTTGCTTCTGACGAGAAAGAGCTGAGCATCAGTGAAGGTGATGTCATTTCTCTCCTGCAGAGGATCAACGATGACTGGTTCGAGGTAGAGGGCATAAAATAAAATATAAATTCTTCATAAAGATTTTAAACTTGCATGGATCCAGGAAACACCAACAAAAGGCCATTGGATGGAGGAAGTAGCCAAGGAAAGTCAACCATACATTCCCAAATGTGTAATATGTAGATGTTTCCCTGCCATTTGTGCATCTTTGTGCATTTAGTGAATTATATACCATAAGTGTTTGTACATTCTCAATGCAAAACTGTAAATGTAACATTAAAAGAAGGAAGCTGAATCATCTTCCCCCGGATACACAGGGATCCCTCAAGAATAGAACCGGAATCTTCCCGGCGAGTTACGTAGAAATCGTCCAGGACTTGCTGGCGACTGACGATGATGGAGATGGAGAAATGTCCGGGGTCGAGCAAGAGGGCTCCAAGCGATTACTGCGCTGCTTTTTTCACGAGGAAGGACAGAGTTACATCCGGTAAAACTACACGCCCGAGCAAATGGTCGCCATTGCAGAAGTCTTCCATTCATTTTGTATTTGTGAGTGAAAAATACTTGGAGGCAAAAGGCTTCCTAATCTCTGTGAAAACAATAACGACGCTTAACGACCGCTCGGTAGGGCACATACCTGGTGAACAGTTTATGTTTTGTATCCCACTGATAGGCCGGATCTGCATTCAGACCTGAACCAAAATCGAATCGGCTTGTTCTTGTCACCGAACCAACTCGTCCGCCAAGTTTAGTCATAACTCGTCCATAACTTTTTTAATTATCATGTTATATATCGGTTTTAGCCCGATCTCTCAATGGTGAAGAATCACGTATTAATTAAATAATTCTGGTATCCGAATTCATATTCAGATCTTCACCAAAATCTAATCATTTCGTCCTTGTCACATACACTACCTCTCTAGCAAATTTCGCCACAATCCGTCCACACCTTTTTGAGATATCCTGTTCACAAACAGACAGACAAACAAACAGACAGATGGAAAATCACTCATAGAGCGACACTTGGAAAAACAAAACAAAGTAGAATGGCACTCCGTAGAGCATCCTTTTGACCTCAAAAATAGTTAATGGTTGAATTCAGTAAGCCGATATGTAAATCCTATTCAAATTTCAAGCCAATCAGATGAAAATTGAAGATTTTAGAAAATCGACAAAAAAGTGGTTGACCTTTGGCCTATATTGACCTTTTGGCCTACGCTGATCTCAAAAATAGTTGGTGGTTGAATTCAGTTAGCTGCTATGTAAATCCTATTCAAATTTCAAGCCAATCAGATGAAAATTGAAGATTTTAGAAAATTGACAAAGAAGTGGTTGACCTTTTGCCTATATTGACCTTTTGGCCTACGCTGATCTAAAAAATAGTTGGTGGTTAAATTCAGTTAGCTGCTATGTAAATCCTATTCAAATTTCAAGCCAATCAGATGAAAATTGAAGATTTTAGAAAATTGACAAAGAAGTGGTTGACCTTTTGCCTATATTGACCTTTTGGCCTACGCTGATCTCAAAAATAGTTGGTGGTTAAATTCAGTTAGCTGCTATGTAAATCCTATTCAAATTTCAAGCCAATCAGATGAAAATTGAAGATTTTAGAAAATTGACAAAGAAGTGGTTGACCTTTTGCCTATATTGACCTTTTGGCCTACGCTGATCTCAAAAATAGTTGGTGGTTAAATTCAGTTAGCTGCTATGTAAATCCTATTCAAATTTCAAGCCAATCAGATGAAAATTGAAGATTTTAGAAAATTGACAAAGAAGTGGTTGACCTTTTGCCTATATTGACCTTTTGGCCTACGCTGATCTCAAAAATAGTTGGTGGTTAAATTCAGTTAGCTGCTATGAAAATCATATTCAAAGTTCAAGTCAATCGGATGATAATTGAAGATTTTAGAAAATCGACAAAAAAGTGGTTGACCTTTGGCCTATATTGACCTTTTGGCCTACGCTGATCTCAAAAATAGTTGGTGGTTAAATTCAGTTAGCTGCTATGAAAATCATATTCAAAGTTCAAGTCAATCGGATGATAAATTGAAGATTTTAGAAAATCGACAAAAAAGTGGTTGACCTTTGGCCTATATTGACCTTTTGGCCTACGCTGATCTCAAAAATAGTTGGTGGTTGAATTCATTTAGCTGCTATGAAAATCCTATTCAAATTTCAAGTCAATCGGATGAAAATTGAAGATTTTAGAAATTCTTAAAAAAGTGGTTGACCTTTGGCCTATGTTGACCGTTTGGCCTACTGACCTATTAGTCCCATATCAAGGCAACCAAAGAATACATCTCTTTCTAATTCCTTGCAAGCAAGCCATTACATACCTGGTAAATCTCGATAGTCTACTGCGCAGGGATACAATATGCCACCTCTCGAGCACTGAATGGACACAGTTTATATAAGCCCTCTCAAGGTCATTCCTTTCCAGCGGATCGTCTCGTCACTCGGCTCGAGACAATACAAAATATTTCATCACATTCTCCCTCCGTTAAAATCAAGCAAGCTATAAGCAATTAATCAAGCAATTCATAAAGCAATTCCAAGTAATATAGAGCAGTCTAATAATACACACAATTCCTACCAACCAAGAGGCTGCGGTGGCTGACACAGACGACCTGAACGAGTGCGATATATCCCCTCCGGGTCAATTCCTTCACTACCCGTACCGGGTAGTTTGTCCTCACCCGATAGGATTCTTTGCGGAATAGCCTTCACCGTTCGAATCGGCGAACTGGGTAGCAAAGTATCATCTCCGATCATCCCGTTCTCAACCTTCGGCAAATCATACGACTTCAATTGATCGGATCCTGCAATCCCATTCGCTTTAGTGTCCCTCTCATTCAGCTATCTCTCAACTTCGCTTCGCTCGAACTCAGCGGCACGAGCCATGGAGAAGCAGATTAAGCTGGAAAGGTTCAATGGGGATCCTCATGCGAGCGATGCCTCGAGCCAATGGTCATACTGGGAAAGAACCCTCGGACACCACATGGCGTCGGTTCCCGAGCTCACGGACGCGCAGAAGTTGACCATCCTACACTGTAATGTGTCGAACACGGTCTATGGTTATTTCACTCACATACAGCTATTTGATCTTCACTTCAACAATATTGATAGATAAAGGTGATATAATATAACAAATATCATGAAACATTTACATTTTGTAGTCCATTGTATAATTTAAACAAACATAGACTATAATTCACCAAATGTCCGTCTGTCTGTCTGTTCGAAGGTACCATCATAAAAACTGCTGAACCGATCGCAAAGATATTTTGTGTGGATAATCCTGGGATCCCAAGGAGTAAAATAGGCTATTTAGATTTCCCAATTTCAGCTTTAGTCTCCAGCATTCTCAGGTTTGGACTCACGCATAACATTCGCGTTTGCACGACGTTCATTGTGACGTCTTCTTACGTCGAGCAACGGTACCCGCCCTATGGGCAGGGCTTCCTTTGGGAGACCCAAATGAAAAGGCAAAATATCGGAAATTGAAATCTTTTTTTCTTTTAAACGATTTATATAAACATCCGTTAAATCTCGATCGGTGCAGCCGTTGTGCGGGAGCAAGTATCAGCAGGATGTGGCAGTGTGGGAGTCCACGTTTTCACCGATCGCTGCACCATGTGCCGCACAAACGGCTGCACCGATTGCTGCACCGTGTGCCGCACAAACGACTGCACCGATCGCTGCACGGCTGCATCGATCGGATGTGGCATGAAAGAGGATCTGCACTTCGGCATGAAGGAGGATCAGATCTTACAGATCGCTGTCTCCATCGATCTTGCCAAGGCCGTCACACCTATCGGCTCAAAATCCTTTTAACTGTCGATTTGGTAGAGTTACACGTATCGGGAATTTGGTACACGTATCGGGAGTACATACGACATAGCGATTGTGAACATGATTATCGATCACGATCACGATCATCACGATCATCGTGTATCGATCACGAATTGAAACACAATGGAATAATATTTACCGATATGAACAGTGATGTGGCTTTTATTTTATTGAAATTCTAAAGATACTGTTTAGATTTTGATGATTTGCGTGTGATATGATTCAATGGATGTTTATATGAATCGTTTAAAATAAATAAAACCCTTCAATTTCTGATATTTTGCCATCGCCATATCCAGATTCGCCACGGACCCACGATCGATGTTTCTCTACGTGAACGTACCCGTTTGTTTGCGAACAGGTACGGTTTTCATGGAAGTCCTTCACGAACTTGCTGTCCATGTCTGACGTGCGACTGAAGTTGCTACAGGAATGTGGAATTTATTGGTTTCATGCTTTAGCATTCACCGTATCTGCATTGCCTGTTTGCTTCCGGCCTCCCACCCGTGCGTAGCACGGGTATTTCTCGAGTAAACATAAATGCAAATTTTGCGTGTGGAAAAAGTAAGTACACCCCTACATTTATCACTACTTCAAATACCGAAAATTAGAATCAGGTGCACCAGCTCAAGTGCAAATGATTAGAACATCGTTTGAGAGGATATTGGAGGAACCTGTCTTATTTAAACCTCAGACATTTCGTTTGGTTTGCTCTTTGTTGTTGAAGTGTGCGGCATCACCATGCCTAGATCAAAAGAGCTCTCTGACGCCTTCAGAAAGAAGGTTATAGATACCTACGAGTCTGGGAAGGGATTTAAAAATATCTCCAAACAATTTGAAATCAATCATTCGACTGTCCAGATGATCATCTACAAGTGGAGAAGATTCCAAACAACTGCCAACTTGTTCAGGCCAGGCCGCCCCAGCAAGTTCAGCCTGAGAGCAGACCGCAAGATGCTGAAAGAAGTCTCGAAGAACCCCAGAATGTCATTACGGGACCTACAGGTAGCTCTTGCCACTGTTGATGTCAAAGTGCATGAGTCTACCATTAGAAAGAGGCTGCACAAATTTGATCTGCATGGGAGGTGTGCCAGGAGGAAACCTTTGCTGTCCAGAAAGAACATCAGGGCAAGACTAAAGTTTGCCAATGAACACCGAGGCAAAGACGAGCACTTCTGGAACAATGTGCCCTGGACAAATGAGTCAAAGGTAGAGCTATTTGGCCACAGTACCAGAAGACATGTTTGGCGAAAACCAAAGACAGCATTTGACCACAAGAACCTGATACCAACTGTAAAGCATGGTGGTGGAAATATTATGGTTTGGGGCAGCTTTGCTGCATCAAGGCCTGGGCAGCTCACCATCATAGAATCCACTATGAATTCTTCATTGTACCAGAGGGTGCTTGAGAATAATGTGAGGCCATCTGTCAGAAAGTTGAAGCTCAACCGAAGGTGGACCTTGCAACATGACAATAATAATAATAATAATACATTTATTTTATATAGCGCTTTTCAAGAAGCCCAAAGACGCTTTGACAGAGTACAAAAAACAAGTGCAAAAAGACAAAAATCAATAGGTAAATAATCAAAGCAAAAGGAAGGAGACGGAGAAGAGATAGTCAGGGGTTAAATGATGTGGGTTAAATGTTAAATGCAGTGTTGAACAGGTGGGTCTTGAGTGATGTTTTGAATGTGGTGAGTGAGGAGGAGTCTCTGATGGTGTGAGGTAGTGAGTTCCAGAGGGTGGGAGCAGCGATGGAGAAGGCCCTGTCCCCCCAGGATCTGAATTTGGTCCGGATGGGGGGGCGGGGGGGGGGAGGGGGGTCAGGAGGTTGGTACCAGCAGAGCGGAGGTTGCGGGTGGGAGTGTGTCTGGAGAGGAGGTCAGCCAGGTAGGATGGGGCCAGGTTATGAAGGGCTTTGTAGGTCAAGAGGAGGATTTTGTACTGGATTCTCTGGGGGATGGGGAGCCAGTGAAGCTTGTAAAGGACGGGGGTGATGTGGTCACGGGTCCGGGAATGGGTGAGTCGACGGGCAGCGGAGTTCTGAATGTATTGGAGTTTATTGAGGGTGAACCATAGAGGAGGCTGTTGCAGTAGTCAAGACGGGAGGTGATGAAGTTGTGGATGAGGGTTTCTGCAGCCATGGAGGAGAGGGGTGGACGGAGACGGGCGATGTTTTTCAGGTGAAAGAAGGCTGTCTTTGTGATCTGTTTAGTGTATTTGTCGAAGGAGACGGTTTGGTCAAAGATGTTGCCAAGATTCCGGATGTGAGGGGAGGTGGATACTGGGAAACCGTCGATGTTGAGGGCAAAGTTATGGGTGGATTTGGTGAGCGTTTTTGGGCCAATGATGATTATTTCAGATTTATCATAGTTAAGTTTGAGGAAGTTGATTTGAAGCCAGGATTTTATTTCAGTGATGTAGTTTGTCAGGATAGAGTGGGTGGCGGTGGAGATGGACTTGGTGGAGATGAAAAGCTGGATGTCATCGGCGAAGCAGTGGAGACCCTAAACAATGACCCTAAACATACCAGTACATTCACCAAGGAATGGCTGAAAATAAAGAAATGGAGGGTTCTGGAATGGCCAAGTCAAAGCCCGGATCTAAATCCCATCGAGCTGTGGGGGGATTTGAAACGAGCTGTGCATGCAAGAAACCCCTCAAACATCGCACAGCTGAAAGAATTCTGCATGGAGGAGTGGGCAAAAATTTCTCCCAGTCGATGTCAGAGACTGGTAGACAGTTATAAGAAACGCCTACTTGAGGTTGTTTCTGCCAAATGGGGCAATACCACCTATTAGAGCCAAGGGTGTACTTACTTTTTCCACATGCGAAATTTGCATTTATGTTTATTTAAATTATACAATGGACTACAAAATGTAAATGTTTCATGATGTGTTATATCACCTTTATCTATCAATATTGTTGAAATGGAGATCAAATAGCTGTATGTTGAAATATGTTGAAAAAGTCAAAAGTTTACAGAGTGGGGCAACTTAGCATAACAATTGTGCATTTTGTGAGGAAAGCACCAAATTTGGCACACTAGTCGACTATCATATTATGAAAAGATCTGGATATTGGGCCATCTCAGATTCAGGGATTTGATTTTTGCAAGATTTCGATTCGATTGGGATCGAAGAGAACACCTTCTTCGTCTTCTGTACAGTGAAGTTGCCAGCCCTGAATTCTCTGGCTACATCTGGGTGCTTCATTGGGAGTGCAACCATATCCCTCAGGTGAACAGGGACCCACCTGGCATAGTGTGTGTGGTCTAAGGCATGGAACCATGGGACCAGTTCCGTCAGGGCATCAAGGTACATCGTGAATGAAGCCTGCCGCAGAGAACGCACGTAGACCAGTACCAACATCTCTAGTTCCAGCACAGTTGCCCAGTACTGAAAGTTGCGAATGTCTTCTCCTCTCTGGTGACACCAGTCTTCGAACTCAGGCAGGTCTTCTGCATCATCAGCATATGTCATACAGTGGCGTTCATACGCACGGTGTTGCAGGATGTGCACTGTGCAGTGCCGCTGCAGTGATTTGATGAGCTCTTCTTGTGCGGGTGATGTGGGCAGCTCGCAGGAAGGAGTCGGCCGTCCCTGGCGTTGCAATCTCAGCTTGCAAATCTGCAAAATCTGCAAATCTTGCAAAAACAAATCTCTGAATCTGAGATGGCCCAATATCCAGATCTTTTCATAATATGATAGTCTACTAGTGTGCCAAATTTGGTGCTTTCCTCACAAAATGCACAATTGTTATGCTCTATTTAGCTTAGCTGCCGGACTAACATGGGGTGTACTTACTTTTTCACGTGACTGTATGAGGCGGCCATAGCCACTTTGCGTGCACTCTTTGTGAAACCAAAAAGTCCGATATAAGCCCGTCATCTTCTTGCTACCAGGCGGCCGGAGACTACGGAGTCCCTGGAGCAATATGTACAGGGTCTACGACAGCTCGGCAAAGACTGTGGGCTGCCGTGAGCGAACGGTCGTTGAGGTCATCGACGACCTCATGCGGGATGCCTTCATAACAGGACTTCAGTCACCTGCTATTCGGCAACGCTTGCTGGAGACTGAGACTACGTCTCTACAAGTCACATATGACCAGGCCCGCGTACTTCAACTAGCCCAGGTTAGATCAGAAACCTACGGATGGCCCTACATGATGGCTGGTGCAGCTGTTGCCGCGAAGCACCCGGAGGCCGATATCGCCATGGAGAGCTCAAGTACTCGTGGTCGCTAGTTCTAACCACCGGAAACGAATGGAAATCGACTACTCACAAATGATTAATCGTTATACTCAGTTAGACGCCTACCCACTTCCAAAGATGGACGATATGGTCCAGGAGGTGGCTACCTTCAGTGTGTTCAGTACCTTAGATCTTTGCTCCGTGTATCATCAGATACCGATTAGAGAAGCTGATCGACCTTATACCGCCTTTGAATCAGGGCAGCGGTTGTACCAATTTCGAAGAATTCCTTTTGGAATCACGAATGGGGTTTTCCTGATTCCAACGTGCGCTCGATGATATCATAGCAAAAGAGCAATTAAAGGATGTGTTAGTGTACATTGACGTTGTGACCATCTGTGGCCGGGATCAAGCCGAACATGACGAAAATTTGCAAAGATTCTTGGCCATGGTGCGAAAGTACAATTTGACTCTCAACGAAGCTAAGTGTAAATACTCAGCCAGAACTATAGACTTGTTCAGGTACACGGTGAGAGACGGGGAGATTAGACCCGACGCAACTCGCCTGCAATCTTTGTTCGAGATGGCCCCTCCCCCTGATCGGGGTGCGCTTGGCCGAGCACTTGGTTTATTTGCCCATTACTCAAAATGGATCCCACGGTACTCAGAGAAGATCAGACCGCTGGTGGAATGTAAAGTATTTCCGTTGACATTGTCTGCTAAAGCTGCTTTTCAACAACTCAAATCAGACATCGTGGAGGCTGTTGTAACCACAATAGACGAAGCAGTACCTTTCATGGTCGAGAGGGATGCCAGCGACTGCGCGATTGCTGCTACGCTCAAGCAGGCAGGACACCCCGTCGCATTCTTTTCGAGGACCTTGACTGAGAGCGAACGGCGACACTCTGTGATAGAAAAAGAGGCGTACGCTGTCATCGAGGCAGTGAGATGGTGGTGTCACTTTCTCCTTGGCAAACACTTTCAACTGATAACCGATCAAGAGTCAGTTGCTTTCATGTATAACGTCCGACATTCTCAAAAGATTAAGAATGACAAAATAGCTCGCTGGCGCATAGAACTGGCCAACTACAGTTTCGAGATTGTGTATAGACCTGGGCAGGATAATGTGGCGGCCGATGCACTGTCTCGGCCTGTCTGTGCTGGCATGACATCAGAAGATTTACGTGGGATCCACGAATCATTGTGCCATCTGGGCATCACCCGGTTATCCTACATTGTACGATGTAGAAATCTGCCTTTTTCCATCGAAGATGTCCGGCGACTTTGTCGGTCATGTCTTGTGTGCACCGAGGTAAAGCCGTGATTTTATAAACCTCCCATGGGGACTTTCATCCATGCAGGACGACTGTGGGAGTGACTACATGTGGATTTTAAGGGGCCGTTGCCGGCGCTGGGCCCGCGACGATACATTCTTACAATTGTCGACGAGTACTCACGATTTCCGTTTGCATACCCCTGTGCTGATATGTCATCCACGACAGTAATACGTTGTCTTCAGGACCTGTTTCTCATGTTCGGTTATCCCGCTTATGTGCATTCCGACAAGGGCACCACATTTCTATCCAAGGAAGTTAAGCAATTCCTCCAGGAACAGGGAGTAGCCTCCAGCCGTACTACTGCATATAACCCCTAGGGTAACGGAACAGTGGAATGATACAACGGTATAGTATAGAGAGCCGTTACGATGAGCCTGAAGACACGCGGGTTACCTGTGCAATCATGGGAGTGAGTGTTACCTGAGGAATTGCATGCCATCTGAGCACTACTCTGAAACCGCGACGAACAAAACTCCCCACGAGCATTTATTTCGCTACCAGCGATGCAGCGCTCGTGGGCAATCGCTACCCTCATGGCTGGCAGAGCAAGGTCCAGCTCTGCTGAAGCGAGCGGTTAGGCACAGCAGGTACGTGCCGATGGTAGACAACGTACACATTTAGAAGCCAACCCAGAATACACGCACATCAGATTACAGGACGGGAGAGAGACTACAGTATCGGTCTGACACCTCGCGCCCAGCGGAGAGATGCTGAATGAGAGGGACACTAAAGTGAATGGGACTGCAGGGCCCGATCAATTGAAGTCGTATGATTTGCCGAAGATTGAGAACGGGATGATCGGAGATGATACTTTGTTACCTAGTTCGCCGATTCAAACGGTGAAAGCTAGTCCGCAAATAATCCTATCAGGTGAGGACAAACTACCCGGTACGGGTAGTAAAGGAACTGACCCGGAGGGGATATATCGCACTCGTTCAGGTCGTCTGTATCAGCCACCGCAGCGTCTTGGTTGGTAGGAATTGTGTGTATTATTAGACTGCCCTATATTACTTGGAATTGCTTGATTAATTGCTTGATTAATTGCTTATGGCTTGCTTGATTTTAACGGAGGGAGAATGTGATGAAATATGTTGTATTGTCTCGAGCCGAGTGACGAGACGATCCGCTGGAAAGGAATGACCTTGAGAGGGCTCATATAAACTGTGTCCATTCAGTGCTCGAGAGGTGGCATACTGTATCCCTGCGCAGTAGACTATCGAGGGAGTCCCCCGACCTCCTCCCCCAACCCCCCCAGAATAGGTATTTGCTTTCTTCAAAGTAACTACACATGCAATTTCGATGAAACTTCACCACAACCTTAATCACACATGATGTACCAACGTTTGTTCAAGGCATTAGAAAATTGGGGTCTTAGGAGGTATATGGGGTTGGGGGGAGAGGAAGGGGTTGCCCCCCAAAGTAGGTATTTTTTTTGTTTGTTTAAGTCTTATGATTATATTAGCATGATTCTACATGGTGCCCTGTCTTCCAGAAACCATTCAAATTGGTTTAAAATACTTTGTCAGTGCAGTATACTGTGTATTCTACCAGGTGAGCACCAGTGGTCCATAGTGCAGTATACCCCTATGTTTCCTGTAACACTGGTGTGGGTTTGATGTGTATGGCAGCTCATCGCTTCACCATAATTCCTTCCATCAGTGGTGATTCTTTTTTATTTTTAACTTTTGAGATGTGAGCAGCACACATCATGAGTGGTGATGGTTTCACTGTGATAGCACGTCCATTTTGTTGCTTGGCATGGTTACACGATTGTTGAAGCAGGTCGGCGAGTTGTCACAGCGCATTTTGTGAAGCGTATGTAATTCGGCCACAGAACGTCCATGAGACTGAAGATGATGAACATGGACTGTGTTGGTGAGCTGATGAAGGTAGCAGCTCTGTGAATAGAGTCAAACTTCCCAAGTGTTCCAGATGTTCCAATCCAGATGTAATGTATATTCCAGGACACTCTTGACCTCAGTTTTGTAGATCGTGGAGAGGTCTTAAAGAGTCAAGAGGGTGGCCACTCATTGCAAAGTACCCAAAGCCTTTGTCTTGCTCTTTTGGCCAAGGTGTGTGTGGCTGGCCTAGTTGAGCTTTTGTGTGTGTGTGTTTCCTGTGAGTGTGTGTGTGTGTGTGTGTGCCATAACCTTTAAACCATTTGAGCTTTTGTCATCAAATTTTAAACAAACTAATTATGAGAATATGGAGATCACTAATTCATAAATTTTTGCTTTTTTTTAACTGTTGTTTTTGTCAAAATTTAGTTTGAGTACAAAATGGACGTGGATGGGCTTTGGATTTCGAGATGCAATCTACTTCTTTTAAATTGTCTTACTTTTTGCCATGTCTTGCTATCCAGAGTGAGCATCTCGTTGCTATAACTTTTTGAATATCTGTATATACAGAAGATTTTCCATAAGCTCGAACACTTATAAAGTAAAATTTGAATAAAATCAAAATCTGTGAATACACACGTTTGGCATGCAACCTGGAAATGCATTTTTAATTGATTAAAACTTGTGGTTTTTTTTGTTCCTAGTGACATCTTTATAAAAGAAGACTTGGCAAATAGACCAAGTTACTCAGCGATCCTGCAAGTAGTAAGGTAAGCCTTGTTTTCACATGAATCAGCAGTTCCAGTGAAACTAATCATGGTCTTCGTTTTAGTTCATTAAGAACCAAAACGGCACTCTTCGACATCGCGACGTTGACTGATATGCTTCCGCCCACATTATTACATCATTATACATAGTTGCACAAAGATCGACTTAGTTCCCTTCAGCCATTCTTAAGTTGTTGCTGTAATGAAAACCTATTACAGACTCTGATATTTGACCGATTGCTGCAAAAATCCAATCAGTTCATCTCATCATAATACATACTTACTAGCGTGACTCGGTGTGCTCCGCACGCCTCGCCACAGGTCGCTTCAGAAGGATAGACATCTTTAACCATTTCGGTGTAGTTTGGGTCTTCAGGGTCTTTTGGATCCTCAGGGCCTATAAGGGTATTTTTGATCTTTGTGGTGTTTTGGGTCTTCGTGGTATTTTGGGTCTTCAGGGTCTTTAAGGGTATTTTGGGTCTTCAGGGGTCTTGGTGATCTTAAGGGTCTTCGGGGACTTAAAGAGTTGTCAAAGGTCTGAGGGGTCTCAGCAGTCTAAACGTAATTAAGAGTTCATGGACTGTGTTTTGTGCTAATTGTATTTGAAGAAGAAGAAGACGTTTTTAGTGCATATAAACATACATAACCATATACGTTTACTCTATTATATTAAGATACCAAGTTTGGTCAAAATCCCATCACTGTTTTTTATTTTTATGATGTAGCCCATCGGACAAAGCCGTTTAGACAGTGTTTGTCCGTCTGAATGTATGTATGTCCCCTCAAACATACACCAATCAGAGCTGAGGATCTGCTCACATGACAGGGTGATGTGATTACATCTGATGTCATTACGGTGATATGGTGGCTGACTCCACACACCGCCATTTTGATTCCAATTAATGTTATAAACAGCATTAGCGACTGTTTAAAAAGCTAATCATGTGTGTTTGTGGTTTATAATATTTTACAAGCCTGGCTACGCTTTTTTTTTTTTTTTTTTTTTTTTTTGTTGTTGTATACAAGATCGAGGCTCGTGAAAGAGCGAACATTAATCACACAGAAAGACAAACCGACACATAAAACATATAACATAGGGAGCGGTAGACAAGATGGGGAGAGAGGGGGAAGGACACAAACACAACATTTGAGAGCAGGGACCGAGAGACATGGAGACATCGAGAGATCTGAGAGAGGGCGAGGGCTTTGGGGGGGGGGGGGGGGGCGTGGGAAGGGGGCGGTGGGAGAGGTATAAAACATATGGACACTGCCAGGACTTCCAGGAAAGAAGTTGGAATTTCAAACATGGTGGATCTGGGGTGAATTAGCGGGGGTAGAAAAGATCAAGGTTTTGGATGGGGGAAGATAAGAGATGGTGGTGAACAGCTGTTTTAAAGACCTGGAGGGAGGAGTGGGATTGAAGGGAGTGAGGGAGTTTGTTCCAGAGGCGGGAGAAAAGAGGAATGAAAGAGTGAAGGTGAGCAGAGAGCCGAGATTTCGGCAGTTTAACCATCAGAGGGTTGCTGGCAGATCTTGTGCGACCTGTAGGAATATTTGGGGGACAGAGCACAGAGAGAGCTGGGGGTGCAAGGCCGGAGAGGAGTCGGTAGAAGACAGAAAGACCACCTACCTGCCTGCGGTGAGTGAGTGAAAGGCCCTCAGAGATAGCTTCATCGCGGGAGATTCCAATAATTCTGAAAGCTTTGGTTTCAACAGCGTGAAGCCGAGCTAGGTGTGAGGCAGGAGCACCGGCCCATAGGGGAGAACAGTATTCCATTGAGCTGCGGATGAAAGCCTTGTATGTGGTGAGGAGCTCAGGTGTGCCGAGGAAGGACTTCGCACGACGGAGGATGCCCAGTCGGCGACTGGCTTTGGAGGCCAGCTTGGAAATGTGGTTTTCCCAAGAAAGATCATGGCAGATAGTGAGACCCAAAATCTTGAGTGACAGAACTTCTTGGAGAGGATTGTTGAGAAAGTAGATGGGAGGGTTGTCCAGTCGATCTTTTCGGAGAGACATAGTAAGAGTGTGAGATTTGTCAGGATTGAAAGACATGTTCCACTTGTTTGACCAGTCTGTGATTTTGTCCAGGTCTTCAGAGAGTGAGGAGGCAGCAGACTGCCGATCTGAGGGAAGAGGAATGGAGCGGCAGAGAGTGGAGTCATCAGCAAAGAGATAGAGAGGATTTTCGAGAGAGTCAGAGAGATCATTGATGAAGACCAGAAAAAGCACGGGGCCCAGAACACTGCCTTGGGGAACTCCAGCCTGAACAGGAAGAGGAGATGAGAGAAACCCATTCAGGGCCACACGTTGACGACGACTAGAGAGGAAGTCCGCCAGCCATGCGTGGAGATTTCCATGGATACCAAAGGAGGAGAGTTTGGTGAGCAGAGCGGGGTGCCAGACCGTGTCGAAGGCACGTGATATGTCGAGGGAGACAGCTCTAATTTCCTGTTTGGCATTGAGGACCTCCATCCATTGTTGAGACAGCAGAAGCAGCATGTCCAGAGTAGAGTGACCTGGTCTGAAACCAAATTGATGATCAGAGATCAAGCCATTGGAGAAGAGGAAAGATTTCATATCCGAAGCAATGATGGATTCCATGACTTTGCTGATAATTGGGAGAAGGCTGATTGGTCTGTAGTTGCTAGGATCTGTTTTTGCACCTTTTTTGTGCAAAGCGGTGATGTTGGCTGATTTCCAAGCAGATGGCAGTTGACCTTGAGCAAAAGAGAGGGTGAAGAGAACAGAGAGAGGGTGAGATAGAGCAGCAGAGCAGGATTTTAGGACCCGTGGGCTGATGCCGTCGGGTCCAGTTGCAGAATCAGAGTCGAGGGTTGACAGAAACTTTTCCACCTTGTCAGGAGGAAAGGACACGGAGTCCAGGAGCAGCAGGGTACGACTGGGTATGGTGGGTACAGAGAGGGATGGGTTTGGGACACAAGATTTAGAGGCAAACACAGAGTTGAGGCATTCAGCTTTTTCACGTGCGGAGTCAGCTGTGTAGCCGTTTGAGGTAAGGGAGGGGATGGAGGGGGAACAAACACCAGAAACGGATTTGACCAGACGCCACCAGGATTTGGAAGAGGGAGACAGATAAGAGAGTTCGGTCTTGAGAACGGAGAGATATTGTTTCCTGGCTCTCCTGAGGGTGGACACACACTTGTTTCGGGCTTTGTGAAAGGAAGTGAGATTTCCTTCCGTTGGATTTGCTTTCCAGGAGATGAAGGCAAGTTGTTTCTGGGCAACAGCCTCACCACAAGATTCCGTGTACCATGGACGGGAGGAAGGGTATGACAACTGAAGACGAGATGGGATAAATCTGTGCATGAGAGAGAGCAATTTACTTTGGAAGAATTCCCAGGATGAGTTGATGTCAGAGGTGGTAGAGATGGGAGACCAGTCCAGATGATTGATGGCTGCTTGAAGACCGTGCCAGTTGGCCTGAGTGAAATGCCAGACTCGTCGACGCTGAGCAGGCTCCCTGAGGATGGTCAGAGAGATGTCCACTTTAACAAGGACATGATCAGATGATCCGATCGGAGCAGAAGAAGAGCAGCAGACATTTTCAGGGAAGTTAGTCATAACCAAGTCCAGAAGAGAAGATGTTCCGTTGACTGAGATCCGGGTCGGAAAATTGACAGATTGTGTCAGTCCCAGTGAGTCGCAGAAGTCCTTTGCTGAGGAGCCATGGCTGGTGAGAGAGGTACCCACACCCAGCCAACTGGCATGACAGTTGAAATCACCACATATGAGGAAGAGAGAGTTGGGATGAGTAGATAGAAGTTGGTCCATATCATCAGACAGCGAGATGTAGATGGAGTCATCACTGTTTGGTGGACGGTACAACACACATATGAACAAGAGGTGGGAGCGAAGGGGAAGCCGTAGCCAGAGGTATTCCTGGGGGTGAGGTGGAGAGAGTGCAGTGCAGGGCGAGTGAGGAAGAGAGTTTTTGATAAAGATAGCAACCCCGCCTCCAGGACGAGGCTCAGGTCTATCATACCGGAGGAGGGAGTAGCCCGGGAGAGATACTATGGAATCAGAGACATCATAAAGGAGGAAAGTTTCTGTTAAGCAGATCACGTCTGGTTTGACAGAAGCAACCTGTATGGAGAGATCAGTTAAGTTTGAACGAAGGCCCCGGATGTTTGAGGTCCATACCGTTAATGAAGAGGAAGGGGGAGCATCAGATACAGAACAGGGGGGAGGAGGGGTAGGGTAAGATGTGGAAGAGGTGGAAGAGGTAGGGAGAGCTGTTGAAGGTGTGTCAGAGATTTCAGAATAGCTCGGAGAAAGGGAAGGATGGGGCGGACAAAAGGTTTGATGGTGATTGGGTGAGCCACAATGAGGTGTTATTTGAGGAGGGGGAAGAGCGAGGCAGAAGGTTGGGGGAGATGGAGGTGAGAGTTTGAAGGGGGAAGAAGCGGGGAGGACGCTTTGAGGAGGGGGAGTGAGAGGGGGGAAATTGAGAAGCAATGAGGGTGGGGAGATTTGAAGGGGAGGGGTGAGGGGGGAGTTTGGGAGGGAAGGGACAAGGGGAGGGATTTGAAAGGGATGGGATATGGGGGAGATTTGGAGGGGAGGGGTGAGGCAGGAGTCTAGGAGGGGAGGGGCGAGGGGGCGTCTTGGCGGGGAGGGGTGAGGGGGTAGTTTAGGAGGGAGGGGGCAAGGGGGGAGATTTGAAAGGGATGGGTGATGGGGAAGATTTGGAGGGGAGGGGTGATGGGGAAGATTTGGAGGGGAGGGGTTATGGGGAAGATTTGGAGGGGAGGGGTGAGATTGGATTTTTGAAAGTGTACGATTTATGGGAAACGAACATTTATTGCAAAATGAGTTTCTTGTGACCTACGAGTTAAAAATACGTTTAAGGACGCTGGATGGAGGATGGAGTGCAGGAGAGTTTAGGGAATGTAGAAAAAAGGCACTATAGGAGATGGATATTTTTTTTGGGATGAATTGATTTGGTGAGCAAGTCGAAAGCAGCCTTTTAAAGAAGAAGAAGAAAAAGGTGTTATAAAATATGACGGAATACATAACTTGAGGGGAAAGTGTAAACATTGAAGGTTAATGAGTGAAAACTATCTGGGGAAATGGGGGAGAAAAAAGTGGTCGAAGAACGAACGAACGAATAAGAATGAATAAACGAATGAGAACAGAGAAGGAAAATTTTTTTTTTTTTTGAGTTGAGATTTACACAAGGAAGTAGGCTATGGGTGAAAAGACTGGGAATACAGAGAACGAAAGTTATTGGATCACAAACGACGGACCGCTGAGAAAAACAAAGCCTCAAGGTTGTACAGTGCACACTGTACAAGGCCTCAAGACACGACACGAATTAACACGATTTTCAATACAGGTATGAAAGATTTGCACCGAAAAATCTTCGTCGGAACACAATATACGTACAACACCATAAATAAATACAGTTTTAACGAAAATACAAATGGGAACAATCACTTAACTTCGATTTCAAATCGTTCGCGACGCGGCAAAGGCCTTGCTCGCGACACGGCAAACAGACGATCAATTTATGAAAGATAAACACCGAGAAACAACCAAAGTTGCACACAATAACTTCACACACCGAAAGATAAATACAGTTTCGACAAAATACAATTGTGAACAGACTTAACTTCGAAAAACGTGGAGACCGTGTGGAGCTTCGAAAATCCCTGCCGCCGTCTCCAAGATCTGAGACTGCTGTTAGACTTCCGGTCTTGTTTTTTTATTTTTTTTGTATACAGAGTCAAGGCTCATGTAAGAGCTAACACATTGAACATGAAAACATGCACAGACGCATACAACATACAATGAAGGGAGCGGTAGACAAGATGGAGAGAGAGAGGGAAGCACACAAGCACAACAACAGTAGAGAACAAGGATGTTGATAGATCTGTGGAAGGGGGAGAGCTGGGGGAGGAGGGAGGGGTACACGGTATAAAGCAAATTAACATGACTATGAATTTCATGAAAGAAGTTGGGGATTTAAAGAGGCGGATTTGGGGTGTTTTAACGGGGGTAGAAAAGATCAAGGTTTTGGATGGGGGAAGATAAGAGATGGTGGTGAACAGCTGTTTTAAAGACCTGGAGGGGAGAGTGGGATTGAAGGGAGTGGGGGAGCTTGTTCCAGAGGCAGGAGGAAAGAGGAATGAAAGAGTGAAGGTGAGCAGAGAGTCTTGATTTTGGCAATTTCACCATAAGAGGGTTGCAGGCAGATCTTGTGCGACCTGCAGGAATATTTGGGGGACAGAGCACAGAGAGAGCTGGGGGAGCAAGGCCGGAGAGGAGTCGGTAGAAGACAGAAAGACCACCTACCTACCTGCGGTGAGTGAGTGAAAGGATCTCAGAATCCGCTTCATCGTGGGAGATTCCAATGAAAATTAGCAAGTTAGCAAGTCAGTCAGTTAGCAAGTTAGCAAGTCAGTAAGATAGCAAGTTAGCTCGGCAACCGCATTTATACCTAACGGGACCTCTGACCTTTAACCCCATAATCGAATCGGTTAATATTTGTATTCAATCTTGTACCGAGTTTCACTATAAATTATATCACGGTGACGATAACACGGACGGACACACTATGGCTCCGACGACTTTGTCACCAGAGGAATAAAAACATTGGATTTAAATTTCCATTTGTAGCAAACACTTGTATTGTTTTTCAAGCCATTGTCACCAAAGGTAATGCCATAGTTACCTTTTGTAGCCAAATCTGGGGGTGTAATATTGTTTATTATAGTGCAGGTGTTAATATGTCCCTGCGGTGAGTTATGTATAGTGCAGTTACCTGAGTCAGGCCAGACAAACCCTGGTGTTGGGCTAGCGGCTAGGGTGCCAACTTAGGATCCTAGGATCCTGGGTTCGAATCCCGGTCGATCGCTGAATTAACGCCAGGGGGGTTGACTCAGCCTGTCATCCTTCCGAGGTCGGCAAATTGAGTACCAGTTCACTGGTAATTCCCTGTTTGTCGTAAAAAGGCGACAAAAAGGGTTGGCGGCAGGAAGGGCATCCAGCCGTAAAACATTGCTTCAAAAAGGGGACCAAAAAACAACAACAACCACGGTCCCCGAAAAAGGCCAACCCCCGCTTGCGGGGAAAAATGGCCTCTAAAGGTGGTTTTTATAGTGCAGGTGTTACTGGCCCACACTAATGAGAACTGACATCATGAGCAGGTGTAACCTGGTTTTGGGCAGGAAATTGCAATATGTCCAGGATGTAGGTGATGTCTCCACCAAGTACAACGTGGGATCTTTAACATCCTCCAACTAACGCTAGCACAAGGGACAGCCATCTTAACGTCCACCTGAGGGACTGCACACACATTAAATGGCCTACCTGCCACACACCAGGGAGATCGATTATAGGTGAGCCACATCTGCGACACACCAGGAAGATAGTTTCTAGGTGAGCCACACCTGCCACACACCAGGGAGATAGTTTTCAGGTGAGCCACACCTGCCACACACCAGGGAGATCGTTTATAGGTGAGCCACACCTGCCACACACCAGGGAGATCATTTTCAAGTGAGGCACACCTGCCACACACCAGGGAGATAGTTTATAGGTGAGCCACACCTGCCACACACCAGGGAGATAGTTTACAGGTGAGCCACACCTGCCACACACCAGGGAGATAGTTTACAGGTGAGCCACACCTGCCACACGCCAGGGAGATAGTTTATAGGTGAGCCACACCTGCCACACACCAGAAAGATAGTTTATAGGTGAGCCACACCTGCCACACACCAGGGAGATAGTTTATAGGTGAGCCACACCTGCCACACACCAGGGAGATAGTTTTCAGGTGAGCTACACCTGCCACACACCAGGGAGATAGTTTATAGGTGAGCCACACCTGCCACACACCAGGGAGATCGTTTTCAGGTGAGCTACACCTGCCACACACCAGGGAGATAGTTTATAGGTGAGCCACACCTGCCACACGCCAGGGACATCGTTTTCAGGTGAGCTGACATTCCACAGACAATTTTTAACACGTTCTTCCATTTTCCAGAAAGGAAATGGGTGAAGACGACCTCATTCTCAACTACGTGGACCATGAAGGAGACATGGTGCGCCTCATGGACGATGCAGACTTGTCCATCTTACTGATGGAATCTACAGGCTTGTCCGTGTCTCGTGGTGCGATGTCCTTTGTCTCTTGGCAGTTATACCTAACCCGCCCAAACGACCTGAGCCCGTACAATGCGTCATCAAATGAATTTTGTGTTTAATCCCAACTCCGCACCATTGGTGTCCATAACCGGAACTCAGGCCATGGCTGTAGACCCGAGCGCTCGGATATCCTGATGATCCAGTCTGTGTTTTTGTCTCCATCGTCACAATGATTGGATGATCAGGGCGGCCATTACGGATTGCCACTTTACATCTTTTCACATTTGTCCGTCTCAACCTCACAGCAAATAAAATATACAATTACACGAACTCACACTACAACTATCATGGATGCCTCTTCATGGTGGTTGTACCCCCCCCCCCCCCCCCCCCGCCAACACAAGTAGGGGCCAAATTTTCCCCATTCTTTCCTGCTGCCCAGATTTGTCAGGCCAGAGTGGTCACAGTCCGAGTGTGGATCGGTCGCCATGGACCTGCCCTTCATACAAAGTCCTTGATGACCCAAAAGTTTCCAAGCACCCAAAAAGTCCTTGATGACCCAAAAGTCCCCAATAACCCAGATGACCCAAAAGTCCTGAATGACCCAAAAGACCCAAAAGTTCCCAAGGACACAAAAAGTCCACAATGTCCCAAAAGTCCCTGAGCACCTAAAAGACCCAAAAGTCCTCAATGACCCAAAAGTCCCCAAGGACCCAAAAAGTCCTTGATGATCCAAAAGACCCAAAAGCCCCAGAGAACCCAAAAGACCCCCTTGAGTACGGCAGGCCGGTATGCTACAAGGCCGTGAAGACCAATGAAAATTTGGTACAACTGACTAACGGGCCCCCTAGTAACAACAAACGTACATCTCCCTGTTCTTGACATCTTCATACAATAGTTACTAATGCCACGCACATAGTCACCTGTGACAAAAATGTTAAAATATGTCGTGATGGCAATCCATAAAAGGATAGTGGTGTCCTATTGTGGTTTCATTCTTTCTTATTTCTTCCTACCTGTTTTTTTTTTTTTGGAATTTAATCCCACCAAATGTTTCATTTTTTAAAATGTTTTTAAAACTTGTTTCTGGGTTTTTTTTGAGGTGTGGGGGAGAATTATAGAGGGTTGTGTAAATAGTATTATGCGATAAATTGTGATTCAATTGTCATGTGCAACTCATGTGTTAAAGTACTTTGGTTCATTCATCTATATAATAATAGCGTAAGGACTCGACTTTGTTATCCCTTTTACGCCGCACCCAGTGACCCGATGCCCACGGCACTAATGGATTTACGATCTACGAACCGCGCTCTTTGTTTATCACGTACAGACATACTCGAAAAATCTGAATTAGCCGACGTTGGGGCCCAAAAGCATCCGATTAACTGCCGATACGACGCCATCTTACGACGCCATCGTATTGGCGTCTGCTGGGCGAAGGCGAAGCAAGCCGTCCGCTGATTGGACAGGCGAAGGCGAAAGCAAGCCGTCCACTGAGTGGACACTCCAGAGCATGCACTTGTGCCGGTGTCGGCGATCGTTGTTCATATACGCACTCTTCATTCTCATCTTTCTGCAAATCCCCTATGCCATCCATAATGGTACACTCTATCCATACACCACATCCTCCCTTCCGTGGATGTTCCACGGGTTTAGGCTAGTTACCAATAATGTATTATATTCCAATTAAAAAGAACATGAAATAAAGTCAGTAATACAGATGACACTGCAGGTCTATGCGGATGCATCTAATATGCTGTTGTATCACTAAACAGGTAGGGGCTAGTCCGTGCCGACAGGGTGAAGGGATAGACCATGTTGATAGGGTGAGGGGATAGACCGTGCCGATAGGGTGAGGGGCTAGACCGTGCTGATAGGGCGAGGGGATAGACCGTGCTGATACGGTGAGGGGATAGACCGTGCTGATACGGTGAGGGGATAGACCGTGCTGATAGGGTGAGGGGAGAGACCGTGCTGATAGACCGTGCTGATAGGGTGAGGGGATAGACCGTGCTGATATGGTGAGGGGATAGACCGTGCTGATAGGGCGAGGGGATAGACCGTGCTGATAGGGTGAGGAGCGAGTCCGTGCAGACAGGGTGAGGGGATAGACCGTGCTGATAGGGCGAGGGGATAGACCATGCTGATAGGGTGAGGGGATAGACCATGTTGATAGGGTGAGTGGATAGACCATGCTGATAGGGCGAGGGGATAGACCGTGCTGATAGGGTGAGGGGATAGTCCGTGCTGATAGGGCGAGGAGCGATTCCGTGCCGACAGGGTGAGGGGATAGACCATGTTGATAGGGTGAGGGGATAGACCATGCTGATAGGGCGAGGGGATAGACCGTGCTGATAGGGTGAGGGGATAGTCCGTGCTGATAGGGCGAGGAGCGATTCCGTGCCGACAGGGTGAGGGAATAGACCATGTTGATAGGGTGAGGGGATAGACCGTGCTGATAGGGCGAGGGGATAGACCGTGCTGATAGGGCGAGGAGCGAGTCTGTGCAGACACGGTGAGGGGATAGACCATGTTGATAGGGTGAGTGGATAGACCATGCTGATAGGGCGAGGGGATAGACCGTACTGATAGGGTGAGGGGATAGTCCGTGCTGACAGGGGGAGGGGATAGACCGTGCTGATAGGGTGAGGGGATAGTCCGTGCTGATAGGGCGAGGAGCGATTCCGTGCCGACAGGGTGAGGGGATAGACCATGCTGCTAGGGTGAGTGGATAGACCATGCTGATAGGGCGAGGGGATAGACCATGCTGATAGGGCGAGGGGATAGACCATGCTGATAGGGCGAGGGGATAGACCATGCTGATAGGGTGAGGGGATAGACCATGCTGATAGGGCGAGGAGCGAGTCTGTGCCGACAGGGTGAGGGGATAGACCATGTTGATAGGGTGAGTGGATAGACCATGCTGATAGGGCGAGGGGATAGACCGTACTGATAGGGTGAGGGGATAGTCCGTGCTGATTGGGCTAGGAGCGATTCCGTGCTGGCAGGGTTCTAAAGTCCGTGTTTATAGGTCTGCATTGCGATTGTGTAGTTAGAAATCCCAAAAGTCATTTTTCTCATTCTATTTTTTTTTCTCCAAGTCATTACCGCATCTCACAGTATCACAAGCACATTTTCTTCACAGGCCCTGAAAACATTTCGAATTGCTTCATGAACGCGTGAGACAAAATTTTGTGGCAAATGATGACCAATGACCAAACTCACCCATTCCCGGACCTGTGACCACATCACCCCCGTCCTTTACAAGCTTCACTGGCTTCCCATCCCCCAGAGAATCCAGTACAAAATCCCCCTCTTGACATACAAAGCCCTCCATAACCTGGCCCCATCCTACCTGGCTGACCTCCTCTCCAGACACACTCCCACCCACAACCTCCACTCTGCTGGTACCAACCTCCTGACCCCCCCCCCCCCATCCGGACCAAATTCAGATCCTGGGGGGACAGGGCCTTCTCCATCGCTGCTCCCACCCTCTGGAACTCACTACCTCACACCATCAGAGACTCCTCCTCACTCACCACATTCAAAACATCACTAAAGACCCACCTGTTCAACACTGCATTCAACATTCAACCCACAGCATTTAACCCCTGACTATCTCTTCTCCTTCTCCCTCCTTTTGCTTTAAATATTTCCCTATTGATTCTTGTCTTTTTGCAATTGTTGTTTTCATGTATTGTTATGCATTATGTTTTGCACTCTGTCAAAGCGCCTTTGGGCTTCTTGAAAAGCGCTATACAAAATAAATGAATTATTATTATTATTAAAATCCAAGGCTGTCATGAGCCCATTATCTTCACGGGCGCCCTGAAACCACCTCAAACAGGTTTGGTGAACTCCTGCTGAAGAATATCACGCCAAGACCCAGGCCGATCAGACGGTTCCTCCCACAGACGATTGTTTTCTCTCCTTGTAAATACTTGCATTTTGATTACCATCACTAAAAGCCTTCTTTTTAAAATACAAGGTCTAGGCTCGTGAAAAAGCTAGGACACAGAACAGATGAGGACACAACATAAAGAGAACAGTAGGAGAAAGAGGAAACGCCTACAGCAGGGCGGAGGGAGAAGGTAGACGGGGATGGACAAACAATGCATGCAGGTAACGATGAGGGTTAAGGGAGAATGCAAGTGGTGAAAAAGATGGATACTTAAGCAAAATTTTAGGATTGGTGTGGGTGGTTTAATAGGTGTAGAAAAGATTTATGTCTGGATGTGAGATGACCTGAGATGGTGGTGAACAGGTGTCATGAAGACCGTGAGAGAAGAATGAGATTGAAAAGAATGTGGAAGGTGGTTCCATAAGTGGGAAAAGAGAGGATTAAATGATTGGAAACCGTGTCCTGACTTATTATGTCTGTTCTGTTGGCGGCACAAGACTGCTGGGGTGTATGGCCTGTGCTGATTGGTTATCTAATTCAATCTCAGATGCGGTTATGCATCGTTGGTTCCGCTCGGCCGATTGATTGTCTGTTGTGTAACCACCGACACGGTACCCTCTCGCACTTGGACTTTTGCGTATGGTAACAACGACTCTGGGCATAGGCATGGGAAGTTCTGGGGCGAATGGGGATCGTTGTCTCTTAAAGACACGCCGTCCTTTCAGAGTTATCCAGAGACGACATCTGTCAAAATACAGTATATAGGAAGTATGTTACAAAATAAACATGGTGTAGAACCATACACACACAGCGTAATGAATTTTCTCACCATGTTTTGCATAGTACTTTTGATAATCGCTTGAATTTAGCTCTTGCAATCATATAGCACAATTAACATGTGCGGAAGCTTTTTTCACTCGGGGTTAACGTTATAAGGAGCACGGGAGGGAGGCTAGCCAGCAAGCAATCTTTCGCTTTGAGTCATCCATATACAGTCACGTGAAAAAGTAAGTACACCCCATGTAAAGTTTTGACTCTTTCAACATATTTCAACATACAGCTATTTGATCCTCATTTCATCAATATTGACAGATAAAGGTGATATAATATAACAAATATCATGAAACATTTACATTTTGTAGTCCATTGTATAATTTAAATAAACATAAATGCAAATTTCGCATGTGGAAAAAGTAAGTACACCCTTGGCTCTAATAGGTGGTATTGCCCCGTTTGGCAGAAACAACCTCAAGTAGGCGTTTCTTATAACTGTCTACCAGTCTCTGACATCGACTGGGAGAAATTTTTGCCCACTCCTCCATGCAGAATTCTTTCAGCTGTGCGATGTTTGAGGGGTTTCTTGCATGCACAGCTCGTTTCAAATCCCCCCACAACATCTCGATGGGATTTAGATCCGGGCTTTGACTTGGCCATTCCAGAACCCTCCATTTCTTTCTTTTCAGCCATTCCTTGGTGGATTTACTGGTATGTTTAGGGTCATTGTCATATTGCAATGTCCACCTTCGGTTGAGCTTCAACTTTCAGACAGATGGCCTCACATTATCCTCAAGCACCCTCTGGTACAATGAAGAATTAATAGTGGATTCTATGATGGTGAGCTGCCCAGGCCCTGATGCAGCAAAGCTGCCCCAAACCATAATATTTCCTCCACCATGCTTTACAGTTGGTATCAGGTTCTTGTGGTCAAATGCTGTCTTTGGTTTTCGCCAAACATGTCTTCTGGTACTGTGGCCAAATAGCTCTACCTTTGACTCATCTGTCCAGAGCACATTGTTCCAGAAGTGCTGGTCTTTGCCTAGGTGTTCATTGGCAAACTTTAGTCTTGCCCTGATGTTCTTTCTGGACAGCAAAGGTTTCCGCCTGGCACACCTCCCATGTAGATCAAATTTGTGCAGCCTCTTTCTAATGGTAGACTCGTGCACTTTGACATCAACTGTGGCAAGAGCTACCTGTAGGTCCCGTGATGACATTCTGGGGTTCTTCGAGACTTCTTTCAGCATCTTGTGGTCTGCTCTCGGGCTGAACTTGCTGGGGCGGCCTGGCCTGAACAAGTTGGCAGTTGTTTGGAATCTTCTCCACTTGTAGATGATCTTCCGGACAGTCGAATTATTGATTTCAAATTGTTTGGAGATCTTTATAAATCGCTTCCCAGACTTGTAGGCATCTATAACCTTCTTTCTGAATGCCTTAGAGAGCTCTTTTGATCGAGGCATGGTGACACCGCACACTTCAACAACAAAGAGCAAACCAAACGAAATGTCTGAGGTTTAAATAAGACAGGTTCCTCCAAGATCCTCTCTAACGATGTTCTAATCATTTGCACCTGAGCTGGTGCACCTGATTCTAATTTTAGGTATTTGAAGTAGTGATAAATGTAGGGGTGTACTTACTTTTTCCAAATGCGAAATTTGCATTTATGTTTATTTAAATTATACAATGGACCACAAAATGTAAATGTTTCATGATATTTGTTATATTATATCACCTTTATCTATCAATGTTGTTGAAATGAAGATCAAATAGCTGTATGTTGAAATATGTTGAAAAAATCAAAACTTTACATGGGGTGTACTTACTTTTTCACGTGACTGTATATATCTGGCTTCATTGAGAAAAAAGTTGCACTAAATTTTTCGACATATTATATAAATGAAAATGCCCAATGAAAGATGGTCTATGAAGGAAGATGACTTCAGTGTTGTTGTCCTCCTCTTTCCTTCATAAGGAGTGAGGTCCAATGGCACCATGCTCCTGCCCTGCCTTGACCACGATACTCCTTCATTGCCCTCTGTCCTCAGCCAACTCTCTCCACTCTCCGATCACTCCCACCTTACTGAAATCCCTCTTCACACAATCGTCACATCTCAACCATGATCTATCTCTTTTCCTCCTGCCCTGTTCCCTCAACCCATCCACTCTCTTTACCATTCTCTCTTCCCCCATTCGCACCAAATGTCCAGCCCATCTCAGACGGCATTTCACCAATCTCCCCGTCGAGCTCATCTGCACACCAATCGCCTCGCTCAGTTCATCCATTCCTCTTCAATCCACCTTCTTCACTCCCACAATCCTCCTGACCAGTTGTTCTCACAAACCTGCAGCCTCTGTTGTTGGCTCTCTGTTCGTGCCACCACCTCCAGACCGTAAAGGTAGACTGGCATTACATGCGATATCACAACCTTTCCTTTGAATCTCCTTGAAATCGTTGTCTTCCATTATTCCCTCCACCCTCCTCCATGCATTCGCACCCACCTGAATCCTCCTCTGCACCTTTGCCTCTAACTTACCATCCTCGGTGACTGTTCCATCCAGTGTATTCAAATCAATTCTGTGTCAGATGTGAGATAGTCCGGTGTATCTCTCACGGAATTAATTTTATACCATTTAGCTTTAAAGTCCAGTAATGCTTGTGTGAATAAACACGTTCTGGATCAATGCGTTTGAGTTTGATATTCCTGAGTCTTTTGGATATAGAATGGGAGAGCTCATATTAATTACTCACTTATCCATCAGGATAAAAACTAAACTGTTCTACTATTAATAGATTCAAAAAACTTGCATTAAACTCATAAAGATCTTCAAACTTAATTTTTAATTTGTATCCCCCAGCTTGGAGGAGCTTAAGTATAGGTATGTGTACTTTTCTGTGAGCATGCAATGAAGGAGATGACCAATCACAGGTATATGTACCGTTGCAGGCATGCCAACTGAAACACCGGTGACAACCTTTTGCCCCTTAATCTTTGTGGCAGTCAATCCCATATTTTATAGAAATTGAAGTTTTTCAGAGAAACGGGAATAATTTGTTCACTTTCAATCGGATTTTTAAAAATTCCTATTATCTTTCAACACAATTCCTTGAGAGTGTGCACACAGTGTAGCAGATCAATGCCATTGGATCATATGGAGACATCGATCATCATCAGTTGACATTAGCCAATCAGGCAACACACTGCCCAGATGCCCAAAAACAAATTAAACAGTTTCATGTCCAAAGTATCCCATTATTTGATTGATGATGCAGAGTTGTGATCGATTCCTTGGTTGAAAGTACAACAGTCGATGTAATTATAATAAGTCCACCTTTGGCCAAGTCATAATGTAGCTTCCACCCCCAAGACGTGCAAACCACACTTGGTTGCGACATCACGGTGAAGACCAAAAGGAACGCCCCCAAGCCCTCTCCCTCCCACACTTCTCCCTGCTCTCAAATGTTGTGGTTGTGTGCTTCCCCTTCTCTCCCCATCTTGTCTTCCGCTCCCTCTTTTTGTGTGTTTTGTTTGTCTGGTTGATTTGTTTGTGAAATAAATGTTAGCTCTTTCACGAGCCTCGATTCAGTATACAAAAAAACAAACAAAAAAAACAAAAACGCAGCAGCGGTTTGGAATCTGCTCAAAATTGTGACGTAGAACTTCCAAGTGATTCAAGCACTCCTCAGGGTTAGGGTACAGAGGCAAAAATGAAACCGCTATCACACCTTGCCATGTGGTGATCATAACTACCAAATTTGGTGTATTTCTGCACAACCATTTAGGAGGAGAAAGCATGACAGACGGACAGACAGACGTAGCCAATTACAATATCCCACCGACCTTAAAAAAAAATTGTGGGGATAATAATTCCCGTCATGATGTATGTGTGGTATGTGGATGTCCTGTGGTATGTGGATGTCCTCAAGATGTCCTCTTGTGCGGTTTCTACAAGGTGGCCTTCTCACATCACATTTGCCAATGTTGTTTCAAAGAATAATCCAGGAGTTTGCTCCAACTTTACAAAAGGTAGAATGTTCAGCCTGGTGGAGGTTTGCTCTTTAGCGAGTGCCGTTCTAGTCTCCAACTGGATCTATGGCTTAGAGGTGGTGGGCCATTAATTATCAGAGTGTCGCATGGCACCGTAACCTCTCGGCCAAGTGTCGGCAATTTTCCCGAATCGCGTTCCTCTCGTCCGAGCTGTCAGAACAAGCATCAGTCGGGTGAAACTAACCTGTCTCAAAATTTTGTAATCCCAGCTCCAATTCCCTGATCGTAGGTGAATACCAACGTCTCGGAATATCGTTGACCTGCATGCGGTGCGTGTAAAAGACCCCTTCCCCATCCTCAGAAAAAGAACATTACATTTTTTTTTTTTAAACAATCATTATCAGGAAATATTTAATTCAACAGTTAATATT